>NC_135784.1:304007552-304334427 GCF_051106095.1 Pogona vitticeps
TGGAGAAAAAGTGCTGGAGAGAAGCACTTGAGAGAAGACGCACGGGAAGATGGAGGCATGATTTCCCCTGTGCTATAGGACAGCAATTTGAATTTGCTCCCCTCCTGGCTTTATAAGGAGTCTGCAAGACATGGTTCTCAACTGCTCAAATTTATGCCATATAGTAGTTTAACCCACTGGTTCTTAACCTTGGGTTACTCAGGAGTTTTGGACTGCAACTCCCAGAAGCCTTCACCACCAGCTGTCCTGACTGGGGTTTCTGGGAGTTGCAGTTCAAAAGCATCCAAGTAACAAAGGTTAAGAACCACTGGTTTAACCGACACAGCTCCACCCTACAAAATCTGGGGGGTTGTAGGTTGGCATTGGACTTTCAGCTGGTCTCTTCCTGGAGGTACAGCAGAGGTTTCTAAATACGTCCCTGAACTACATATCCCAGGATGCCATAACAGTTAAAGGAGTATCTAAGCCACTCTTAAGCCTGTAGTGTACGTTCTGATCAACTTTCTTCAGAATCGTCTGCATGCTAGAAATACTCAGAACAGAAAACACTGCCTTCTTCCAGAGCTTGGACATAATGCAAGAAGTTCTGCCAACTTTTTTGCATTAAACAGGAGGAAGACATTTAAAACACCCTTTGAAAGTAATGTTAAACTGTAAAAACATTACTTTGAAAAACATTATTTCTATATATGCATCAGTTGGCTTGTCCTTATTCCCAGGTTCTGATTCTTTCTTCCTTCTCTTAAGGCAGGAAATGCACATTGCACATGACTGAAGTGATTCTGAGTCTCTACTCAAATTAAAAATCCCGGAGCATCCTATGATAGAGCCAGGATATTAATTGTTATTACAGTACTGAGAACCTCCCTTTTACCTTCAAAACATTATTCTCTAGCTATGCTATTCCCAAGTCAAGTCAAAGCAAACTAGCCCTTCAGAGTTACTGTCCTTTCCTACCACAGGCACCACTCAAATATTTCCTTGGTGTTAGTCCCCAGTGATCGTGTGTGGTCGGCCGAATCCTGTTTTCTGGAAGCCTGCTCTCCGCCCAAAGCAGCTGTCCATTTATTTGAAGCCATCTTGTTTCAGAGTTTCTTTTGGATCTTTGAATCCAAACACTCCTGTCAGAGTACCTCAGTCCTACCATGACACAAATGTTGGCTTTTTCCAATAAGGACATTCATATGTCTATCAACGTTCTGTTATAGTTATCATAAGTTTGTGGTAGGGATATTGGGGAAATGTTGTGTGTCTGAAGTTACTATGAACTCTGCCAAAAAAAAGACAGATGGATAAGCCATAGCAGTTAGGATCACTGGGAGAAAGTACGAGGATGAACGAAATAATATTTTAGTCAAGGTTTTTCAGGACCTGTTTGCGGGATGCAGTTAATCACTAATATTAACTGCCTCCTCTGTTTGCTGCCTCTGAGCGGGCACCTGCTTGAGGAGGCAGGGTTCAAAACTGCAGAACACCTGTTGGACCTCCAGATAAACCAGCACAAACCAGTCCGTGCCCATCTCTAGTGCATGTGCATTATATGTATATGTATAGTCGTGGAGATGGATATACTAACAGCAGCACTAAATGAAAAGTCACCTCAAAAAGGACTCAAAAACTGGGAACAATTTTACAACTGGACTCGAAATATGGATCGGAAAGCACAGATAAAAGAAGAATGTGAAGGTCCATCTATGGAATGGAGAGATTAGTAACTATAGCAATTCTGGTAAAACCTGTTAAGCTGTTCTTTTTTGTTATTATCTTCTTCTTTTAGTATAATTGTATAAGTGGATGTAAAAGTATTCTCTTGCTCTCTGAAATTTTACTTTTTCCCTGCCCACACCTATCCCCTCAGCCCCAAATCCCCATACCCCCAATCCTATCCCCAATGAAAAGGGATTTTAAAAAATGTTTAAAACATGTGTATGTATACTTGTGATTGGTAAGCATATCTAGGCTGAGTGCTAGAATGATTGGTGGATGATGGAACATTGGGTGCAGGGCTGAATGCTGATTGGTTGATGGGTTTGAAATGGGAGGAAGTGATGTAACATGGCAGTTAGGGGGACAATGAGTTTAATTGAAGAGGCTGTCTCGAGGTGAAGAGAGAGAAAAGGCTTTGAGGGCGTCTGTAGTGTGAAGTCTGTAGGAATAGTTAACATTTTGAATTTGGGATATAGGACAGTATACAAAGAAGTGTATTTTAAATACTCTCCACCTTAAATTTCTGAGAAATTACCTTTCTCTTCCTTTCATCTACCTGTATCCTCTTGTTGGTTCCTGAATAAATTTAAAAACCCTCTCCTTGTTACTTACTTTTATGTGTAACTTTGAAGATACTCAGGAGTTAGGAAAGAGTGAGTATAACAAATCTCCTCAAGCTACACAGAACCAGAGGAAGAACAAGACAGGACTTTACAACAAAATGATCTTTTTACTCCACAAGCAAATTTAAATATAAATACCAGGTGGGGCAAAGAGGCACTGGCCGGGTGGCACGGATAAAATGGCAAACCCAAATACTTTGGCGTGGTTTGGAGGTCATCGTTCCAGGGCCATCATCTAACCTAATAACCCTGAGAAAGAGGTGGTGAGACTGAGGGTGAAGGTGGCAGAGAAATGTGACTACCTGGGGAGGGTATAACTCATTCGGGCGGTCGTGCTGAGAGAAAGCTCCCTGGGCGGACGGACCCTCATGCTCACTGTACGGCATGGGAACCGAAGGAGAATGAGTTCTTAGTCACTGTTATGAAAACCGTCTGTCCCACCTGTGTGTAAGTGTACATCTAGGACAGTGGTCCCTAAACGTAGGTATCCAGATGCTCCCAGAAATCCTAGCCAGCACAGTTAGTGGCAAAGGCTTCTGGGAGTTGCAGCCCTAGAACATCTGAGAACTGAAGGTTGGGCTCTCTAGACTGATCTAGGGTCTGCAGTTCTATGTGAGGGGCTGCCTGGTTCAACTTAGTCCAAAGATACGGCATAATCCTTTATCCACCCAATCGCTTCAAACATGAAAATCCCCCCTCTCCCCCAGAAGCCATCATTTGTTTTTGAAGGAAAATCCTATATCTGTTCATATGCTTTGCTGCCACGTTTACCACCTACCACCACGTTTGGTCAAACCTTTGGCCGTGGATTCTAATATAAACCCATGAATCCCTTACTAGTAGATTGCAAGGATATGCTTTCTCCAGGACACACATACAACCTCCAAATAAACAACACAAACACGCGGAAAGCGATTGTCGGAGGTTGAAACATGACCACGGGAAATTCACAACAGTGATTCTCAGCTCAAGGTACATTATAATTGGGTGGCCTCCGTTCTTGTTTAGAGGCAAGTAGAGTTGACACAGTGAGTGCTGCAATTGCAGGTGTACAAAGAATAAATTCCGCAAAAAAAATGGGCCCATTTATATAGTTACACTTCCCAGCAAGGGTTCTGGGTTCTTTGTGCAAAACAAGCAAAAAATAATAACAATGAAAATGAAAAAAACAGTGGAAACCACTATGAGAAGCTAAGTCTAAATGCCAAGAGCAAGGGGCTACTCATGGCCTATGTACAGGATGTAATCCACGAAAACTTTCTTTTCCTTTCTTTTCTTCCTTCTGATCATAGAGAGGAACAAAACAGCGCAAATACATGACCCAGTCCTCCAGACCCATCCCATTTCCCGTCATTTCCTTAGATATGCTTCCCAATACTGCTCTCTGGCCAATATTGATTCTCACAATACCATGCAGCTGAACAGCAATAGGGTAACTTGGCTCGCACCTTTGCCTGTAATGAAAATAATAGCCTGTTTCCCCGAAAATAAGACCTAACCTGAAATAAGCCCTAGTGGGATTTTTCTGGATGCTCGTCATATAAGCCTTACCCCCCCCAAAAAAAAATAAGCTCTAGTTGAGTGAAACCCCACCCTCCACCCTTGTGCGGCCACTAGAAGAAGATGAATGGACTGTCTTTGAATAAATGTAGATAGTTGTACATGGAAAACATTCCCTGAAAATAAGCCCTAATGCATTTTTGGAGCAAACATTAATATAAGACCCTGTCTTGTTTTTGGGGAAACACGGTACAATATCTTGGGTTTAGGTTCTATTAACCAAAACAATTCACTGAAAGGTGTATTATCTTGGATGACCCACTGCTGGCATTGGGTCTACTTTCTACATCCACCTCTCAGGTCCTCTGCCTGAAGAAGGAATTGCATTAGGAATACCTATTTCCCTTGCTTAACGCACATTCAAGCCAATACGAGATTTTAATGTCCAAGAGTCACCGTTCATGGTGGAATTCAGACACAACCAAAGCTATGAATGAGATGTTTTTTAAGCAGGCAAAGGACAACTATTACACAAAATCCACAGAGCGCTCTTTTGTCCCAGCCCATGCAAAGCACTGGGATAAAAAAAAAAAAAAGTCACCTGCCATTTTTTTTGGTGAAGCATGAAGGCCAAGGTGATACATGTTGGTTGTCAGTGGCTGAGAGCCTATGGTTTAGCACAATAAGTCACAACTACAGTAGAGCCATGGAATCCGTGAGGATTTGATTAGTTCTATTGATCATTCTCTGGAGAGTCCCCTGGACTGCAAGGAGAAGAAACCTATCCATTCTGAAGGAAATTAACCCTGAGTGTTCACTGGAAGGACAGATCCTGAAGCTGAGGCTCTGATACTTTGGCCATCTCATGAGAAGAGAAGACTCTCTGGAAAAGACTCTGATGTTGGGAAAGTGTGAAGGCCAGAGGAGAAGGGGACGACAGAGGAAGAGATGGCTGGACAGTGTCACTGAAGCGACCAGCATAAATTTGACTTAACTCCAGGAGGCTGTGGAAGACAGGAGGGCCTGGCGTGCTCTGGTCCATGGGGTCATGAAAAGTCGGACACGACTAAACGACTAAACAACAATTGATTCATTGGGCCTACCCATGTTGCAACTTGTTATAAACAGGAGGATTTTACCCAGCACGTTGTTCCCATTCAGGGTGACATTTGAATTCACAGTGGCTTTACAGTACAAGACCCGCCAACCCTAACCCTAACTTTCAAATGATTGGAATTTTCATGAATTCACACCACACTCCAAATATCCTTCCATGCATGCTTTCCGTCCCCCCTCCTCTTGCTTCAATGAAGATTAAGAGCACTCCAGCTTTTATTTTGACGCCACCTCATGGAAACACCAAATGCCATGGCTTGTTTTCAAATTTTCAACGGCACACCAACTAGGAAATGTCTCTTATGTGTGGTTCCAGTTGACCTGGTTTGGAGGTGGCCAAGAACCTCCAACTCACAGCGGATTCATTTGACTGACACGCTCGTGGGATAAGACACACCTTGCATGCATCCTGCCTTAGATTCCCTCTACCTGGAGCCATGCGATGGCTAAGCCAACATGATGATTAGTGGGCAACGGGGGGGGAGACACCCCACAAAATTCTGTAAAAATGGAACACAGAATTGTGAAACAGTTATGCCGGTCTGTTACACTGGTCTTTACTTGCTTATTTCTTGTAGAATTTACTCTGATTACAAACAAGGATGTAGAATGTAATTGGCTTTATATTGTATTACCAGTTAGAACAAGGAATAGAGCAGGGTGGGAAGCAAGGGAGGGAGAGGGGGGAGGGGGGAAACAAAGAGAGAGAACAAGATCTACCCTAACCCCACTGGTGAAAGTTTACTGCAATCCTATGCACACTTACTTAGGAGTAAGTCATTTTGAGACTTCAGTGGCCTTTGCTAACACTGCCATTGTCATCTGCTGTATCCCACTTCTTTCTAACCCTAGACCCACAGTATTATGAATACTGTCTATAAACCTATGTCCTCAATATTTTACTTCTGAGGCTGAATATTGTCATCCACGAAACCCCCACACTGAAGCAAATCTGTCGGGTATAAAGATGGCACAAGGCTTTCATCTTTATTTTTATTTAATTGCACTAGAGCAGACTAATGTGGTTCTCTCTTTCTGGGAACCCCTGAACCCTATGGGACTAAAAGCACCAATTCTATCCGTAATGATTCGGAAGCACCCTTGTTTTCAATGGGACTTTACTCTCAGGCAAGCATGCCGAGACTGCGATCCAGGGGAGTCAACCAGCACAGCATAACGGCACTCTCAATCCACGTGTGAAGTCTCTGCACTTTGCTGGATCTGCCCACCTGCCCAACTTTGAGTAGAAGAAAAGCGAATCTCAGAACAGCGAATTCTCCCAGAATTGGGGGTGGGTGGGGGTTTGCCTGTCTGTCTGTTTTACTTCAAGGGTGAACGTGCAGAGGAGCAAAGAACAATAGCCTTAGCTTTGCCTTCGTTGTATGACTATTAGACCCATAACTCACTCCCAACACCACGTCATCTACAGGTGGTGGTGGTGGTGGTGAGCTCCGACCACATAAAGGCATTTCATCAGCACACACAAGGCCCTGCTCCAGAAATGTAACCTTTGAAATCATTCACGCTCCCAGTAGGAGCCGAAGGTTGAGCGTGCGTGGCCCCTTATGGTCATGTTTGTGGCAATGAAAGAAAAAAGGAGGGGATGTGCCATTATGCAGATGAGCTGGCTAGAATATGAAGATCCTTGGGCAGCTGGCTGCCGTGAGAGATGAACCCCGGATGCCTTTGGCTTGCTCCAGAACAAAATGGGTGTGATCTCCTAAGAACGCCCTTCCATAGCCCTCCAGGGATATAGGACGAACCACGAGCTCTTATGAACCAAGCCGATTTGGGGTCTCATTAGAGCACTGAACAAATAAAAACGAAAATGAACATTGAAAATATATATATACACAGTTATCTCCCAGATGCTGCAAATGAACTGTTTTGATCTGCGTGGGCATTAATCTCCAAAATCAGATCTGGTAGATTGTGGTCTGTTGATGCAGCGAAACGGCTGCTATTTTAACAAAAGCTGGGGGTGTGATGCGGGAGAGAGAAGGGAGTGCATGAGGACAACAGCTGTCGTGGCGTCCTATCTTTTCTCTTTTGTCCAGTGTCAAGGATCAAATACCCCTGGGGTGGGCAGCTTGTGTTATGGTTAGTCATTCCCCAAAGGGGGGCAAAAAGGGGGGGAGGAGTTATTGTGGAAAGGTGGGCAGAGATGGGGGGAAAGAGGAGGAGAGGAGATTTTAAAAAAAAACAGATCATCCAACGATGGTCCGTCTCCTCTTCCTCCCTGAGAAGCCATGCATGTTTCACCTCCTCCCGCTCTCTGCTTCATGCAAGAAAGCGGAATTCTGGCCACTCCACATGGGTGATAATAATAACATGAGCATGGATCACAGCAAATGGCTAAGCTGCCAGATCTCGAAAAGCGTCAAGAACAAAGGCCTGGAGAAGCCAAGGGGGTGTGTGTGTTGGGGGGTGGGAGCCATGTATCTTGCATACGGTCAGGCAAGAGGGAGGCAAATGGCCGAGCAGGAGACACCGAAAAGCTGTGTGAACCAGGAAGCCCGGAGGTGAGGAGGAAAAGTGGATGCTTGTCATTTTGAACCCCAGCAAGGAAGGCATTTTCTCTATGAAGATCCTTATTTGATCTAGCCAGATTTTCATACGTATGGATCGTTCATTCATTTTTAAAGCAGTTAATAGATGGAACTTAATTCAAAGCCACGAGTTCTGCAGTTTCTCCCCTCCCCTCCCCACACCATCTCCCCAAGACTTTGGGTTTGATCTTGAACATTTTAGCACATTCTGATTTTATACATTTATGTATGTAGGTCCCATCTGCATGAAAAGAAAGAGGGGAAAAGGCAAAAATAAACCCATCAACTTTCTCCCAACCCATTTCGTTCAGGGGACTTAAATAAGGCACGCCGAGAAAAAGAGAGAGAGAGAGAGAGAGGGCGATTACGTCTTCCTTTCCCTAACCCTTCTAGCGTATCTTAATTTCTCTTATGGCACGTAGGCAAGGCAAGGCAAGTGGAAGTCCAAAGTTATTATGTAAGGGTGCCCTTTTGCCACCAGTGCATATTTAGAATATAATCTTGAATATAATTTCAGGCATGTTTGCCTTAGAGTAAGCTCTAGTGAAAGCAGTGGGATTTGTTTCGAAGTAGCTATGGAAAAGAATGAGCTCTTAATGGGGATTCATGATCTGTACGATCAGGTATTTCCTACTCATCTGATTCTGTACGCACACGGGGTACACACATACAGTAGTGTCTAAAGGCTGTGTACTATTGACAAGGGGTGGAGAAAGCAGGCTACATGGGTGTCTAGCTTAGACATTACCCACAACTCATTCCTGTTCTTCCAGAGGTGAGCAAGGACGGAAGACATGAACAGACATGGGAAGGTCAAGAAAAGGCTTCACCATCTCTGACCTTTGCAAATTTTACTCCTATGCCCTTCTCTGCAGTCCTTGTACACCCACCCTCCATCTCTCTCTAAGATCACCATGAATAGTCAATAATATCTAACCGTTGTTACCTAGAAGACTGGCTGAACATGCTAAAAGGAAAGGGTCAAAAATACTTTAAAGGAAGTGGCAACCTTTCCAATTAAATGGGTCTCTCTCTCTCTCTCTCCATTTCTCCCTCCTCCATTGCACCCATGCAACAGTAACCTCGTGTTATGATCAATGTGTAAATGTGGAACAGGAATGGGGTCAAGAGCAAGCTTCTTTTACATTTAATTTTGCAACATAACCACTGGGGTGTGTGTTTCTATATGTTACATACAGACACACACACACACACACACATGCACACACGTACACATCTCTTTTCTTTCTTGACATTTTGACGTCCCAACAGGAATATTATGATCTAAGAGTTACCTCCACATAGGTAGGAATGATGGTAATATAGGATGTGTATCTAGACAGTTGAGATTCACAGGCCAAAGGCTGGAAGGTTGACATGGGAGAGAAAACATGTAACAATTCCCTCCTCCTTGTTCGGTATTGGTGGCACCAAAAAAAATTTTAAAAAAATATTTTTTTAAAATAAATATAAAATTAAAACTGGGAGTAAAATCATTCACTCCAATGGGAGAGGAGGTGGGTGTCGGTGGGAAAGCAGGGGGGAAAATAATCTAAAACAGCAGGGATACAACAATAAATGGGGGGAAACAGCAATAGAAAAAGCACACTAGGTTAATATAGGAAAACTAGTTTCTTTATTGAGAGATTGTATATTAGTATTAGTGGAACTGTGTTGTAACAATGTTCTCATGCACACAATACAAAAGGCACATTCGCCCACCATGCCGTGGAAGGGCAACAGAACAGAAGCGGCATACAATGAGTAGATGTATAGGCTACTGCACATTACATTTCAGCAGGATATGTCTCTACAGAGAGATTTACATCAGAAACTAGGTAATGTAAAAAAATACAGACCATGCTTCAGTTTTAGTACAAGAAAAAAGGTGGAGAAATACACAACCAAAGGATATTTGATACAGAAAAAAATTTACCCACAAAATAAGAACAGGAAGTAAAAAATTCAGCACAGCAGAAAGAAATGCTATCCCTGTTGAATGGAAAACCATTTTGCTAAGTAAGCGTCCGCTTTCTCTGCCTTTTTTTTTTTTTTTTTTGGTTCCCTCTTGTTAGGGGTTTGTTTTATTTGGGGGTTTGTTTGTTTTTGGCATTTCCCATATTCTGCCCAACCCTACCTTCAAAAGGAAGGGTTTGAATCCCAGTAGCCCTCAGATGGGTGTGTTAACCAGTGAAAGCCAAATTTATTGGAAGAGGAAGGCCAGATGTTGGAAAGAATGTTGTTCTGATGGATCAGCGCATGTGTGCATGCGTGCTATGTATACACCTGTGAATTACGGAATGCATGATGATGCAGTGTGGCCAGTTGTGTGTGCTGCAAGACTTTGGCGTAATAACCAGGGAAGCAAATTAACCCCTTGATTGATTTGCTGTCCCCCAAATGAAACAAGGTGTCTGTTCTAAGAGGATTTTGGTGGGTTAATTCCAAGGGCTTAACAGAAAACCCAGCCCTTGAAAAATGCATGGGGAATCAAGACCCAATCGAATAATAAGGCTAGAGTGGAGATATGGGTGTTGACACCATGTCCTCCGTACACCTAAAGCAAAATGAATCCACTTAACAGGAATTTACAGTGCAAATGTACTTAGCTAAACAGGATGAAAGTACAAAAATGGTGTTATAAAACTAGAGCTCTATTGGAAATGGCCTGTTGGTTGTTTTGTTTTTTTCTAAAGCACTACAATGACAGCTAAAGAGAAACAGGTTTGAGCATACAAGTCTGTCTACCATTTTTTCTTTTTTAAAAAATAATATTTTTCACAAAGAAAGCTTGGTTGTTTAGGATCTCAGTTTTAAGCATCAGTATCCTCTCTCGGGAAGGATGGGTCGACTTTTAGTGCCTCCTTTAACAGAAATGCCACTGTCTTTCATTTCTCAGTGGGTGTGTTCTAGGTGTATTAAACCCCAAAGAAGGAGGGAGAAGATCTACCATCTGGGCGTCTTCCTGCCCTTTTTCCTCCTTATTATAGCTAGAGTGGAAATGATACCCAGACAGTTCATTGAAAAAGCTGTGATCCTAATGTGAATGGGGTCACAACTCCATCGATAACACCGTATCTCACAGAGAGTGACTGTTTTTTTGAATGGATCAATTGCTTAGTTGCTTTTGCAAAAATTATGATTAATCTCTTAACATGGTGAGGTTAAACTGAGCAGGTGAGAGGGAGGGAGGAAACCAAGCTTGCAGTTTTCAAATTCCATGGATTTAAGCTTTCCTCTCCTTCTCAGCCAGCCCACCCACCCTCTTCAGTTTGATAGCAGACAGAAAGAGGATACTTCAGCTTAAAATGCTAGTTCTTCAAATGGATACAGGAAATGGTTAAAGGGTGGGTGGGTGGGGGTGTCCACATTAGAGCTAAATGCAGAGGCAAAGAACTACAAGCCACGGAGGGGGGGGGGCAGCAGGTTGGACCATTCACTTAATCTACACAATGAGGAAATCAAATCAAACAAAAGATAGATAGAAAGAAAGGTTTGGATCAATGCAAATGTCGGTCACGTCATCACCACACGAGAGGCTACTGCAGTTTAAAGGAAACAGAAACGCACAATGTGCAAAAACTAAGCTGTTATGTTACACATGTAGAGTGGGAAGGGGTAGGGCAATGTAGAGGGGGGGCAAATGGGGGGAAAAAACGCAGCTAAATGACAGGTTGGAGGGGGACAAATAAATTTGATTGCAATGTTAAGATCTTTTTGCACTCTGGTGATTTTGGGCATCTCCTGGATGAGTGCCTTCCACATCTCTCACCTGTGCTTCAGAGAGAATTTTGTGCAGCCCTAAAATGCACTAATTTTTGCAACATGTTCATCCCCGTGGGGAAACGGGAGTCGTGACCGGAACCCCACGGGGCTGAAGCAGAGGATGAACATAGACTGGGCTTGATTTTCAGGCACCCAGTTTATTAACTATCCAGATTTCATTAATGGTTCCCATCGCAGTGGAGAGAAACATCATGGGCTGGTGTGGCACACCATATCTATGGTTGGGATTATCTGTTTTTTTTTTTTAATTCAATTAAAAGATCTTTGTTGTGTTCTGTGGGAAGGGGGAGATAAGGAACAGGGCAGAGTTGAGGCATGAAAGGAAGCGGTATTAATGGCATCTAATTGCGTCCTTGATATTTTTTTTACAGAAAACAGAAGGCATGGAGAAGGGCAAATTATTTTTTAAAAAGAAAGGAGGAGAAAGGAAAAAATAACAAAAGGAGGGGAGAAGAAGATTCAGATCCATTGTTCGTGGCAGCAGCATATGGGGATGGGTGGGGAACAAGGGAAATGTAGGGGGGAAATGTGCAATGGTCATATACACATCCCATATTAAAGATTCGCTCAGGAAAAAAAAAGATCATGCTAATTGTTCTAAAACTGGTGTTCATTTTTTAATTTTATTTTTTGTTTTTGTTTTTGGTTATTTCTTTAGGCAATTGTGGTGCCACCCAAATTAAAAGACTGCTGTGAACTTTTAAAATGCCAAAAAGAAGAAAAGGGGTGGATGGGAGATGATGATGGGGGGGAGGAAATCACACCCCATATCAAACCACAATAGCGACAAAAAGAGGAGGGGGAGGGAGAAGAGCTTTCCAAAAGCCCCCTCCCATTAAAAAAAAAAAGGAATACAATCCATCAGAGGAGTAAATGCAAAACAGAAAAAAGTGGGGGGGGGGGAGAATTTTTTTTAAAAAAAAAGAGGGTTGAGTGGAGTTCACAAGAACACAGAGAAGGGGCGCATCTCAACTCAGGAAGGAACAGAAAATTTGCATTTTGTGTTAGAGCGAACTGTAACAATTATATCAACATAATCACTTGCATATAAACAGTTCAGTTTTTTTTTGAAAGGAAGATAACACGGCTAGCTTCTCTGGTGAGCCCACATCCTAAGGCAGAATCCGATAAAGCCCCCCCCCCCACAACAACAACACACATATGAACCCATGGGCGCATCTAGAAAAGGGCAGCGACTTCTGCTGGTGGGCAGAGATCTATATTTATCAGGTGGAAAATGGGGGGGGGGGGTGAGAGGAGAGGGGAGGGAGCAAAGAGGGAGGGGTTCACCCGGAGCTCTAAAATGGAGTTCACAGGAGAGTAGGGGAAAAATGGAGATGGGGGGGCTATACCTTATTCTACAAGAACTGGGGTGGGGGGGAGTAGGAATAACTGCAAAAAATTCAGCCCCCCGATCTCTGAAGCATAATCCAAGATGGTCCTTCAAAACAAAATAAACAAAGGAAAATCTAACACCCCCCTCGCCTCCCTCCCCCCTAAATCTGGCTCCTCTCGGATTTCCTTTCCTGCTCGCTGGAGTCCTTCCCTTGCTCCCCCCGCACCTCGTTTTTCTTGCAAGCGCGGGGTCGCCGCCATCCTCGGGGTCGCCCCTATTCTCTCCCCCCCCCCAAAAAAAAGAGCTGGTTCCTCTTCCTTTGGCACTTCTCCCCACATTTCTCTCGCCTTGCCACTCCCCTGGAATCCTTGCCTTTCGGAAATCATTTCCCCCCCCCCATATTTTTCCTTCTCTCCTTCCTTAGATCCTTCCTTCCTTCTTTCCTTCCGTCCTTCCTTCCACGTCTGGGGGGGGGCTTCCCTCCTCCTCCTCCTCCTCCTCCTCCTCCTCCTCCTCCTCCTCCTCCCCCTTCCCTCCTTCGTCCATGCCCCCCACCCCACCTCTCTTTCTTTCCTTCCTCACTCAGTTCCTCTGGTCCCCTCCCACCTCCGGCACCCCAGCATCTCTACAGACCCAGCTCCCTCTCCCTCTCCGGCCGCGAAACGCGGGCAAGCGAAGATGCTCCCCGAAACAACCCTCGAGTCAGAGATCGGGGGGCTTGCTCGGCCGTCTTTCCCTCTGGGGTTCTCTCTCTTTTTTTAAAAAAAAGAAATAGGATTTTTTTTCCTCCTCCTCCTCCTCCTTCCTCTCTCCAAGAAAAGACACAGATAAAGAGATACCTCTGTTTCGCACAGAGCCAAACACTGGAAGAACAAGATACCCGACGTGGACGAGAACCATCCTGGCCAGCTGCTGGCGGCGGCGCCGTGCTTGCTTGCTTGCTTGCTGGAGTCCCCCCTTTGTGAGCGCTACCCCTTGATGGTGGCGGCGGGGCGGAGGATGATGGCTGCTCTCCCTCTCGACGGCGACAGGCGGTCGAGGAGCGGCGGGGCTCCCGCCTGCTGCTGCTGCTGCTGCTGCTGCTGCGGAGGGCTAGAGGAAGACAGATGGCCCATGGAAATGCCTCTTTCCCCGTCCCCGAGATACATTCAAATGGGGAGCTGAGCTTGCAGCTGCCGGGCGCACAAAGAGGAGGGCGGCCGATGGGAGGCGGGGCTGGCGGGGCTGGGGCTCTGCCTCTGCTTGACGGGGTCCCCCCTCCCCTCCCCTCCCCTCCCCACGCTCCTCTCCTCCCTTTTCTTCTCCCCCCTCCCTCCTTCCCTTGCATTATCATCTCCAGCCCCTTCGCAGGGAGGGCGGAGGCGGACCAGCCGGGGCTCTTCCCACCGCCGCCGCCGCCGCTGCTGCTGGCGGCGCTCCCCAAACAAGGCGAGCCGACGCACCAGCCGCGGGCAGGGCCCCAGAAGGCTGGGCTGCTGGGCACACGGGACCCACAAGGCGCACCCGGGCGCGGGAGGCAGAGCGGAGCGCATATCGCCTGGGGGGGGGGCGCACAGGCGCGCGCGCAATCTCTCTTTATCTGACTCTGACTCTGACTCTGACACACACACACACACACACACACACACACAAAACCATCTGCCTCGATGACCCAGGAGGATGTGGAAATGGGACACCGAGGGGGGGGGGAGGCCAGGCAGGCATGTTCTGCACGGTCATATTGGGGAGGGGGGCGCGCAACACCCGAGGCACCACCACCACCCCGGGGGGGGGGCATGCCCAGGGGCCGATCGCACAACGCGGGCCGGCCAAGCACCGTGCCAGCTGCTGCCACAGAGAGAAAGAGGCAAAGAGAGACACACACGGGTGGGGGGAGATTTATAGGAAGGGGAAACGGGCAGCGAGAGAGAGAGAGAGAGAGAGAGCTGAGAGCCGAGGAGGGGCCGCGCAGGCTGCATTTCAACAGGCCCGATCCTCTTACGGACAGGAGCAAGACGCCGCTTGTGAACAGATGTGCACGAAGAGTGGGAGGGGGGGTCAGGAATAGTCAAAGTGCAAACTAGGGTTGGGTTTGTTACAGAACGAACAGCCTTTGCCTGTAAGGATCCGGCTCAATATCCTACCCCGCAATGGTTCTGAAGTTCTTGTGCCTCCCGGTTTTTACACAGCATCCCTCCCCAAAGAGAGAAATCCTTCTTTCTCTTTTTTTAAAATTTATATGCCTTTATTACAGATTAGTAGCTGCTGACATACTTTGTCGACTGTGGTGGGTTAGGGTACAGGTTCCTATAAAAAAAATCCTCCACCAGTGGTACTGGGAAATCCTGCTCTTTTTTCCCCAGCCTGCCTGCTCTCCAGTTTAAGCATGGGGATCCGGGGTCCTTGGATCAACCCTAGGCCAGGGAAGGGGAGGGGGAATGGTTCCTTTCTGGCAGAAAGGGGGGGAAGAGGGAGGTGGGGGAGAAAGGAAAGAGAAAGAGAGAGGGTGAGGGGCAGCTGAGAAGAGCACTGGAGGAGAGATGAACAAGAGATAAGCGGAAAGAAAGAGAAGAAGAAGGGAGGGAGAGAAAGGATAACAAAGAGAGAGAGAGGAGAGAATGGCAGAAGAAGAGGGAGGGACGGAAGAAGATTTGCCCCACCCACTTGCCAGCCTGTGGCACCAAGGGAATGTAAACCTCATCAGAAACAAAAGGCTCCTGCTTTGCAAAGCAGGTGTGTGGAACATGACAGAAGGAGGTGGGCCGTGGCAAGCACCTAGAAATTGCAGCTCTACAAATTTGAACCCGATTCCCAGAACCTAAGCTTTTTGCCTGCAGACAGCTTTCTTTTCTTTCAACATGAAAATGCTTCATCTTTTTACCTCCCTTGCCCACATTTGCCCATCACTGGTATCAGATCCAGTTCATCTCATTTAACCCTATAAAATAAATACCATTTAAAAATGAGCCCAGATGCTAATTATGTTTTTCTTATCAAAAAAACCATATCAATGGGGGCAATTCTGGCCGCCGGACCTCCAGAGCAAACACAGAGAGGTGTGTTGTGCGCACAGGTGGGGAGTAGGAGCTGAGCACGGTTTGGCCACCACAGGAACCCATGGGTGCTTCAATAAAAAGAGTCCTGTTGAAGCACCTGGTTTTCCAGAACCAGCTAGGAACAGAATTAAAAAATGGGATTTTCACACAGCACATAAGACATAGCACTGTATTTTCTGAAATTCCCACCTCTGTGGCCAAGGCCTTTCAATCAAGTTGGCTCAGATTTAAGCCTCCATGAAGGGGCTCCTGCACCTTTGAGCAGAAGCTTCCTGTCTGCTGGCAGTGGTGCTAATTGCTTTAGTCTTGCCAAGGGTCAAAGCTGATGTCCCCAAAAATTGTTGTGCTTCCTTAACTCTCCAAGGTGGGAGATCAGTCTCAGGGTGCATCATGCTGGGTGGCCGAGGGGGGAGTCTGATTTGAGCTAGGCACCCTCCACCCCTTCTCAGCTGGTGCCACAGCTTGCTGATTCCATGTCGGGTTGTTTCAACATTTGCGGTGCACACAACACTTGTGTGAGAGGGAAAGCCAGAGATCTATGTGGTCTGGGTCACACACACTGTGACACACACATAGCACTTGTTACACAAAAGCTCACCGCGGTGGTATCACCCAAGCCTGGCCACTGAAATCTCAGGCTTGGACACTGAAATCTCCGGGAATGGGAAGTTGCTCACGTGGCAACCCTAAATGGGTTCCCATTTGACATGGCTTGTCAATAGTGGGGATCAGAGCATGTGGTCTGCACGTACATGATGTAGCCATCTTGCAAACGCTGCAGAAGTCAACCTCTGGGGCTGTTGGCTGGCTGGTCAGGAAGTTACCTTGGTATCCTAATTATGTTGTTTTGTATTCCATGGAAGAGAGAGGGTGTATACAGTGGACCCTCGACTTACAGACGGCTCGACTTACAGACTTTTCGAGTTACAGACTTCTCTGGCTGCAAAATTTAGATTCGACTTGCAGACGGAGAATCGACTTACAGACCAGAAAAAAACCCAAAATGGAACAAAAATAGAATAAAAACTGCCAGTTATGGGATTAATCAATTTCCAATGCATTGTAGGTCAATGGAGATTCGACCTACAGACTTTTCAACTTGCAGCCACCGTTCCAATACGGATTAATTCTGTAAGTAGAGGGTTCACTGTAATACATGCAAGGTTCCTTGAGGGAGTGCCTTTCTTTATATATGTTGCCGTTTTGAATTTCTGGCAAAATAACTTTGCTAACCCCCCGCAAAAGGTCAGCAATTTAGAGAGGAGAATAGCTTCAAATTCCCCAGAATCCATCTCTTTCTCATTAACCGGCCCTTAAGGTGTCATTCTGAGACATTTGTAGGAGAAAGAATTAAAACGCTTCATTATTTACAGTTGTGAACAGATCAACAGCAAACTAACAAAAAGACCAAATTCCAACAGACTAAGGAGAGGGGGGGAAAGGACGCAGAACGGAGAGGCGGGCCTCTCTTTGAATTAAGAGGCTGGAAATAAATGATTGGTTCGTGCTGGATAGATTGACAGTCACCCCAGCCCAGAAAGGTCCCTCCCAGCCAAACCTACTAAAGGTAGCCTGCGAGGTTGCAAAAACTCCAACAATATATTCCTTCCTTATCCTTAACAGATGCAGAGGGGAGGCTTCCACTGTATTCCATAACTGAGAACGGTGCAGTTGTATGTCAAGGGACACAAGGAAGGCTTTTTCTAGCAGCAGCACCTCAGCTCTAGAATTCTTCGACTTGACTGCTGCCAACATTGATTTCATCTTAGTGTCAAGTGAAACCCTGGCTGTTGTTTCCAAGTAGGGGTGGCCTTTTCTGATTTCTTCGACTGCAAATCCTGTACAGTGGTGCCTCGCTAGACAATGATAATCCGTTCCACTGAAATCGCTGTTTAGCAAAATCATCGTCTAGTGAAAAGCATTTCCCCATTGGAATGCATTGAAACCTGTTTAATGCGTTCCAATGGGGAAGAATCATTGTTGTCTAGCAAAGATCAGCCATAGGAAACCTGCTTTGTGAACCGCCAATCAGCTGTTTAAATCGCTGTCTTGCAAAGCTTAGGTCCCGAAAACACCCGTTTTGCGAGCGCGGAGGGAGCTGTCAAAATCGTCGTCTAGCGAAAATCGGTTTGCGAAGCAGGGACCAAACATTGTCCAGCGAAATTCCCCCCATAGGAATCACTGTTTTGCGAATCGCTATAGCGATCACAAAAAGTCAATATCTAGCAAAAAAAAAACCCACTGTCATGTGGGGTAACTGTCTAGTGAGGTACCACTGTATTTCCTCTTCTGGGGATTGTACCTGACTGTATGCACCCCTTCTAGTCACCTTGATGTGGCTCACATGGGAGAAAAGGCCTAAACTGGAAGCTTTTAAGGCCCAGCTTCTTAAGTCCAGCTCATCCCAAGTTTTAAATTAAAGGGACAGTGACCCCTAAAAAGGTTTGGCAGCCTGAGCAGATCGGGCAGGGAGAATGCAGCTGCCTCTTGTGTGAGGAGAACAATCAACGATCGGGTTTCAAAGACACACAGAGAGAGGAGGGTGCCCCACAAAGCACTGGACAAATGGCGGCTTGTCAGTGACACCATCTGGGTCCCAATGAATCTCTGCAAGCTTTATGGTACTAGAAGGTGTTCTTTCTGCTCCTCGGGCTCCTAGGCGGTGGGCGTTGTGGAGATCCTGCCCTCCCCTGAAATGTTCACTTGGGTAGGCTGCAAACCTTGCCATGGAAGCTGGCTGTGAAGGTTAACCAAATCCCTAGATTTCTCTCTCGCTCTCTTTTTCTTAGTCTCTTCCACGCTTTCTCCGGCTGTGACTGAACTTGCAGAAAGCCCCCTTTCCTCTTTTTTCCTGCGTTGTTTTTTAACAGAGCACTCCCAAAAAGCTTTTAACCCACGCTTCGTCTCTCTGTAGTGTACATCTAGCTATTTCTGAAAGGCGTCCGCAGTACACCGTTCTCCTAATGAACATGCGGTATGGCTTCTTTCAATTATTTTAATTTTCCCTTTCGCATTCAAAAAGGAGGGGAGAGAATGTGTAGACTCATTTTGATCCGCTCTTGCTAGTCGGTGCTTGACAGCAAGATGACATTGAACCAATGCTGACGTTGAAACATAACAGATTGTCTGTAGCACTGCTTATTCTTGCAGAGTTTTGAATGTTGGTTAAGCTCCTCTGGCTGTGCAAGCAGAAATGCTGGGAATCACAGGACAGAATTAGCTTCAAGTTCCCCTGAGCAGCCCACCCCTTTTCCTCTCATTAACTGGGACTTACAGTCTCAATAACTTACTCCGAGACATTAGTTGGAGACATAATAAAAGAATAGAAAGGTTTGATTTACTTACAGATCAACGGATCTACAGCAAACATGACTGCTTGCAGCAATGGGCCTCAGCAGACTCACTGGCCGCAACAGACAGCAAAGTACTGTGCCAATAGATAACAGAGAATGAAAAAAGCTCTTAGAAGAGAGTCATGACTGTGAATTGGAGGCAGGGAAGGAAACATCGGGATTGATAGTCGGTCCAAAGTTGTCCTGCAGCCAAAGACACAAAGGCAGCAGGTGAGGTTACCAACAACATCACTTATAACATGTAATGGCACAATTATTCTTTTAAAGTGTAGAGATTTCAAATGGTCATATACCCCATTTGTGGCTTGTCACTAGACAAGGACATTCATGCAGCTGAATTGTTTTAGCCGTTAAAGCATGGGGGTGGTGGTGATTTGTTGTTTGAGAGGGAAGCGGGTTTCTAGATTAAGGAGGGCATATGAACCTCAGGCAAAATCCAAAGAAACAAAGACATAAACATGCAGGAACCTCCTTACAAATACAAACCTCAGTATCGCTTTCTCAGTAAAGCACCCTATACTAACTGGAGGTGAGGAAAAGTACTTTTTTGGATTACAGCCTTCAGCGTGGCCATCTGGGGAACTACGGGAGTGGTAAAGCAGAAAAATAACTTTTCAAAGTCACAACTTGCCTTGTATTTCAAGGCATGGCTAGCCATTGTATGCCCTGAACAGTATTAACGGCTTCAGACGTTTTTAAAATTCTACACAGAAATCCGAGAAACAGACACGGTGGGAACTTTGCATGACAACTGTGGCCACATTTATCCATGCTTTAATGACGTCATGCATTGACAACTGTAATGCATTCCGTCAGGGGGTTGCCTTGGAAGACATTTCAGCAACTGCATCTGGTTCAGAATAGCACCGAGGTGTCACTGATTGGACCTGGTCATTAGGAATGTATTTGGCTAGATATGGATGGGTGGGTAGGGAGACTTTTGAAAGTTTGCAGGCACATTCAAAAAAAAGTGTGCTTTCCTTTAAAGCAGAAATGGAGGTCTTCCGTTGCTGATGGAGTACAGCACTGGTTCTTAACCTTGGGTTACTCAGGAGTTTTGGACTGCAACTCCCTTCACCACCAACTGTGCTGGCTGGGGTTTCTGGGAGTTGCAGTTCAAAAACATCCGAGTAACAAAGGTTAAGAACCACTGGAATACAGCCCTCAGCACTGGTTGTGATGGCTAGGGGTTATGGGTGCTGCAGTCCAAGGACATGTTGGGGACCACACTCTCCCCATCCCAGCTTTGAAACATTACGGCTTGACCACCTGAAAGATCGTCCATTGGCAGATCAGCCTGGCCTTGCTATGAGTTTACTTTTCAGTGGTTGCCCTCCAGATGCCCTTCACCTTTGGCCAGGTAAGAGTAAGCCTCTTTGGGAGTGGCCCCTCCTATTGAGTTCCAATTAAGGGAATAGGCTGCCTCTCACACCGTTTTGAGTTTTACAGGTTGGTAGAATAATAAATTGCATTGACAAGGTAAATGGAGTTTCTAGGGAAGCCACTGATGGTCTAGCTCACTGATTCTTAACCTTTGTTACTCAGATGTTTTTGAACTGGAACTCCCAGAAGCCTTCACCATCAGCTCTGCTGGTTGAGGTTTCTGGGAGTTGCAGTTCAAAAACACCTGAGTAACAAAGGTTAAGAACCACTGGTCTAGATCACAGGCAATAAACAGGATGATTTATATGTTGTGGCTTCTAAATCTGTTTTTCATAATGCTTTCACCTAACGTTTTTAATATAATGTTATTAATTCTACTTTGAATTACTTGCTGATTTAGCTTTTACTGTTGTGTTATGAATGATGTAATCTGCCTTGGATCCTTTTTTAAAAAAAGGAGAAACGTGGGGTAAAATTATTTTAAATAAATAAGTGTGAAAAAGGTGATGAAGAGTGTGGACTTGTCAATTGGGACATGAGGGGGGGAAACATGATTAGGGTGCTGAGAAAGGGCACTGGGATCAAATATATCTTATAGCAAGAGTCAGTGGGGTGCAGTGGTCAGATAGTCAACTTTGGATTCAAGAAACCTGGATTAGCCGTGCAAAATTATTGGCAGAGCAGGACTGCAACCACTAGGTAATATCAATTTGGCTTTCATCTGATCCCATTTGGATGAACTAGTGAGTTTACAAAATTATTGCCCAATTCCCAGATAGAGGACTCAGGCTCTCTGTGCCTCCCACCCCCACCAAGCAGGAACATAACTCCTTCGAACAAAGGCCAAATGGAGAGGTATGGGTGGGGGCATGGTCTCTTTGGCCGTTACACTCATTCCCCAGCTGCCTAAGGCTGTAACTCTAAAACAGCAACCAGACTCCTAACGTCCATCTAAGAGACAAGCCTGGCGAAACCCATCTTGTGAAGAACTGCTTGGACTTCACATCTAAGAGCAAAATCCATCTTGCCAAGTCTGTTTGGACTGTACGTTCTTCACACTGGTACAAACCTGATGAAGTGGTGTTTTGATCCATGAAAGCTTGTTTATTCTATGATGACTTTTTTGTGGTCTGTAAAGGTATTGGCTATTTTTGCATTTGTATTCTATTTTGGTTGGACCCCACGGCTACCCTTCACTTCATTGGAGAAGGTGGTTAATGGTAAGCTACTTCTTTCAAGCCATGCCTTGAAAATCCAATTAGAGTGACTGTAATTGGACAGCAACTTGACAGCACATAACAACAACATAGTACAATATACCATATTTTTCCATGTATAAGACGCCCCCCACTTTTTTGACCCAAAATTAAGAAATCTAAGTGGAGCTTAGCAAGTGTAGGGGGAAAGGGATCAAAGCCCTGCAGGAACAATTTGATCCCTGCTTTCCCCTCCACTTGTTTTTGTACTCTCCTCAGCTTACTCCCATGTATAAGACAACCCTCAATTTTAGTTTAAAAATTTTAGACAAAAGTATAGTCTTACACATGGAAAAATATGGTACATTATACCAGAAATTGGAAACTGCTTTTTTTTGTTTTTGAACTCCACTCCCAGACCTTTGGGGTGACAATTCCCAGAGCTGAAGTCTAGATAAGTAAGATTACCATGCTAGGTATTACACATAACCCATCCTCTGTTTTTCATGCTCACAGCTTGAAAACCAATCATAAAACAAAAGCAAGCTAATTTGTAAGGGTGTGCTCCTTGTTTTGATTTTGTGGTGTGTTGTTGTTGTTTGGACGGCAGCTCCCAGAATCCCCCATGGATTCCCCAGGCAAAATTCTGGAAGTTCCAGCCCACAAACACACACCTACATACAACTAACTACTATGGGCTTTGTTACACAACAGCACCTGGTCTGTTATCCCTTACAGTGCCAGAGGTGGCCTTTGATTTTTACATGGATGGAATTCGGGTGGTGTTTTGGATTTTTCTGGCATTCTTATTTAGTGCAGTGTTGTTTTTAAAAGATGTTATAGATTTTGATAACAGAAGGACAAAACAACTAAGATATTTTCAGATTGTTCCCTCAAGAGTTCCATTTCCACTTCAACTTATGGACCACTTAAGCCCCTACTTTATGTCACTACGTTCACCAACTTGGTGAAGGGGAGTGAGCAGAAGATGGGATCCTGTAGACCATCTTGACTGCTGCCATTGGTGTTGTCAACATTCAAGTTGCCCTTTGCTATGTAAAGCTTGGCGTCCTTCTTCCTGTTGGCGACACGGGCACAATATTGTGCAGCAATATTGGCCCAGTTCCAGGCCTTTTGAATCATGGATGCAGAAGAACAATACTCCATATTAATAAAACAGAGGGTTTTGTGGGGGGGGGTTGGGGGTTTTGTGGGGGGGGGATGTGGTGGCGCTGTGGGCTAAACTGCAGAAGCCTGTGCTGCAGGGTCAGAAGACCAAGCAGTCGTAAGATCGAATCCACGTGACGGAGTGAGCGCCCGTCACTTGTCCCAGCTCCAACCAACCTAGCGGTTCGAAAACATGCAAATGCAAGTAGATCAATAGGGACCACCTCGGTGGGAAGGTAATAGCATTCCGTGTCTAAGTCGCACTGGCCATGTGACCACGGAAGATTGTCTTCGGACAAAACGCTGGCTCTATGGCTTGGAAAACGGGGATGAGCAGCGCCCCCTAAAGTCGAACACGACTGGACAAAAATTGTCAAGGGGAACCTTTACCTTTACCTTTGGGGTTTTTTTGTAAGAGTTGAAAACAATAGAAGCCCTCTATTCATGGGGGATCTGCTCCTAGCTCCCCTAGTGTCATTGAAAATGCAAGTGTCATCAGTCCTCACAATGAAAGCTGGAGGTTCCAATTGTGTGTATGTGAAGCCACTCAGGGGTTTTGTCTGAACTTTGAAGGAGTGATCCAAGGCTGTGTGAGAACCTATTTGAAGAGGTAGGATTTGGCTCCTTGGAGAGCTGCTGTAAAGTTCAGGCCTAAAAACAATAGCAGATTACTGTATTTTTCGCACCATAAGACACACTTTTTTCCCACAAAACAGGAGGGTGGAAAGTCTGTGCGTCTTATGGACCGAAGAAAACAGATTATATTTTCCTGTTTTCTTCTCCTAAAAAATTGGTGCGTCTTATGGAAAGGTGCGTCTTATGGAGTGAAAAATACGGTAATCCTCATCACCACCACCCGTGAAATCAGTTATTCGTTGAGCCCTAGTCAACAAAGTCAACACGGAAGAATTGTGAGGAAGTGCATTCCAACTTTGGTGACCTCTTATTTAGGAAGCAAATGAATTCTTATTACTACAGAGATTCATTCAACCCTGTTTTGAGATCATGTAAGTAGGGCAGATGATCTCAAAACTGGGCAGAGTGAATCTCCCTAGTAATAAGAATTCATTTGTCTCCTAAATAAGAGGTCACCAAAGTTGGAATACACTTCCTCACATTCTTCAGTGTTGGACGAGATGGATGGACAGTGTCATCGAAGCGACCAACATGACTTTAACCCAACTCCGGGAGGCAGTGGAAGACTGGAGGGCCTGGCATGCTCTGGTCCATGGGGTCACAAAGAGTCGGACACAATTTAACCATTAAACAACAACAAGTAGGGTAGACATGGGGGTGTGCAGGTGAAGCCCGTTGAAATGCTGTGGCCGCAGACACCACCCACTCACATATTAAGACATATAACAAACATAACAATCTAAAGCAAAAAAAAAAAAAAAAAAAGCAAATCACCACGAAGGGGTGGAAGACCTGATAAAATTGGCAGCATCACAAACTCCTCTGAAACTGTTTCAGCTTATTTCTCCACCTCAGCCACCCTGCAAAGATCTCGTATTTCACCAAAGGTTCAGTTCCTAAAAGGTCTGAGGCCGTTGGCACGTTTCAAACAACAGCAGTTGGAACAGGGGTCCTACCACCATAGGCGGTTAAGTAGTTATGTGAGTCCCTTCCATGTTAGGGCTATGACAGTAATAAACAGAACCCTGAATTGAATTCAGATGACGGCTGGTATAGCCAGGGTCATTATTGCAGAATAAGCGTCCTGTGACCGCAGCAGGATCACCTCCCTGCAGTCTAAGTGCCGTATTCTGTATCAGCTCAAGCTTCTGAATTGTCCTCAAGAGCAGCCTCAACCTACAGGGGTCTAATCACAGAGTATACAGTTTTTGTATATGTTGTGTTCTTTGTCATACTATTGCTTGTGAATTGATGTGAGATTCCTCCTTATTCATTGTTCTTGTGTGATTTTTAGATATACTATTATGCATTGCTGCTTTGACTGGATTGCACTACTTGTGATTTCCTCACAGTGTCATTTTTTTTAAAAAAAATTGTATACTTATTGATCTTTGCTTCAATATCGCCTGTGCATTGATGTAAGGTGCCTCCTTATCCATTGTTCATATTTTTAAATATTGCTTTTTAATTACGTTAACCACTGTTACATACTCATTGTTTTCAACTTTAAATATTGTCTGTCACCGTTGCAAGCTGCCTTGGGTCCTTTTCAAGGAGAAAGAAGGCAGGGTTAAAATATTTTAAATAAGTAAATAAATTACAGGGAGGAGATTCCCTGAGTGTGAAGGCTATCTGATTGTCACAGCAGGAGCTTTTAACATCTCCAAGAGCTTTGCAAAGCAGCTTGCCTTGTTTTGTAATTGGCTTTTGGGACCTGAACACAGACTTTGTTTGCAAGTCTGCCTGAATCCCATCTCTGGAATATGGACAGGTTTCATTTTCTAATGACAGGCATTCTGTTAGGGATGTACTATTTGCGCGCAATTTTTTTTATTTTTAGTATAAATACCAAAATTCTCCATTCTCAGGGCCCTACCCAACAAACAGACAACGGCAGGCACCTAAATAGGGTCCACCTGGGAGAAAGCCGGAAGACTTCATGACTTAGCCTTCGCTGTTCTGGGTCGTGGATACAGCCTAGTTCTGCCTACCTTCTGGTTCCAAAAAAAAAAAAAAAAGGAAATTTTGCTGGCGCTTAGGGACAGCTTCTTTCTGAACAAGAAGCGCGGCTTCCTATGATAAACCTGAAAGCCTTTCTCCCAGGTGAGCCACACTTAGATACCTGTCTGTCCGGTAGCACTCCCAGAGTGGACTATTCTGCGATCGGTAGTCCAAAAAACACACAGATGAAAGAATGACGCTTTTCTTCTATCTGTAACATATCATTACACACACTGGAGGGCCTTAAGATGTTTCTTCTTCTGGAGCCAGGTGCCCAGCTTCATGGTACATGTTGGGTGCACTTTTGCGCGCCAACAGTCTTGTTGCAAATACTGTCACTGCTCTTGCCAACCCTGTTGCTCTCCACAGCTGCTTCTGACACATTCGGCACACTTGCTTCTCTGTTCAAATGCCAGACAACACATGTGAGTTTGACAGGAGCCCATGTGCCCATCCTTCACGGCCAGCTGCCTGGTGCCCGTGCCGCCTGGTGACTTCAGATACCTTCCTGTTGGCACTATCAGTTATCTCGGGTGCCTCATCGGACGCTCACTCTCAAGCTTCCTCTTGTGGGATTTCCCTCCCCCACCTTCCAGTTTTCATCGGTGCATGCTCTCTGCCTGCAATCTGATCCTGTGGCATTGCATTAAATTCTGACCAGATGCCAAAGACACAGATTTAGACTAATATTAGCACACATAACTCCAGTTGTTCGCCTTATAAGTTCTCCGTCCCAGTCTGCATGTCAAGGAACGGCAGCAAGAGAAGGTGGTCTCTTGCAAAATGTGTCAGGAATCAGACAGTAGCTAAACCACAGACCTCTTAATTCCCCAGTGCACTTCTTTTCCGCCCCCCCCCAAGAGTGAAAACAGAATATTGCCTTCATATGGAAGACAATCCTTCTCCTGTTGGAGCCTATCCAGCTTTTAAAGTCTCTCCCTTCCCCATCAACTTCGGAAGCCATTTTCAAAGGTGGTCCAGAGGCAGGGCCTTCTCAGTGGCTGCTCCCAGGTTCTCCAACAGTTTTGCGAAAGGACCCCTGATTAGCCACAACTTGAATTATTTTGTGCTGATACAGAAAACCTTTTAATTTAAATGATCAAGCCTTGTGGGGCTGGAGAAGTGGAGGGGAACTGTTTTGCTTTTTCTCTGTCTTTTCTATTCTCAGTTCTCTTGTCCATCTTGGATTTAAATTTTTGTTTTTCCTGTTATTCATTTTTGGTGCCTGCCTGTACACCCTTTACATGCATCCATGTTTCATTCAGTTCTTTCTGCTCAAGTGGACTGGAGAAGTCGGGATGTTTGGAGTTCTAAATTTGGTGGGAACCCTACACCAGCAGAACATCCCTCCTGCCACAGAGAGGTGGACTTAGCTGGAATGGTCTTGCTCTCTCATACGGTGGCTCTGTTTTGCTCAAGAGATGGATGCCTGGGCAGGAAAAGACGGGTCGATTCTATTATTGGCTCTTTCTTATTCAATTCTTTTTCCAAAATGAGACCTTATAGATAACCTGACATTAGAACTTGGAACCATAAGTGCCAAACGTATGTGATTGTCACAATATGAACATCTCTTATCTCCTGTAATTTGCCATTTTTAACTTGTTTTGGCCATCAGGGCTAAACATGAGCTTTCTCTGAAGTCTGATGTTACCATAAAGTTTGTCTCAGTCACCTCTTTTGTGCTTTCAGCACTCAGTACAGGCTAACATCTTTATCTGGCCTTGATATCCCATATGAAACAGGACATTCTTTTTCAAGAGGGGAGGAGAAAAAAGATAAGAGAATTTTATTGTAGGAAAGGAGGCTGCAGTTGTATAAGCACTTGGTAGAAAGCAGGTAGCACAGCTGGATCTGTTAAGGTGGCTGCAATCAACTGCTGGAGGAGGCAAAAGGGGGGTGGCAAAGGGGAGGAGCTTATGCCAATACCCACCCCTCTCAGCCCAGACACACTGCTATGCTATGCTATGCTATGCTATGCTATGCTATGCTATGCTATGCTATGCTATGCTAGTATAAAATTAGGCCATGCTCAGGGAAGTTCTAAGAAATTACCAGTGCCATTGAGTTGGGAGGAGTTTGATTTGAACACAGCCCTCATTGGCTTAGGATCAGCTCTCCAGCCGTCAGCTCTCTTGGCTAGTCCGGATTGCTCACTTACATTATTAAGTCCCTCGCAGGTTACAAACCATGATAGGGATGTACAATCTCCAGGCTTCAAAGGAAGGCACCTCCAAATGCTAGATGCAGGGGGGGGGGGTCAGGAGACAGGTATCTATTTAGTGGTCCCATGTGCTCCCCAAGGAATCTGGCGGGGCCACCGTGAGATCCAGGAAGCTGGACTAGATGGGCCCTTGGCCTGATCCAGCAGGACTGTTCTTATGTTTATTCTTGCACCAGTCTTAATTCTATAGTACACTATTAATGTTTACTTTTAAGAAAATCATCCTGCATCTTGTTCTTGGAAAGCACCACCACTTCCTGAACCATTTATTCATATTGTCCTCGGAACTTCACACTTTGCATTGAGAAGCATGCGTTGGTATTCTTTCAACACTAACACTAACAACAACAATTCAGAACTGCAGAGCTGGAAGGGACCCCGGCGTAGATCCTTGAGTCCAGCCCTTGTCAAGGAGGCATCAACCTCACAACCTCTGACTGTGTTGCCTTCTGTATCCGAGCAATGCACACCCTTCCGCTTGCATCCTGCAGATGCCAACAATCGTTGCCTGGTAGAATTCTAACCCAGAGCTTGCTGGTGGCAGTGGTGGCGGCCTCTTCCTGGCAGCCTCTCGCCTTCAGCAGGGCCAGTCCCCTCCTGACTTGACTGCTTCCCTCCCAGAGGTCTACCTGTGTTCAGGGTTATTGTGTGTTCTCTCCTGCCGCTCTTTCAGCCTCACAATCCTCGCAGCTATAGTAGCAGTCAACTGACCATCACTCCTAGTTCCACCCTCGCTCGCTACTGGCTCCTTGCCTTCTACCATCGCGCCCCCCCCAACCCTACAAGTACCTCTGCCTCCACTGGTTAGTGCTAGATCTCAAATTTTGCTGTGGGAGAGAGCAATCAGGCGCCGGCTCTTCCTCCAGCCTTAGCTTCTTTGTTTTTCACCTGGCACACACCTGAAGCCCTTGTTGAATCAGGCAGAGAGGACCAGGTGGAAATCCAGCGGGAGAAACCATCATTTCTGTCTTCTCCCCTCCTTGAAGCATTTTAAAAGCACTTGCCGACTTCCAGATTGCAAACTGATATCTTCATGGGGTGAATTTGGGTGAAACACCTGTGCATACAAGATATTTTCGTCCTGTTGTGCGGTACGAATGGGTCTTGCTGAGAAAACATGAAAGCTTGTGAAGGTGATCCAGCCTAAATATAAGACATTTCCCCAAGCACAGAAAGCCCCTGTTTAGTTCCAGCACTCTTAACCCATATTTCGAAAGCAGAATACTTTTCGAAGAGTTACCTTGCAGTTTGGGGGCAGGGGGAGAGTTTTAGGGCCTGTAAGAGGAGTTAATCTGCATAATGTTCTTTGTGTGTAATCCTGAAGTGGCTGTGAGGATCAAAAGAAGTTAATTTATTCTAAGTCCTGTTGCAAAAGGACAAGGGGAAACATAAAACAAAACTCCAGCCTTAAAGTTGGCTTTAGATCCAGCTGATCCTTTTTGAAGTCTGGAAATGAGGGGAGGAAGCAAGTATTGGTCCAGAGGTGTGATGTTTCCCCCCCATTCAGAGACGGGCATTGTGCAGAATCCTGAATCTGTTCAGGTTCACCTATATTATGCTTCCCTCTTCTACACTCCTGTTCTATTGAAAAGGAAGGAAAGGTCTCTGCAATGTTGAAATCGTACAGTCCAAGCCTGCAGGCAAGGATGCTAGGGGAAAAAATTGAAGGCAGCAGGAAAAGAGGAGATCAGCTGTGAGATAGACAGACTCTGTCCAGAAAGTCACGGGCTGGAGTTTGCAAGAGCTCAGCAGGAACTTTAACAACAGAATCTTTCCGGACGTCACTCATTCATTGGGGGGGGGGCTGTACTTCGGAGGTGGCATAATGGCACAGAATGACAGCAAGTAGGAAGCAAGCAGCTGCCCCTGGAAAGTTTTTGGTTAAATAAAGTGTGTTTCCTCTAATGCATGTGCAAACGCTAAGGGACCAGATTATATATATATACTGTCAAGCTTACAGTTTGCTTGGTTTTGTTCTTATTTTCAGTATTTTAATTGTTCGTGCTCCAGGAGCCCTTTGGGGTTGAAGAGTAGGATAATAAGAGATGGCATGGATAATTAAATGACTATGTGGATAGATATATTGGGGAGGGTTTTTAAAAAATCTAATTAGCATCCGTTTATTTTTTGTTTTTATTCTCTTTTCAGGAGTGCAGAAGCCTGCAAATGTGGGATTTTTCTGGAGCTGCATTTGCAGTTTCTACAGATGGAATGGAGATATAGCGCCCTGCGCCTTTAAAAGCATGTTGGCAATATCTGTCGAAATTCGTTATTAACCATACAGGAGTTTTGAATCTGGCCTTTGGTCTGTGAGCTCAGGAAAGTCACCCCTTGAGATGCACGGGGAGGGGGGCCATTCTCTGCACAGGCCATTCCAAGGAAGCCGGATTGCTATTGCCTGTTTGTGAGAAATAAGAATTGTTTGCACTCCAACTCCCAGAATTCCACAGGAATTCGCTCAAGCAGAATCCTGGGAGATACAGCCCAAAAACAGTCATTCAATGAGGACCTTTTTGAACCTCCCTGTGGGCCTCTGTCACCCTTATATTGGCCTTTCAGGAAGAACAGAACTTCTCCTGACAGTGCATAGGCAGGATAAAAGGGTTCACAGGAGTCTCAAGGGATCGTGGGATGGGTAGTACTTTGGGAGACGCCCTTTATACAGCCTCTTGCGCAGACAGAAGGTAAGCTGTGTTGAAGCCCGTTGGTTTCATTGGAAGAGAGATGAACTAAGTGTGCTTAAGTCCTCCTTTATTTAGGAAAAAACATTCCACTTTATTTTTCCATGTATTTCCATGTTGGCAACCAATCCCAACTTGGCCAGAACAAAAAGAAAAGAAAAGAAAATTAAAAAAACAAAGCAAACCCACGACCAAGCTTTTGGCTACAACTATCTGGACTTGGTGTTCCGTTGGTCTTTATTTCAATTTCCCATCTTGTTTATTTAATTTCCGGGAGTGATTTTTGAAAAAAAGCAGCCCATTGATTACGATCCTCTCTCTTTTTTTTGCTTTTCACCAGGCTGTGGCGAGAGTCTGAATAGCCGTCCTTCCAAAGACAGCTGCAAGCTCAGAAACAGATCCCGGGCGTCCAAGGAACAGAGAGAAATTTGATTCCCCACTGCAAGAATTCTTTTGCAAATCTGCTCCAGCAGCGTGTCCGCTTTCAACGGCAGAAAAAAGCCCCTCTGTAGACGCTTTCTGTTTACCATTTGTGTTCATCTGGAGAGGCAGCCGTTCTTGTAGGATGGAGAGAGAGAGCCCACACAGGGTTAGGCAAACCCCTCCCTGGGTGCTCTGCCTCCAAGCATAAACCCTGCCAGTGTTTATTGCTTCCTAAATGTCAGGGTGAGAGAGGCCACCTTACTCTCAATCCTCCATGACCGGAAGTTCTACACTAGAGGTGGGCAACCTCCAGAGATCCACAGGCGTGCGACTTCCATCTTCAAGGGTTTTCTTCTTAATTTTTATTTAATAGGCCTCATTTACTCTCTTGCAGTCAAATGGTAGGGAGGTGCTATTGGGGGTATGTTGACTCCAAATCCCATAATTCTTTAAGAACTCTCCTGGCAGAATTCTGGGCTTCCAGCCCACAAAGGCAGACCGGCAGACACCTTCCTGTCGCTCACCTGATGAAAAGTTCAGGCCTCTGTCTAGGCCTTCTTTGATGTCTTCATTTCCTGCTGCAATGCTTCCTGGGAGTAGTAGTCTCATTGCCCTTCATTCTCTATAGAGGGCACCTCCTGAAGAACCACACAGACCCAGAAGCAGTGAGGCAGGAAACGAAGGCCTAGCAGTGGCCTCGGCCTTTCTCCAGGCGAGTAAAATAAAGGCGTCTATAGCAGGGGTCGTCAACCCCCGGTCCACGGCCCGGCGCCAGTCTGTGGGTTTCCTTTAACTGGGCCGCAGACACACCTCTTGTGTGATAAGAGGCAGAATCAGTAGGAAATCAGTATAGTGATTATTGTTGTGGATATCCTACTTTTGGAGGGGTGGGAGATGGAACTTTGCCAGTGGCAGTCAAGACTGCTTTTGGGATGTCCTGTGGAGCTGTTGAAAAAGAACCCAAAAGAGAAAATGTAGAGGAGGCCTGTAAACTGTCTGGAAAGCATTTGAGAATTTTTGTAGTTAAAATATTCCGCTGTGGTCCCTTGTTGACTATTGACACTTTGGAATATACAGCAATACTATGAATTTGCAAAACACTGTAGATTTATTCACATGATATGTTAAAGTTCATGAAATTAATATTCAATGTTTTCCTCCACCACTGTTATTTAATCTCTGCCCGCCCACTCCCGAAATAAAGAGACACACACAGGTGTTGGAGTTAACTAGGGCCATACTTTATTGCTTTTAACTTCCAATTACTCTCCTCCTGCAAAGGGGCCTGGATGTCATGTGGATCCCTGGGGCAGGCTCTAGGGTATCTCTTACCCCCTCTCCAATTCTAAGCGGGTGAGTCCCAAGCCCCTGGTCAGAGCTGTCCCCTGAACAGCCCGTACCTAGCTGGCCACAGACTGGGAAGAAAAACCTCCCTATCTGCCATCCATCCAATTGTCTAGGACTAAGACATGCAATGGATGGGACTATACCTTATTCAGCCCTCATCCCAGCAAGTGAAACGCTAGATCCTGGTTGCTGTGATGCTGGGCGCAGTAGGAACCCTTGTGCTTTTTGGGAGGTCACTAAAACTCACCTTCTCTTCCACACTACCTGACAGTTTGACCTATTTAAACGTGACTCAAACCTAGAATAGCCCTCAGAATCCCATGGGTAAACAGTGTGGGACAGGCAAAAATACGTCCACCCACCTTTTATATGCCAATCAGGTGAGACGGACCCAAAATTCCTATCTGGCCCCGAAGCGACCACCTCAGCCACACTGGACCCAGGGCGGGCGAGTTAAGTCAAAAGGAAAAAGGGCTGGCTGGGGGCAGAAGGAACTTATAATTGCACCAACATCCAGCCCCACTACAGCCTTATGGGAAGCGCCAATTGCTGCCTCTACCTGCCTAAGTCAGATCAGGAGACATGGGAAAAATAGTTCCAAGCCAGCATATGAAATCACGCTGGCAGAGGTATACATTGCCCACCAGCTCCAGAAATACAGAGATGGACTCAAATGTTGGAGTTAACTGGGAACACACTTAACTGATTTTAACCCCTCTGTTGAGGGGTGGGTTGTTGGGGGCATATTATAAATGGCATGAGGGATTGGTTAGGACTGTGGGGCATGGAAGGGATGAGGGGGGGTGCATAGTGGGATGCTTTTTGTCCATGTAGGGCAGAGGAGTTGTCATGTGGCATGGTGTGGGATTGGGAGGGGAGGATCTCCTGTAGGGGAGCCATATGGCTGGGAAGAAGGTGGAGTGAGTATGTATGAGAGGGGAGTAGGTTGGGTCTAGAGGTGACTCCTTTTTTTGGAAAAAGTAATAGTATATCTGGATATGTGCATATAAAGAGCAATGATGGGGGACTGTGGGTAGGAGAAGAGACATGGTCTGTCTGTTGCTGGAGGGAGGGAGGTGTGGGGAGGGCAGGTCAATGTGATAGTGGGTGAATTCAGATGTAGGGACTGAGTGGGGAGGTGAAGATCTGGCTAAGGAGTGAGACAGAGACAAAATGTGTGAAGTATATATGGGAGACAGCAGGTCTGGATAGGACCTTGTGTTCCTCCCAAATATTTACTTACCTTTCCTTCCCACAAGCTATTTTGTTGTTTAGTCCTTAAGTCGTGTCTGACACTCTTCGTGACCCCAAGGACCAGAGCATGCCAGGTCGTCCTGTCTTCCACTGCCTCCCGGAGTTGGGTCAAATTCATGTTGGTCGCTTCAATGACACTGTCCAACCATCCCGTCCTCTGTCATCCCCTTCTCCTCTTGCCTTCGCACTTTCCCAACATCAGGGTCTTTTCCAGTGAGCACTCAGGGTTGATTTCCTTCAAAATGGTTAGGTTTGTTCTCCTTGCAGTCCAGGGGACTCTCAAGAGTCTCCTCCAGCACCACAATTCAGAAGCCTCAATTCTTCAGCGGTCAGCCTTCTTTATGGTCCAGCTCTCACTTCCATACGTCTCTACTGGAAAAACCATAGCTTTGACTATGTGGACCTTTTTCAGCAAGGTGAGGTCTCTGCTTTTTAAGATGCTGTTGAGGTTTCTCATGGCTTTCCTCCCAAGAAACAGGCGTCTTTTAATTTCGTGGCTGCTGTCACCATCTGCAGTGATCATGGAGCCCAAGAAAGTAAAATCTGTCATGGCCTCCATATCTTCCCCTTCTATTTGCCAAGAGATGATGGGACCAGTGGCCATGATCTTAGTTTTTTTTAATGTTGAGCTTCAGACCGTTTATTGCACGCTCCTCTTTCACCCTCATTAAGAAGTTCTTTAATTCCTCCTCCCTTTCTGCCATCAGAGTGGTATCATCTGCATATCTGAGGTTGTTGATATTTCTTCTAGCAATCTTAATTCAGGCTTGGGATTCATCCAATCCAGCCTTTCGCATACCTTGGAGGATTTTGAGCATAACCTTTTGAAATGAGTGTAATTACAGTGGGGTCTTGACTTGAGAACTTAATCCATATTGGAAGGCGGTTCTCAAGTCAAAAAGTCTGTAAGTCAAGTCTCCATTGACCTACAGTGCATTGAAAACCGATTAATCCCGTAACAGGCCATTTTTGTTCCATTTTGGTTTTTTTCTGGTCTGTAAGTCAAATCTCAGTCTGCAAGTCAAATCTAAATTTTGTAGCCAGAGAAGTCTGTAACTCAAAAAGTCTGTAAGTCAAGCCGTCTGTAAGTCAAGGGTCCACTGTATACGGTAGTTGCAGCATCCTTTGACACTGCCCTTCTTTAGGATTGGGATGTAGACCAATCTTTTCCAATCCTCTGGCCACTGCTGAGTTTTCCAAACTTGCTGGCATATTGAGTGTAGCAGCTTAACAGCATCATCTTTCAAGATTTTAAATAGTTCAAATGGAATGCCATCATCTCCACTGGCTGTATAAGGAGGCAAGGTGATTAAAATGGAAAAAATAAACCAAAATTAGGTTTGATCTTACCTGGTCGGCGTCTTGGGCTGTATAAGGAGGCAAGGTGGTTAAAATGGAAAAAATAAACCAAAATTAGGTTTGATCTCTTACCTGGTCAGCGTCTTGGGCTGTATAAGGAGGCAAGATGGTTAAACGGGAAAAAAATAAACCAAAATTAGGTTTGATCTCTTACCTGGTCGGTGTCTTGGGCTGTATAAGGAGGCAAGGTGGTTAAAATGGAAAAAATAAAACCAAAATTAGGTTTGTTCTCTTACCTGGTCGGTGTCTTGGGCTGTATAAGGAGGCAAGGCTGTTAAAATGGAAAAAATAAACCAAAATTAGGTTTGATCTTACCTGGTCGGCGTCTTGGGCTGTATAAGGAGGCAAGGTGATTAAAATGGAAAAAATAAACCAAAATTAGGTTTGATCTTACCTGGTCGGCGTCTTGGGCTGTATAAGGAGGCAAGATGGTTAAAATGGAAAAAATAAATCAAAATTAGGTTTGATCCTTACATGGTTGGTGTCTTGGGCTGTATAAGGAGGCAAGGCTGTTAAAATGAAAAAAACAAAAAAAACAAAATTAGGTTTGATCGCCTACCTGGTCAGTGTCTTGGCCTGTATGAGAAGGGAAGGTAAAAAAAATAATAATAAATCTAAATTGAGTTTTGATCCCTTAGCTGGTCAGTGCCTAACCATAAGATATGTTGTTTTACCTAGAAGATAATTATGTGATATGTATTAACATTTAGAAACCACTATCAATTTTGAGCAAGTAATTAACACTATGAATATGGAAATAAATACAAGAGAAATCAACCCAGAAAGAGAACTATTAAGCTGAACAAGCCAATAGATCCTGGCATATTAACACATTAAATGGGTAAATATTTCAGACACAATAATCTTTGGAACCCTTCAGATTTGGAAACAATATGTAAAGAGTTCTGTTATTCATTTCTGAACAACATAAACAAAAACTTTTTTTGTAATTATGGTTACTAAGGAAGGAAATTAACCAAATACAAACCAATGAATGCTAGGGATGAAATACACAGATTCACCATGGAGAGTGGGCAAATGTTTCAGAAATGAAACATTTCTGTTTCATTTCCAACAACTACACCCGCGGCTCCATCAGAAAGGGGGCACCCAGAAAAGGATCCCCACAAATGCTGCTCTTTCCCCTCTGTGTGGGAAGTCTGTCATTGAAATCCAGCCTACATCTGGCTGACCCCTAACAAACCCATTTATCTCCATTAAAAACAACAGCAACCTCTCAAAAGTACCACATCAACTGCCCTGCCAGACCTCACCACCTTAAACCTACATTACCCAGGCCAACGCCTTAATGTAGTTTCCAGAGCTATAGACAGAACAGGAAGCAATCCTGTCTGTTGATACAGAGCACATCTCTACAAACTATGAACCTGAATTAGGGTTGCCAGATACATTGGTACCAAAAGGAGGACATAGAAAGACAAAAAGGAGGACATATTGAATGTTTGATTTGAATCGTTCCAGATTAAACCCGCAATCAATACAATTTTATTACAATTGCTGCCAATAAACGTCTCTTAGTGAACTGACCAAGAAACAGCCATGTTAAAAAATAAAAATAAATTCAATGGAGGCTTTTTTACAAAATACCAAAGAACATTATTTAAACAGCTAATTGTACAATTATTACCTTATAATTTTTATTAATTACACAACATATTTCTCAGAGGAGCCAACTTTTTGCAGAAGATCTTCATTAGCAATCACATATGCATAAAACTGCTCACAAGTAATATTCTTCAAATTGTACTTTGTGAGAATGATGCCTTTTACAGAGTGAGCTAAGAGTCTTTTCCTTTCCTTTGTCCATTAAGCATTAATCAAGGAGAACACTCTTTCCACATTGCCATTGTGTCCAGGAATACAGACGAATAATGCACAAATTTTAAGTAACTCTGAAAAGCAACTTGCATTTGGGCAACTTTGGAAAAAGAAACTCTACTGTTCATGCAAGAGTCTTCCAAAAAACTGTTCATTCTTGTCTTGCACAAATGATTCAAGACTGCAGTGTTGGTCAAACAACTGCACATCATTCACAATAATACCCTTCTCTTTCAGGTACGATATGCATGTCAAAAGGTCATCAAATGTTCTGTCTTTGATTTTAGTTAAGTACATCCAACCAAAGCAATGAAATTCATCAAAAGGTTTCATCAACTTTTCTAACTAACTAATGCATGCTTCATACACCAATCCAACATCTGCCATAAAACTATTACACTCTTCTTCTCGACCACGTTCCTTAAGTCTTCTCAACATCTCCCTGACTTTTAGTGAAACAAATGTCTCCTTTAGTCTTCCTTTCAAAACTTCCAAGGTTGAGTGAAGAAGGCTCATAACCTCTAACACTGATGCTTCTTCCCTTTCAATGGCCGCAATATTAACTTGGAAGATAGACATCAAGGAATGCAGAAACCAAAGGCAAACTTCTGAAAAATCATTCTCAATTTTTTTTCCTATCATAGCAGGTGGTTGATTTACAGAAGGAAAATATTCTTTCAAAGCAGTAAATAGCCTCAACAGCCTCTCAACAGCTGGAAACTGAGATGGGGTGTGGATTCGATTTCTGCAGGACTCACCCCCCCAATCCAGGAGAACTGTTTTCCAGCACATGAGATGTATTGACTCAATAAAGAAAGTCACAGTTTTTTGTTTGTAAGACCTTTTGTTTGGTGTTGCAGTCAAAGCAGGGCCAGGAGCAGAGAGACTGGGATTCAGATTTGGGAATAAGCTATGACACTTTTGCTTGCTTTGGGCATGAGAAACAGAGAAACAGGATTGCTACACACTTCAGAAATCTAGTCCCAGGTGTGTCGGTTGTCTTTTACTAGGTGTTTGCTGTTAGTGAGACTCTGCTAAATATTCCAGTTCTGCCCGGTTCAATTTAGAGTCCAAACAGAATCTTGAAATACTTGCTGTTCTCCGCAGAAATTGTAGAGCTAAATGCAGTGGAGATTAAATTTTGCAAGGTTCCTTTTTTCATGGTTCTATGGAAAAGTCAAGTCTTTCTGTGTGTGTGTCTCCCTCTCTTTCACACACACACAAACCCTTCCTCAAAGTTCAAAAATCAGTTGCTTCAGTTCAGTATGTCCATTTCCTCTCTTGTCCATTTCCACCCGTCCCTCTCTCGCACCTTTGAGCCGTCTCTCCCTTGCAGTCATGTCCTTTTTTCATGGTTTTATAAAAGTCAGTCTCTCTCACACATACACCCTGCCTCCCTCCCTAAATTTTCTACAATCTTACCTTTAAACAAGCTCTGTGAAGCCACCCGTCGCTCTCTCGCACCTTTCTTCCCTCCTTAACTGAAGTTTTCCCTCCTGCTCTCAGTCACCTCCGGCGGAAGCAGTCATTGACTGCCTGGGCTGTTCTACAGCTGTATCCAATCAAGCTGGCTTATCTCCGATCTCTAAAAGAACAGAGGATTTACAAGTGCCACAACCAAGGAGGAAAGGAGAAGTAATTCTGATAAGCGAAGGTCTCTCTAACTCACTCTGCTCCCAATGGCTGTTGAGGCAGGAAAACAGCAAGTGGGCAAAGGCCAACTGTTATGAACTTAGAGCATTGTTGTACCAGCAATCATGTGACCTCAGAGGTCATGTGACACCTTCACTCATTATGTCCTCAGCAGTATGTCTATAGTTATTTAAATGTCTCTCACCCTCTTAAGACCAACTTAAGGCTGCTTGTAAGAGTAATAAAAATCTTGTCCTGTGGCTCATAAATACTTCATGGGCTGCTGTCAGGCTGTTTTGTTTTTGTTTTTCTTACATGATAAGTAGCATCTCCAAATGAGCATCCATTAACCATCTTAGTTAATGGCATGGAGCTATTCACCTACTCCTTTTTAGGTCAAGAGTCAAGAATGGAATATTAGAAGTTGTTGGAGAACTAAATGCCATTCAAAGCACTATTTATGTCACAGAACCCTGGTCCAAATTCAGAAAATGTTAGCACTAAAATAAATCTTCCTTTCTTTTTACCTGACTTAGGGCCTAATCCCAGCTAGCTAGGCTGGCCTTAGGCGGGCTGAACCAGACTCTCACAATTCAGAGGAAGATGCCTGTTAAAGGTACAGTGTGATATTTCCCCCAAATGCAAGTTCTTTCTGCAGCTGCCATGAAACCCATTGCAATGCCAGTTTGTGCCATAGAAGGCTAAGCCCCTCCTAGTGCATCTGGTGCAGTCAGAGTGCCCTCAGAGACATCTGCTTTCCCCACTGTCTGAGAGAACCACAGGAGGCAGCCAAAGAAAACCTCTGTTTATTGATCTATAGGATGGCCTCACATTACTCCCTCTTCCCCCTGCCCTAGCTCATGATTAGTGGCAAGGATAGTGACTCAAGTTGTGTGAAGTTATACTTCAGGCAAGAATTCTTAGGCTGTGCTTTCCAGGGATCCTATAGTCTGTTGTCCATCTGACACAACTCAACACAATTCTACAAAACTCTGCACAGTTCAAGGCCTGGCCCTTTCACTGTCCATCTTCCTGCTCTCCTTCCTGGTTGGGTAATGTTCAGTTTGCACTTGGACTCTCCCTTCTGTTTTTACTCATGATTGGGCAGCTTGGGTCCCTTCTACAATACAAAATTTGTGGTTTATGACTGGAGGGCCAGCTTGAATCCCTACCACTGTCAATCCACCTACCCCTTACCTCCTGGTTCATGATTTGGGCGGGGTAATTTGAATCCCTCCCACCCTCGCCTCTTGGCTCATGATCGGTGGGGCCAGCTTGTATCCATCCCAGTGATATCTTGCCCCACTCCCTACCTCCTGACTGATGATTAGGGCACCAGCCTGATCCATGCCAGTGTCTTCTCATCTCCCTTAGCCTCATGAGTCATCCCATTCACACAGCCCATGGTTGGCAAACCATGCATTCCTTCCCACCCTTCCCATCATCATCAATGAAAATCGGGTTTGTGTCCCTCCCTTTTTCCTGCAATATCCTTCCCTAGGAGCATGGCCCCGAGCTACCTTGTCTAATAAAGAAACTTGACTCAGAGTTGTTGTATGTAGCATTTTATTGAGCAGGTCTCTCTCCTCAGAAGCACCCTTGTATCTTAGACAATGAGTAGACAGACAGCAGGGAGACATGTGCAAAGTGCTTTTCTGTAGCTGTGCTACAGCTGATGCATAGCTGTCTGACCAGACCAGCTGCAGGACACAGGCAGTTCAGTGGCTGCAGTCACACACGGCTGGGTCCTTTTGGACCTGCACCTGTAGCACAGCTGGCTGTTGATTCCAAATCCAGATCAAGGTGGGCGTACCAGCGAAAACCATCCTTGAGCCTCATCAGGAATTCATTTGGGCATTCCGTAGGGTTTTTTTTTAAAGAATCTCATATAGTCTCTGAAGGTTTCACAGCCTTTGGCACTCCTAGTTCGAGGCCATGAATTACAGCATTTCTTGCTGCTTTCAGTAGGCAGGCCCCAGTAAGTTTATTAGGATTGGGATCAATAATTCGAGTGATGAGGGCTGCTGCTTCAGGCCAATCAACTCTTCCATTGCCATCGGCTATTTGTTGAACCCTATGAGTAGTATACCAGGCGTAGGTCTCAGCAAGAGCCTGGTGTTTCCCATCTTCGCTTAGGAGGCTGCTCAGAATGGTGGTGAGTAGTAATGATCCGTTGGATCAAGTCCAGGTACTTCTGAAGGGCTTCTCGATATGGTGGAAGTTCTTGTTTCCAGTTAAATAAATCAGCAGTGGGGAATGGGGTATGGGCCAGAACTAATTTATTTCCTATTGGAAGCTCCATTAAGGGGAGAACTTTCTCCACAGGTTTACAGTAGGTGTAAAGCGATCTGGGGTCACTCCCTGTGTGGTTTGTTGGATTAGTGGGTTGGAACTCCAGAATTCTGCTTAGGGAAATCTTGGGGAATTCTAGAATTTGGAGTCTGAAAACAGACAAGCAAAGCAATGGCGCATCCCGAACGCAGAGTCAAGATGCTTCTTACCTGGTCCCCAGTTCCCTGGATTCGCAAGGCTGGAGCACCTGGATAGTGTCATAATATAGTTTTGTCACTAGGTGGCACTGGACTTTTGAGTACCTGGATGGTATCAGAAGTTTCTTTTAGGTCTTGATGGAGAGAGAGTTCTTGCTTTCCCTCCCAAACAATGCACGCATAAAGCATCCCACAACATAGGGAAGGCTGATGGGTTGAGTGGAGAGACTTCGGTCGCACAGAGGCCAAACCATGCAAGGATTTCAGTGTTAAACACCACATTCTGCTCACTGACAGTCAACGGATATTTGGGAACTAGCAAGAGGTGGTGTTTTGTTTGTTGTTGGGTTGGGTTTGGTTTTTTTTGTTTTTTGTTTGTTTGTTTGTTTGTTTTTGCACAGGTGTCTTGCAAGAATAAGGTTGTGTCCCTGTTTGGTGGGCAGCTTATTTCCACCCCTCATGAAGGAGGAGAGTGAAAAAGTAGCCATCTCACCCCACAAGTTGGACAGGTAAATTTTGAAGCAGCCTATCTGCTCTGCCCAAGCATTCCCATCGGAGCAGCTTGTCGCTGGGAAGAAGCCCAAGTGAAGCTTAAGAATAACGATGTTAAAGTGCATTTGTTCATGTTGGCATTATTTTCAAACTTAATGGGCTGAGACCTTGTGCAGTATAGGAACAGAGTGTTGGATTAGGCTCCCAGAGACCTGGGTTCAAATCCTTACTTAGCTGTGGAACTTCACAGACAGGCGAAGTTCCCCCAGAAAACTCTACTTCAACATCTCCCATATCTTGAAAGTCCTATGAGGGTCACCATGAGTTGGATGTCACAAGACAACAAAGTGTTTTAACTCGAAATTAGTAACATTACCAAATTAATTATATATTACCAATAATTATCTGTTACATCGGTTTTCAGAATGTTAAGAAATTATTAAAAATGACCAGAACTTTGACTGCTCCCAAATTATTCCCAAAATAATAAATTCAAAGAACATCAAGCTTCAGAGAGGCCTTTCTTCGCAACCCAGCCTGGTGTGTTTTGGAGGTCCCTCTGTGAGAGAAAGTTCCCTTTCTGGTCCACCTGAGAGTTTACAGGTAAGGCCCACCTGGGAGCCGAACCGCTCCATGACACTGGCTCTCCAAAGCGGTGATCTGTTTTTTCTACCAAGTAAGCAAAATGTGAATAAAAATGGCTCCGCTTTCTTTGAGGGAAGCTGGCCCCCCCCCAAAAAAAAATTGCTAAAAGAACTGGGCATGATTTGCTTTGAGAAAAGAGGACCGAGGGAAGATAGGATCACACTCTTCAAATATTTGAAAGGCTGCCAGACAGAGGAAGGGCAAGATCTGTTCCCGATCATCTTAGAGGGCAGGACACGCAACCAGGGGCTCCAGCTACAACAAAGGATTTAGGCTGAATGTCAAGAAAAACTTCTCAAAAAACAGTATGACAACAGAACCCATGATCTGGGGAGGTGGCGAGCGCTCCAACGCTGGAGGCATTCAAGAGACAATTGGGCAACCCTCTGTCAGGCCTGCTTTGATTTGGATTCCTACATTGAGCCGGGGGTGGGTGGGTTTCGACTCAGCGACCTTATAGGCTACTTCCAACTCAATTAATTTCTGGTTCTATGACGCTATTATTGTGGTACACTCAACATTTTCCATCTGTGTTTGATCTCATTAGCTTCCTGGCTTCCCAATGCATGAACATGGCATTGGTGCGGCTAAAAAATATTGTAAATAAATAAATAAATAAATAAACATCTGATTTCCTCAAGAAAAAGAGGAAAGTGGGAATTTTCGCTCCATAAACCCTCCAGTCGCACATGGAACTTTCAGTTGTTATTAATGGATGTCAGACTTTGTGGTAGGAACAAAAAACAACAACATTTGAAATGGTACTAAGCAAACTTTTTGGACAGAAAGCAAGGAGAAATCCATTTTTGTTGAAAACTGTCGTGGAATTTTGAGGCAGCAAAAATGTAATTACATGAATTGGATATTTTCCAGGCATTCATACTCAATGCCTCTAACCTTATTAAACGTTATATGGATACTTTTTTTAACCAACCACAAAGGATATGGGTACAATGAGGGATTTAGAGATGTAAACTTTCTACTGTCACATGGTAATAAAGGATTGTATTTATTCGCAGAGGTTTTCACGGCCAGGATCTAGTGGTTGTTGTGAGTTTTTCGGACTCTTTGGCCGTGTTCTGAGGGTTGTTCTTCCTAACGTTTCGCCAGTCTCTGTGGCTGGCATCTTCAGAGGACTGGAGTAGCACGCTGATTCACTTATCCACAGTCTGAAAACATTACAAATACAGTGGTACCTTGACTTACAAACATCTCCACTTGCTAATGTTTCGAGTTACAAACAGCTCCGTTTGCAAAACGTTGCTTTGATTTGTAAACGGAGCCTCGACTTGCGAATGAAAAAAAAACCTTTCCTGCTCTTTTTTTACCTAAGTTCATCTTAGGTCAAAAGAAGAAGAAAAAATAAAAAATTTCTCCCCCTAGTGGTAGAGTACGGATTAACTGGCTTTGCATTAGTTCCTATGGGAACTAATGCCTCTACTTACGAACAGCGCCTCAACATAATGAACGAAAAGCAGCCTGAATGGATTAAATAGTTTTCAGTGCATTCCTGTGGGAAATCTTGCCTTGACTTACGAACTTTTCAACATACAAAGGCCGTTCCAATATGGATTAAGTTCGTAAATCAAGGTACCAGTGTATTAAAAGAAATACAGTATCCTCAAAATAGGTTTCTCAATATGAAGTTACCAGAACTGGCCACTAGAGGGAGTCAGAGACTATGCTATGTGTATTATTTTTATTTTATTAGTCTCACTATTAAAATAGGGTTTGCTCTAATCCATGTTATTCAGCATCTGGGCTTGGAACTAATCCCCCATGGAGTGGTGGTCTTGGATCCCCTGTGGATATGGTGGGGTTACTGTACCACCTTCCTTCCACCAAGCTGAAGCTGGCATATCTGGTTCTCCCCCTATGGTGGGGTAGGTCAGTCTGAGAGATGAAAGTCAGTATGTCATGGCTCAGTGGGAATTTCATATCTTATGAACTTCCCAAGGCTCAATCCAGTACTTTCACCACTGCAATCAGACTTGTTCCCGGGTTGTAACTGACCTAGCACTTTTTGATTAGCTGGCATGACAATATCAACGGCCACATCTCAGATCCCGTGTTCTGTTTGAGTTTAGCTGCAATGTTCACATGGAGGTAGGACGGAAGAATGGATTTTCCCACCAACTGAAACCTATTATCGTGAGTGACTCTTGGAGGGCTTGGTTTTGATTTTTGTCTTGATTACTGCAATGCTTTCTCCGTGGAGCTACCCTTGAAGGATGTCCAGGAGCAGGTGAGCTGCTAAACAGAGCACCGTCTTATGCTTATCTTACAGTGATAGAGAAAGACTTACAGTGGCTCAAGCATTTGGGGTCAAGGGTCTTTCTGGTGATGAAGGGACCCTTGTCCATGCTCACCCAATGAGATATAGGATAGCCGTTCCCCTCGAATGCCACCATTCGCCACAACCAACTCCCTTAAAAAGAATCACCTTCTTTAAGCAACACTGCTTTCTAAGGATAGGGAAGATGTCCAGAGCAGAGTTGGTAAATAATGCATCAACTTAATGTGTCAACACTAAAATGGCTGCTTTCACTTGAAATTAGACAACAAGCCAACCAATGCATCTAAAGCAGTGGTCTCCAACCTTGGGCCTCCAGATGTTCTTGGACTGCCACTCCCAGAAGCCTTCACCACCACGTCTGTCAGCCAGGATTTCTGGGAGCTGAAGTCCAAGAACATCTGGAGGCTCAAGGTTGGGGACCACTGATCTAAAGGATAAAAGTTCAGAAGTAAAATTTTAACACATTCACATTACTTTCAAAATGTGGCTTTCTGAAAAACGAGATGCTTTCCTCCTTCTTAACACAACAATGATTATTTTAACGTGAGCACATGGAATCTAACACACTCTTTCCAAGCTGTGATCTGCTAAAAAAAGGGGGCAGTTGGTTGTTTTGTTCTGTTTTTGTCTGCTCAGGCAGGAGAGACGGCAGGCTGACTCTTTGACACCTCTGTCCCGAGTTGAACCCTCACACTCCGTCTCCACGTGCTAGCAGTCTGCATTCAAAAACAATTAGCGATGCGTCTAAACTTCCAAAATTCTGCTGCCGGGTTGCTAACTGGGACTGGTCACGGGGACTGCATAACTCCCCTGTGACAGCAGCTTCACTGGGCACAATTCAAAGCGCTGGTTTTAATCTATAAAGCCCTAAACGGCTTGGGTCCAAGCTATCCAACAGACTGCATCTCCCTCTATAAGCATGCCTTGGCTTTAAGATCATCAATGGAGGCCTTTCTTTCAGTCCCACCACCCTCACAGGTATTTTTAATGGGGACACAGGAGAGGGCCTTCTCTGTCGCTGCTCCCAGACTCTGGAACTCCCTCCCACTGGAGGCCTGCCTGGCCCCGTCTTGGTTGTCCTTCTGCAAGCAGGCAAAGACATTTCTCTTCAGGCAAGATTTCCCTGAGTGACTGTCCATCAGAGAGTGGTTTTTTTAATGAATTGTTGCACCTTGTTCGTTTGAATTGTATTTTTGGTGTTGATTTTTGTTTACCCCTTTAGTGTGGCATTTGTTTAGTTTTTAAATATTGTCTTTTACTGATGCAAGTCACCTTGGCTCCTTGTCAGGAGCACATCTGGGTAACAATATTTTAAACACATTAAAAAATACCTCAAAAGCTTGCCTTGTTTGCAACTTTTTTTTTAAGCGCGCCAGCAAATCTGGGACTCTACACAGAACTTTGATGGGTCGTAGAACTACTTTTTTATTATTATTATTTGTATGCCATCAAGTCGCCTCAGACTCACGGCAATTCTAACAGGGCTTTCAAGTTACAGGACCTGTTTAAGAAGTGGTTTTGCCATTGCCCTTGCCCCAGTGAATTTCCACATCCCAGTCTGGGATCTGTATAAAGGTCTCCTGAGTCGTAGTCCGTCATGCTATCCACTGCATCGTTCTGGCACTATCGTTTTCTTGTGATTTCTTTAAAACCTTATTCCCTGTCCTGGATACTTCTGTTTGGGATGGCATTTCAAAGAGTATGGCTAACTCTGGCGCCACCTAGTGAGCTTCTCCTTGGCAAGAGATGATGCTTGGCCCAGGACTATCAATAGAAAGTGAAGTGAACGAATCGCTTTTTTTGTAGAGCAGTGCCAGGACGCCCAACCCAGGGACCTCTTCCATGCTTGAAGAGAAGGCCGGCTGAAGTGCTGAGCTCATGGCTCTCTCCACTGCGTCCAGAGCCAACTGGACATCGGCCAAGAAGCACGACGACCATCAGCTCGGCTTAATGGGTTAGAAGATTTGATTCACCCACTGCCACAAAAAAAAACCCAGCAAGAATCGGGCTTCACTGCCAGAGAGTCCAGCTTGTGCCAGGATCCTGGTGGAAAAAGGAGGAAGAGATAAGAGGCATTCGGAAAAGCCTGTTACTCACTGTGTCTCTGTTCGGGCATTGAAAAGCATGCTCCTGTCTCCAACGAGAAAACTATGAGTTTGTATCAAAAAGAGTTTGCACCTATTATTTTTTAAAAATTTACTCTTTATTTCTCAAAATGCAAAGAGTCACTCATTGTCATCCGTCATATATACTGTGCAACTGTCATCAGACGACCACAACATATATTAGTCTGTTGCTTCTCAGTAGCTCTTTGATATACGGCTTGCATTTTGCAAAATTAAAAATAGGTGTACATACTTTTTTGTTATTTTTATTTGCACCTTTGGAACCAATCCCCTACAGATACAGGGATCCCACTGCACATCAACCACCGCCACCCATTGCTATTTCGATTCTAATCGCTAGACATGCCAATTTCCATTAGAACCTTTGGCATCATCGACACCTCTTCATTTCATCCTGTCCAAATCTCTTGCGGCTCATGTCTTGCAAAACCTTAAGAGCACGTGCTAAGCACACTTCCTGGTCGGTTCGTATAGGGTAGAGCTTGTTTCTTACGGCATGAAAACGGCGTAAGAAATGAGATTTGTGGCCTTGAGAGATTTATGTGGCAAATGTTTCTGTGGGCTAGAATGGTAAGAAGTCTTGAAAACTCATCTGCAAAATACATCTGTTTAGGCTTTGCCATGCCAAAAGTTTCTGCAGAGTTTTTGCTGCTGCAGAGTAAAAGAAACGGGATGGGAATTTTTTTTTTGTAAAAAAAGGTGGCAGCAACAAATACTCTGCCAGCTTTAACACAGAGCATGGATCCTGGGTGATACTGTGGAGATTTACGGTCCTATTAAGCCAGAAGAAATACTGCTTTAAATCCAGACTGGACCGCTTCTTGTCTTCTTCAGGCACATGCAATGCCCACAAGGTGGCGCCCTCCTTCCTCACTCCACTTCATAAATGTTTAGATGAATTTATAAGTTTTTAATTTCTTCAACCCAAGAGCAAACTTAAGTCAGCCTGAAAAACCCACACTCTCCTAGCTGGAGTTGTCACAGGCAGTGAACAAGCAAGCCGTGGCTTACCATCGGTGCAAGCGCTAACAAAAGTCAGCTTGCATGTCAGCTGCCATCATCTGCCAAAGATCCTTTGCCAACATCACTTTCAGCGATGGCTTCTCTGCACCCACCACCCTTGAAACTTTCCGTTACCTTTGGATGACCCAGATGTTACTCCCGAGGAGGGTAAATGAGCCTTAATCTGGTGCCTCGGCTGTCAACACTCCACCTTAGGCGACTCTTGTTAGAAATCCAGGTTCCTAATGGGAGCAGAGGGACGTGGTGGTGCTGCAGGTTAAAACACAGAAGCCTCTGTGCTGCAAGGTCAGAAGACCAGCTGTTGTAAGATTGAATCCACACAACGGAGTGAGCGCCCGTCGCTTGTCCCAGCTCCCGCCAACCTAGCAGTTCGAAAGCATGCAAATGTGAGTGGATAAATAGGGACCACCTCGGTGGGAAGGTAACAGCGTTCTGTGTCTAAGTTGCACTGGCCATGTGACCACGGAAAACTGTCTTCGGACAAAAACACTGGCTCTATGGCCTGGAAACGGGGATGAGCACCGCCCCCTAGAGTCGGACACAACTGGACAAAAATTGTCAAGGGGAACCTTTACCTTTACCTAATGGGAGCCGGGGCATCACTCTCAGCTTCTCTGACAAACCCAAACCTCCTCACGATGTTAAGAAGTTGCCTCCAAGAAGCTGACAGGAGGGAGAGAGAAAAGATTTGTTTGGAAGGTGTTGCTGGAGGAGAGATTTGCAGATACCCTGGGCCGCCAGAAAGACAAACAAGTGGGTTCAATTCAAGCCTGAACTTTCTCTGGAGGCCAAAATGTTGAAGCTGAAGCTGTCCTATTTGGGGCACATCCTGAGAAGACAGGGTTCTCTGGAAAAGACAGTCATGCTGGGAAAGGTGGATGGAAGGCAGCAGGAAAAGAGGGGGACCCAATACAAGATGGATTGACTCCCTAAAGGAGGACCACAGCTGGGGGTTTACAAGAACTAGGCACAGTTGCTGAGAACAGGACAGTCTGGGGGGGGGGGCTTGGATAGCTCAGTGGTTCAGCGATCTGGCTGCGGAGCCAGAGGTTGGGAGTTCGATTCCCTGCTGAGCCACCTTGAGAGGGGCTGGACTCAATGACCCCAAGGGTCCCTTCCAGCTCTGCAGTTCTAAGGTGATGATGATGACGACGACTTGACAGCATGCAAGACCAACAAAGCTGAAGAGGTTTACTGATGCAGTTCTCAAGTAAAAATGACATCTGATATCCAGAACTCTTCATTCCCATTGTATGCTCAGAACAGCCCTGCCAGGCGGGTTGGACTGAAAGTGACTGGGCTGAGGTTCCCGAGGCTGGGGTGAGCTTAACAACGGGAGCCAGGGTTTGAACCCTGGCCTCTTAAGTCCAGCCCAGTGCTCCCGATCATTACACCACATTGCCTCCTTCCCTCGTACCTAGGGATTCTGTGGCCTTATACCTCCCAGCATAAGGGTTATGCAGCCACTCTGTGACCTACCTCTCAAGGGGATTGTGAGACGAAGAGGGAAAGAGGGAAAGAGAAACAAAGAAAGAGAGGACCCTACATGCACAGCCTTCAACTCTGCAGAGAAAATGCAGGATCTAAAATAAGGAATAGATAAATCATGAGCTCTGGTTCAGAGAAAATCGGTCTCTGTCGAGCAAACGAAACATGTGGCTTTAAACGCATGAGGAGGAGGAGGCTGGATGACCTCCAAAGTCTGTCCAGTTCTGGAGCCTCATATATTCACAATAGGCAAACAACAGATGCTTCAGGCATGCCTGAAAGTGGGAGATTAATATGCACAAGCAACCGCTATGGGACAAGGGGTAGCTGATACCCAGCCCAGCTATTCGCTGTTGACAGTCGTATCCTTCATGGATTTGTGCTAGCCATTTTTTATTTATTTTATTTATTGTATTGTATTTATATCCCGCCTCTCTAGTCATTTCAACCACTCTAGGCGGATTACAACATAAAGCATAACAAGTTCAAGAAAAATTTATAACAAATTAATTAATTAAATGATTCTGCAAGATGGGAAAAATACAAAATAAATCAAATAAAGAGAAAAAGAATAAAAAAGGAAAGAGGACAGGAATTAACTGGAAGGGAAGGCCTGCCTATACATCCATGTTTTTAGTTGGTTCTTAAAAGTACCCAGCGAGGGTGCAGCGTGAATCTCCGGAGGTAGATTATTCCAGAGACGAGGAGCCACCGCCGAGAAAGCCCGGTTTCTAGTTCTTTCTTTCTGGGCCTCCCTCGGCGTCAGTCTCCTCAGCCTCACCTCCTGACTCGCGCGGGTGACACAGGTAGAACTAGTTGGGAGTAAGCGTTCCGCCAAGTATCGGGGTCCTAAACCATTTAGGGCTTTATATGTAAGCATGAACACTTTGAAGTTATTTATTTATTTATTTATTTATTTATTTATTTATTTATTTATTTAAGTTATTATTTGAAGCCATCATCACCACTTGTATGAACCAGTGCCACAGTATGTACCATTTCTCATGCCATCAGTCCAGTTCCTTAATCATTATTATGCTTGCATATTTCTGCACCTTTTCCAGCTCTATAATATTTATTTTTGAATTCCAGAATCATGTAAAGCATTTTAAGTAGGGCCGAACCACTCTATAATATGGTATTATAACGTGATAGTGGCCAGAATCCTGTTGCTTAGCATAGTAAGTTGCACTAGAGTAGGCCCACTGAATCAGTGGAAATTTGGTGAGTCAGCTCTTCCATTGATTCAAACAGGCATACTCTGGATCAATGAAACTTAATGGGGGGATTCGACTCACCAAATTCCCACTGGTTCAGTGGGCCTACTCGAGTGCAACTTACTATGCTAAGAAACAGGATTTCAGCCGTCCTGTATGCTCCTCAACCTATTGTTTACTGATCCATAAAAGGATCTATCCTTTTGACCCCATGAGAGCTAATTTTGCAGTGGGGTTTTTTTTTAAAAGGGACTTTTTGTAGGGTGAAAAAAAACTTTTGAAAGTTCAGGCAAACAATGGTTATTGGTTAAAAATGTATCCACTCTCAAACCATGAATTTAATAAGACAGGACTTACCCTTTCAGAAGCCAGGTCGATCCTTCTTCATCACAACTTCTCCTTTTATGTCTTTCATCATCTTATTGTTAATAACACTTTCCAACAATCCACCTGCCACAAGATGTTCAGCTGGCTGTCCATTAATTTCGAAGATCTACTCAACCGGGGATAGTGGTTTTCTAGTTCAGTGGTATATCGGTCAGTGTTAGAAACCCATCCGGGATTTCCATGAGAAGACCAGCAATTTCATGTTTTGAATCCACGAGAATGGTTAGATCTGGTCTCACCAGAACTGGTGATTTGTTTCCAATTTGTCTATAAGGCTCAGAGCTTAAATTTTGTCACTATTATTTGCCTCAAATAACATGCAGATCTATCCTCGCCCACCACCACTTGCTGCATATACGAGGGACGATCACACTTGCACTTTCTGAGAGGAAAATAAATATGAAGAGATCTCTGTATGTGGAGAGAAGTGACACAATAGGGTGCAGAGTACTGGAAAGCAGAGTGGATAAAAATCAGTGATTTGTTTTTTCAAAAACCAAATTGATTTAAATCATATTTTAATTAAAAATAGTTTTTAAAATTTAAATCGTCAAAAATCATTTTTTTTTAAAAAAAAAGTTTAAATCAGGGTTCAGTCATGATTTAAATCAATTGGACGTAAATCAAATCCACTCTGCTGGAAAGAAAACTCCACATTTTCATGACACGTCTGAATATTCAGAAAAACCATGTTCTACCTTTCAGGAGTGCTTGAACGAGAGCAGGTGACAGACATTTTGGGTATTATCTGCCATCGAGCCAGTTCTGACTTAGGGCAACCCTACTAAAATTTCCAAAATGTGGAGATATTTAAGGAGGGAGGGCCCCCACCAGTGAATTTCCGTGGCTGAGTGGGGATTCAAACCCAGGTCTCTCGAGTCCAATACACTACCCAACATACTGTACTACACAAACTGTTGGAAGCCAACAGTTGCTAAATAACTTTACAAAGGGGATTCATCTGTATCATTAAGTGCCAATGATAGTATTCCGCTCAGGATACGGGTTACAAGGCCACAGATTTTTTCCACTTTTGTGGCAAAAGCGGTCACGGAGTCAACTTAGCCTCAGCTGAGACAAAAGAGACCTCTTACGGTTCCGTAACTGACCTGAATTTATGTGGAAATTAGGGCAGCAAAAGGGGGGAATTATGTCAATTTCTAGTGACCCTCAGTGACTTTCTAAATCCGATTTGGAGGCCGGGATAATCCGTTAAAAAGACAATTCCTTCCTTCTGTCTGTCTGTATCTGTTTAAACAGCAAGCGCTCCAACGAATCAAGGCCAGGGGCTGCCAACGGCGTTGGAGCCCACGAGACAACGGTCCCTTTAAAAACACACACCCCAGACGTCCTTTGGTGCAAGAAAAACTCCGCTGGATTACAACACAAAAGGGCACAATATTCTTTAAACTCAAAAACAAGCCGCTTAACAGCTGGGAGGCTGAGCTAGCCGGTCACTTGAGAAGCTAAATCAGTGGGCTATGGCACAGCAACACACCTGTTGTGGTCTGGGCAGGAAGGATCAAAACACCACACACGCACATGCACACATGCACACACGCACACACAGAGCGCTCAGGTGACCCTCAGGTGAGCTGAGGATCAGGAAGGGTTGCATGACCCTCAAAACACTGAAAAAGACAATGGGCAATGTGAGGGAAACGAAACAGAGATATCTTAATTTGCAGCTGGGTCTTGGTTTTTTAAAAAAGTGTATCAAGTTAGTTCATTAAGAGATGGGATAATTCTGAAAAACGACTGATCTTATAGCAAAGATGCGACTCCAAGGCAATATCCCCAGAGCCCACTGGGTGCAGAGTCCAACTTCACATTGTGCTATGATGACTCCAGTCTCATCTATGGAAAAGCTAAGCAAGGTTGGGTCTGGTTTGTATTTGGAGGGGAGATGACTCAAAGCCACCCAAAATGTCATGGAACCGGTGGGGCTTGGGGGAATCCTGCCTGAAGCCCAAAGTGAGGTGCTCCTGGTAGTGTCGACTCAGCTATAAGGGTCAAAATCAGCCCCCCCCCCAGTTGTTCCTATTTGTGTGTGTTGGTACAAGATTCGGAACAGTGTGATCACCTTCAAATTCACCAGGTTCTCCTTGAGAAGGTACTGTACAAGGAAGAGACAAAGACGAATACATTTTATTTGGCGTAAACAGAAGTTCTGAAATTCCAAAAATGAATTTGCAGGGTCTACAGACGAATAAGGAATACTGGGTGTTTTTTTGGGGGGAGGGTTCCCCAAGATTGTCTTGGTTCCTGGATGTTCTCCATTATGAAAACTGTTACTCTTAGCCTTGGTGCAGTTCCCCCCCCACAACTCTAGGTAATGGGCTCCTCTAACATAAGAAAGTTGCTTCTCTGACCTTTCAAGTCCTGTCCGTCTTCTCCTCCCAAGTCAGATCATTGTATTATCTTCTGAACCCAACATAGGGCCAGAGTCTCCTCCACCTCCCTAAGGCACTGGTTCCCAACCTTGGGCTCCCAGATGTTCCTAGACTAAAACTCCCAGAAGCTTTCACCACTAGCAGCGCTGGCCAGGATTTCTGGGAGTTGTAGTCCAAGAACATCTGGGGATCCCAACAGGCTGGGAACCACTGCTCTGTGGGGAGGTTACCGGCCACTAGGCTACTTGCAAGGTAGAATAGTAGCCTCAATGGTGTGATGGCACCCAATCCTTTTCTCTAGATTCATACACTACTAGGGTTGGAAGGGACTGCAGGGCTTGATTTCCAGCTTTATTGCCACCTTGGCCACCCGCCTCTGGACATGTTCTGCCTTCTCAATATCCTTCTTAAAACGTGGTGCCCAAACAGGGGGAAAGTGTTCTGGCTAAGGTATGACTAACACAAGATAGAGTGGCATTATTACTTCTCCTGTTTTGGATAATATATCTCTGTTAATGAAGCCGAGTATTGTGTTAGCTTGCTTTGCTGCCACATCGCCCTGCGGGCTCGTGTTTAGCTTGCAGACCCCAGATACCTTGCATTGATCACTGTCTATTGAATATTCCACTCTCCCCCATTTCCTTCAGCAAATACATGATGTCACTGGTGACAGTAGCCATTTCTCACCAGGCTGTTTGCCTCCCTTTGACCCCCTGGCCAAAGTTTCCCACTAAATGCTGTTATGCATTTCTTCAGCCTTTTAGATCTTCTGAAATCTAATTTCCCTTCCCTTTTGTGTGTGGATGGTGCTGGGTTTTTTTTTGGCCGTATAAAGAATGACAGTTGGAGAGAATGTGCTCACTGTATAGTGATGGGCCAGTGGACAAAGTTCTGCCCTTGAGTTTGGCAGGCCTGGATCCAAATCTTCACCACCACCGGGGGCCAAAGCAGGTTGTACAAGCCACTGCTCGGGCAGATCACAACTTTGCAAAGTTTTTTTTTTTCCTAATGAACACTTTTGCATGAGTTGTCAGATGAGGCACCATGGTGGAGAAATGTCACCCCTGGAGTTGGGACTTCCAGGACAAAGTCTTCTCGGCCATGAACGAACCCTCAAGAGGCTCAAATTTTGCCCCTTTTTGGGGCATCCACAGACCATGACCTTCCAGCTGCAGATCCCCATCTATTATTTTATCCCACTGAACTCTTTTACATTTAAGTGATTTCCCTGTTTATACCCTGTGCTGTGACCTCTAAACATAGGATTAACATATTTTAGTTAATTGATAAAGGCTGTGTTCAGCCAAGCCTTAGGCAAGAAGGCCTCTGATAAGCCAATGCCTTCTTAGCCTCTGTCCTTCCATCTGCAATATAGGAATCAGGGTTCAAATCCCACCCCATGCTTCCCAAAGACTGGTTCTGAAGAGCATCTCACATTCCAGAGGCAGCATTAGTAATGCAAGAGGAACTGCAGGAGGGGAGGATTTGGGTCAGTTTGCGTCCTTATGAACACAGAAACCCAGCCATGGGCAATGCCCAGTAAAGTACCTCATCTCCCATGGCATTTGCACAGGTTGTTGTACCCCCAAACAAGGATTTTACAGTTATTTTTATAGAGCACCTTTGGGATCCCTCTGAGAGATCCTTACAGATAAGGTCACACAGGTTTAGCCCACATTTGGGGAAAGCCCTGTTATAGGAAATGTACGCTGCTATCGCCCTCCCCGACGGCAGACAACCACCTTGACTGCCAAGCGATCGGTGAAAGAAGGTCTCCTTCAATGCTTGCATGACTGTTATAAGGGATGAAAAATATTATGGCAGTAGAGCAAGCTACACCCCTCCAAATTTCCAGAAGGGTCGAGAACCACTACCGAACACATGGAGCCGACACAGCTTTCCTTGTCAAGCATCCATCTCCAAATTCTATTATTGCTCCATGATCACTGCAGATGGTGACAGCAGCCACGAAATTACAAGACGCCTGCTTCTTGAGAGGAAAGCGATGACAAACCTCGACAGCATCTTAAAAAGCAGAGACATCACTTTACTGACAAAGGTCCGCATAGTCAAAGATATGGTTTTTCCAGTACCGATGTATGGAAGTGAGAGCTGGACCATAAAGAAGGCTGACAGCCGAAGAATGGATGCTTTTGAATTGTGGTGTTGGAGGAGCCCGGGTAGATGGGACTTGTTAGCCTGGGAAGGCAGCCCATCTATGAGAAGGAAAACTCTGATCCCAAACCCCCATGCCGTGAAGAGGAGGAGGCGCCGCCATCACCCATGCGTCGAGCGAGCAGCCTGGGGAGGTGGGACTTGTTAGCTTGGGAAGGCAGCCCATCTAGGAGAAGGAAAACTCTGAATTCAAACCTCCACTGCCTTGTGGCTATATCCACTGATGGAGTAAATCTCAAGGTAAAATCCGGAGCCGGAGTCCCGGAGGCAGTTCGTGTCGTTCTGGCAACTCCTGTGACATCGCTGAAACCAGATGTATTGGCTTTTTCCATTGGACTATTTCAGTGACGTGGAGAGGGGGGATTTGCTGCTTGGGTAACAGCCTATCCTCCATATTATTTTACCGAAGTCCTCCTTCCATACAGAGCATGGTACCATAGTCTCTCGTGACTGAAGGATGCCTATGATGACTGTTTGGAAGCATCTCCCACAAGGTATTACTACCTGCTTATGGTAGAGACATCTCTGAAGCGCAAGCTGTAATGAGTTTTTTTGGGGGGGTAGTCTGCACAGAGGCAGGGGATGATTCGTAAGGCCCACCTCTTCCAGAGGGTCTGCACAAATCATGGGATAACGGCCCCTCTTCCCTCCAATTTCTTAACACTGAAAGCAGGATGTGGTAGTGAGCAGTTCAAATGTGAGGGAATTCTGGTGGGAGAAATCCATGAGCATCATCTTTTAAAATTTCCCCCCAAATATTAGCATGTAAACATAGCAGATACACAAACACACATACCCCCCCCGAGGCCCCACATGCTACAACGTAAGATCTTGTTTAAATAATCCACTCTATTTTATTTTTGTCTTAAAATAGTTTAAACTTTATGCTACAGACTTGTTTCAAAAAAACCCCAGAAAGTCTCGTCTTGCACCAAAAATATATATATATTTTTATAACACTCTGTTTTATTATTATTAATTATTATTATTATTTTCTCCAAAGACCATTAAATACTAGATGGACATGAGGATGAGTGTTAAAAAGAACATTTTTTGTGTGCTTCTTGCCTTTTCTAAACTCAATAATTACACAACAGAAAACAATAAAGTCTTAAGCAATCGTTTGCTGTCTTCACCATGGAAGATTCCAAGTTTGACCTCTGACAAAAGCAAATACGATGAAAGCAGGCCTAAAATGAAAAAGAAGCAGTCCAGCAGCCTGGCGCGCGGCCGTTTACCAGACTTTTAGTGGGATTGGGAAATGATTGGATTCGTTTATGGTGGCTGTCAATTGCAGATCGATCAAAGACCCAGATGGAGTGCAATTATTCAAGCCAGGTTGAATAATGTGAGGTCTTGCAAACCTGGATTAAAACTATCAAGTGCATTAGTTCTTAGCCATAGGATGGCTATTATTTCACTTATCAGAAAAGAGCAGACGAGTCTCAGCTCTCTGACTGGAAAAAAAAGGGGGGGAAGAAAGAAAAGGAAAAACGAAGAAGAAATGCTTAATACATTAGCTATCCAGTGATCATGGTTTAATTTTTTTTCCTTTTATCCCCCTTCTCTCGTTCAAGAACATTACTTTGAAAGATTCTTTAAGAGAACAACAACAAAACCAAAAAGCATGTAGTGTTTTTAATTTAAAAACAAAAAGAACTGGTTACGAAGCTAAAAATAAATAAATCATGATTCCTTGAAAACTACACAGTGCACAATCAGATGAAGTTTGGTTAGGATGCAGTCTTTTTTATATATAATAATATATATATGTTGTTGTACATATGTACATAGAAGTCACAGCATATATACACATCTCTCTTTCTCGTTAAAAGAAAGGATCACCAGTGAGTTCCTCTGGTGGTTCTGGGTACTGGCCACCGTTAAGCATCAGACATTGGGCCTAAACTCCAATCTGTATGCATTGAAATAAAACTCTGGTGTTTTTTTTTAAAAAGGGGGGGTATAAATGCAGCTTCTCTTCGTCAGAGGCCACCTGGAGAACCTGCTCCTGCCTTTCACACACACACACACACACCCCTCCACCTGGACTGCTTTTCCACCATCCAGCCCCAGGAGGCTGCCATACATTTGTGCATACTGGAAACATGGGAAAGATGGATTGTCTCAGTCTTCACACCCGGTGGTTGCCCGCCCGCCCTCCCTGGCATGTGGGTGAAAGAAGAGGAAAGTGACTGATTAGGTTCCCCATGGCATAATGGGACCGCGCATGGGCAGAAGCAGCCGCAAGTGAAAAAAGAAAAAGAACCTTTGGATGGCCTTTGGATCAAGGGGCTCCTGATCGGCAGTCACCAAGGATGGCCTTAACAACCTCGGGGGGGGGGGGGGAGAAGACACTGTCAGGGGCCAGGTCACACCTGTGCCTTTCGGATCGCAGCAAACCGACCCAAGTCTCATTTTAAAAACTTTATCATATGAGGCTGTTCTTCTCAGGGTATTAAATGAAAGTAGGGGGAAAATCACGCCATTAAATATTTTCCCTAAATAAAAGAAAAACATCCTGCCCGATCGAAAAGCACCATGTTAGGGGAAGCATTCTAGCCTTATCTTCTTCCCAATAGGCTTTATCCTCTCTATGCCAGCATTTATTTAATGTTTTAAAACAGAGCTGAGCAATCAAACAGGTGATTTCTCCACCAACGGTCTGAAACAAGGCTCACCATTCATGCAAGTTTCGTGTAACTCGCCACAGCCAACAATCAAGGTGCCAGGGCATATTCCGGTTGCACGCTCAGCCACATGTCTGATTGTGCAACTGAAATAAAGGCATCCTCATCAACCAGCTGCCATTTGCCATGGCAAGTTACACAAACCTTAGATGGGACACCAGCAGGACTCCGATCAATGTCTTCTGCCCTGTAGAAAACTGTTAATCATTTGCTCTGTTAAGTGATTACATTCTTCCAGTCTTCTGAAGCCAACTGCCCTTCCAATGACCAGCTGAGGTTTACAGAAGACCTTTTTACTGACAGTCCACCCAAGGGGGGGGGGCAGAGGGTTGTAAGTGGAAAAGTAAATGCTGCTTACTTGCATATAATGCAACCAGGTGTTGCACACTTAATAAAGAGTTTAACTGATCTGATTTCTGTCAGGGACCACTTAGTGCATGTTCATTTAATAGCCTCTCACTAACCCAGGGACAATATTTACTGAATTGCTCCCAAAGTGCAATCTCTTGGTTTAGTTTTCAGTAAACAACTCATAGGCTTCCTCTGGGAAATCCCAGGTTAATGCATGCTTCTGTTTGTAGTAAGAAGCCTGGTGATCTAACACCTTTCCGCTCTTCTGTGTGGAAGCAAATCCATTTCTCTTTTGATCCTTCACAAGGCTAAGCCTACATGAACGTTCTTCCCCAACTTTAGGGTCTCCTGGTCTTCCACAGAGAAAATATTCTTCCACCTAGTAAAAAACCAAGGCACATGATGAGAATCTCACCACATGCAAGAGTTTGGTCCACCAACAGCTATTGCCCACACATAACAGAAGACCACATTCTACATCCCATAATCCAAACCAACGCACAACAGCGCTGGTCAATTATCATGAGATTCAAGAGTCTGAGGAACAAAGGACACTAACTTTGGAGATGATGTCTATCAAAAGTCAAATGAAACTGCTTAGTCTTGATGTGTGATGAACTTGACAAATAACACTCATCAGACAGAAATTGAGATCTTCCTTTCCCAGTGACTCCAAAGTCCCATTAGGTGCAGAGTAAACGCCTCTGTCATTTGTCACATGAGAACAAATGATGTAGGACATAGACAGCCACTATTAGGGATGTGCACAGGGAAAATCTTTGGATTTTTCGTGTCTGGTCCTTCTGGAAACCTGAAAAGGTCTGGCTCAATTGGGTTATTTCATTTTGAATCTCCCATTTGGGCTTCTGGCACTAAAAAAAAAGCCCCCGGGAGGCAAGGAAAGGGAGCAGGAAGACCAGGGCTTGAGGAATGGCTGTTGTCAAGGCAAAAGACGGAGAGGAAAGACTTTACATACGTGTCAAATTGAGATAAGCCGACAGAGGAAGCCCAACATTATTTCTCTTTTGGGAAGCTCTTTTGGAAAGCCAAAACTATTGGGTTTCCAAGGCTCTCTATTGGAAAGTCACTCAAGAATCTGTAACTCCCAAACCCACAACCCTTTGGGGGTCCCCCATTCTTATTTCACAAGTGCACATCCCTAGACACACTCTCATCTTGTGGACGTGCCAGGTCTCGTAAAAGGCATTGGTGGACTCTGGCTCAGGAGGGGGTTCTGAGCAAGGCTTAAACCTATGAGCAAGTAAAATCCAGCAGGGCTTTGCCAAACAGTTCAAGACTTTGGAAGATTGGTAAAATTAAAGGCAATTTCTCAGGTTAGGATCAAGAGAGTTAAATTAAATTCTCTCTGAAGGTGCTTACAATGAAACTTAAATGACTTTTCTTCTTCTTCTGATTAGTCACGAGAGGTGATCTAAACATGTTCCGGCCCCCTTCATGAGTATTCAAATCAATAAGGGCAAAAGCAAGGCTGGGAATCTTTGTAGAAGTGAGGCAAAAAGATATGTTCTACTTTTGCCCATACATTTTTTGCATACTTTCTTTTCTCTTCCTTTTATATTATTGGACTTTTACCCCACCCCCCTAGACAAAGTCTACTCAGGGCGGCTGTAGAGCCCTCTGTCTTCCCCTTAAGGATGATAACGTTTGCTGAAGCCACACACGTGCTCTTTCTCCCTCCTCTGAGCAGAGAACCACCCTAAGACGAGAAGGTGCAAGGCTTACTCTGAACATATGGAAATGGAAGAGGCTATACGTGTTCTGGAAGAACTCATTTCCCCCTGCCCCCTCCTCACTCAAGGCCTTTCTCTCAGCTACGTGGGGGGGGGGTCGGAGCATGCGCAGTACAGTGTGTGGTCTACTGAACTCTTTCCGGCTCTAGAATGTTCCAAACGTCTCTCCACACAGGCACAGAGGAAATCTAAATCTGTGATTCACACAGACCACCAAGAAGAAGCCCTGTACCAAAGCTAGCCCAAAATGCTGGTCATGGTACAACAGTCTAGAGAAAAATAAAATGCGTTATTAGAAACACTCAGCTCTGACTTGTACGGAAGCTACCAATGATGTTTTGAATTCGAAATAAAAGCTGCTCAGTGCACGTTACAGAGATTTCGTGATCAAGTCTTCCGGTTTCACAACCAAACCACTTCACGTTATAAATGCCCCTCGGTCACAACTCAACCCTTTTTAAGCTCCTGCAGTCCTATCAGCATCATGATGGGGACACTCAAGAGCCATGAACAAATCAGGCCAGTGGTGGGTGGTTTTTTTAATGCTTACGTCACAAAGGAGAAAGCCAACAAAAACCTACATGTACCAGCAACTTCTTTTTTTTTTTAGTGGTGAATAAAGAAACATGTACGGCTCTCTAAAGGTATGAGTGGAAAGATGCCACGGCTTCTGGTCAACGAATGCTCTAAAATAATCACACACATTTTTTTAAAGGTGTAAGCTGTCATGGAAGTTCAGTGCAGCTACGTTTTCCATAAGAGGGACATTCCCTTTGACTAAGGAAGGTAAGCATTTCAAGGAAGCTTCTGAAACAACACGGCAGTTCTAACGGGGATGGGGAGAAAAGGGCATTCTCTCGGAGGAGTCTGAAATCCAGCATGCCAGAAATAGATGCTTTGGACATCAAGGTGATACCCGGGGGGCTCGAGCGCCACCTAAGGGAGAGGGCTAGGCGGCTAAAAACACAGTGGATCTGCATTACAGTAGATATTTGCGCCGGCTGTCCTCATCAAGGGTGAGGTCCACCACTTCGGGTGGAGAAGACCAATTCTGTGCAGGGGCCACACCTGTCCATGGTTCTGATGGCCGGGTGCACTGCAGACCTGAGCCATGTTTCCGGGAAGACACACTTTGAATCACTCCTCCTCGAGGGTGGACGCATCTATGGCAAAGCAAAGGGGGGGGGGGAGAGAAAAAACCAGCATGAATATACCAGTAACGTCTTCCCTATGAGAACATGGGGAAGGGTTCTCTCTCTCTCTCTCTCTCTCTCTCTCTCTCTCTCTCTCTCACACACACACACACACACACACACACACACACAGAGAGAGAGAGAGAGAGAGAGAGAGAGAGAGAGAGAGAGAGAGAGAGAGAGAAGCAGCTCCACTGACTAACAGCTTTCACAAGGGGTTATTCACAGGGTATATTTTGCATTAAAAGGAGGGATAGACAGGAACCTAAGTTATGAACTATGATGTATGGGCTACTAGAGATGGGCACGAAGATTGGTTCGTAGGTTCGCGCCAGTCTGTACACACGGCATCACAGATGCCACACAATCCCCCCCACCACCTTTCTGCAACAAACCACTCACCAGCCGGCATGCACTCCTCTCTTCTTCTTCAGCTGTTTGGCCAGTCCCTGGCAGGAGCACGGATTCACCTGTCCCACCTCCTCTTCTGAGTGGGTGATTAGCCAAGGAGGTGGGGCAGGGAAGCCTGTCCTCCTGTCGGAGACTGGCACGCAATTATTATTGAAAAACACCAGGCACAGTCAATCAAAATTATTTTTAAAAATCGGTGTAGTATATAGCTGTTCCTAATACTGCTGTTTCTCGTAGCTCTGATGGTGTTATTCCTGAGATCTGCAATTGCTTATAATACTGTGTGAAAAAAAATTGATAGTTCCCAAAGCCCCAATGACTATGGGGACCACTGAAGTGTGCTTCATCCACAAGCAAGATGCTTTGATGATGATGATTGCATTAATTATCTTAAAATAATGTATTCCTGCATTGAGAAGGGGTTTGGATTCAGTGGCCTTATAGACCCCTTCCAACTTTATTATTCTATGATTCTATGAAATCACATACACTAGAGGCACAAGTAAAAACAGAGAACTTGGAAGGGCATGAACAGACTTTTCAATTCCTGCCGTGTTCAAGCTATCCTTACAAGGAGGAGGAGGTTCGGAGAAAACAGAGGCCTACTGAGCCCTGCTGGACAAGACTCATGCTTCACTGCTGCGTTCAATGAGTCCCCGGGGATCATGTTTCAGGTTCCTGTTTTCAATGTTGGAAGGATATTCCTAAATATCTGTTTTTCCCCTTTTCATGTAATTTGGAGAGACCAGCTAACAAATTTGAGATGTGCCTTTTCCAAATTTCCAGGAATATCTTTGGCATTGAAAGGCAAATTTGAGACTTGTTACAGGATAAAGTAAAGGTTTCCCTTGACATTTAGTCCAGTCAAGTCTGACTCTAGGGGGCAGTGCTCATCCCTGTTTCCAATCCATAGAGCTAGCGTTTGTCTGAAGACAATCTTCCGTGGTCATGTGGTCAGCGCGACTAGACATGGAACGCCGTTACCTTCCCACTGAGGTGGTACCTATTTATCTACTCGCATTTGCATGCTTTTGAATGGCTAGGTTGGCAGGAGCTGGGACAAAGCGATGGGAGCTCCCTCCGTCACATGGATTCGATCTTACCACAGCTGGTCTTCTGACCTTGCAGCATAGAGGCTTCTGCAGTTTAACCCGCAGCGCCACCACGGCTCCCTCTGTTACAGGATACCTCTGCCCTAAAAGGAGAACCAGGGCTGCATCAACTATCAACAGCCAGAAGATACAGCAGGGTATCTCTGCTATCTGATGAGCCTATATTAATTTCTTCTAGCTAGCCATTCTGTGAATAGGCACCTTGTTGAGTCTCTTCTCCTTGAAAAGAACAGCCTCAAAGCAGGGCTGTATCACCATGGCATGCTGCCTCTTAACAGCAGGCCTCTGGCTATATATCTGGCTAAGGCCAGATGTTAAAAAGCAGCATGCCATGGTGTGTCCTCTGGCATCACTCTTGAGAGTTCAAAGTCACAGGAAGCATCCATTAATTCTACAGGTTTGGCTTTCAACTGGAAACTAAGGGATCGTTTTTCTCAGCACCTTGGTTCACACAGTTCCCTGTTCTCACCGTCTGCCTCTCCATCGGTCACCTCAGTCTTCTCTGCCTTCATCTCACCTCTCCCTAGGCTGCCGTCTCCTTCTGTCTGACATACTTCATCCCTGTTTGTTTGTTTTAAAAAAAGATCTCCTTAAGATTTGGTTTTCTCATGGCTTTCTCTTAGGACTTCTCTGCTTCATTTTTGTTTGGAAAAGAAACTTGCAGCAGGTTGAGGAAACAGAAGTGGGGCTGAGAATGCACTCTAAATATTCAACTAATCTAAAGTGAGACGCTGATTTTTTTTAAAAGCACTATAAATAACTTAGCATTATGCACGAATTAAATTTCCATGTACTCCCCATGAAAACTCAGGTGAGCAGCTTAGGTATGCTCCTAGATTCATCCCTGAGCTTGGACATCCAGATTTCAGCAGTGGCCAGGAGTGCATCTGCACACATAAAACTAGTGCACGAGCTGTGCCTGTTCCTGGAGATTGTCTGATGTGGTCACAACGACAAAAGCCTTGGTTGCATCCTGGCTAGATGACCCTAACATGCTTTGTGTGGGGCTGCCTTTGGGAAGCGTTCAGAAACTTCAGTGGATCCAAAATGCTGTAGCCAGATAGTCAATCTACCCATATCACCCGCACGAGCCAGGAGGTGAGGCTGAGGAGCCTGACGCCGAGGGAGGCCCGGAAGGAAAAAAACAAGAAACCGGGCCTTCTCGGTGGTAGCTCCTCGCCTCTGGAATAACTTTCCTCCGGTGATTCGTGCGGACCCTTTGCTGGGCACCTTTAAAAACCAACTGAAAACGTGGATGTTTATGCAGGCCTTCCCTCCAGTTAATACTTGATTCCTTTTTTCTTTTTCTTTTTATATTTTTTCTTTTCTCCCTTTTTTCATCTTGAATAACTTGTCGATTGATGTTTGAAAATTTTGTTATATTTTATATGTTGTTATATATGTTGGTAGCCGCCTAGAGTGGTCGTTCAATTAGACAGGCGGGGTATAAATGCAATAAATAAATACTATAAATAAATAAATAAAATAAATTGGGGCTGGCTGCCCAGACACAATTCAAAGTGCTGCTTTTAACTTATAAAGCCCTAAACAACGAGTCCAAGCTATCTCAAAGACCACATCTCCCTTTATGAGCCTGCTTAGGTGGTACGATATTGAGGGGAGGTCTTTCTCTCAGTCCCACCATCTTCACAGGTGTGTTTGGTGGGGGACACAGGAGAGAGCCTTTTCTCTGTTCTCAAACTTTGGAACTCCCTCCCACTGGAGGCCAGATTGGCCCCATCTTTGCTGTCCTTCTGCAAGCGGACAAAAAGTTTTCTCTTCAGACAGGCTTACCCTGAGTGACTGGCAGTCTGAGAAGGGGGTTCTTACAACAGGATTGTTTGTACTTTCCTTGTTTTTAATGTGCTTTTCATACTGTTTTTATCTACAGGTGTACCTCTGTTTACGAACGCCTCGGTTAACGTAATTTTCAGTTTACAAAAGAAAATCCATTGAAAATAATGTTTTGGTTTTCGAATTTTTTTTCATAATACAAAGTAAGTTTCCCCAGGATGCATTGAGCCTGGGAGGGTTATAGTGCCGCCCCCGTGCATGCGTTCCTATGGGAAACCGCATCTCAGTTTGCAATTTTTTTGCAATACGAAATGTCCCAGAGAACACATTAAATTCATAAACCGAGGTACACCTGTATTAGTTTTAATACTATATTTGTTTAATCCTGTTTTAAAATATTTCTAATTATTTACTGTTCTTAGCCACTTTGAGAAAGGTGAATATACACACACACACACACAAACACCATTTTCATGATAAATTGGGAGATGATACTGATGTTAACAGTGGGTGACAGAGAAAGAGAGAGAGAAAAAGCTCCCTGTTCACAACCAACAAAAACTTTGGATCCTAATTAATCCATATTTACTGCTTTATAAAAGGCATCCCAGTGTATTTAGTCAGATGCAGTGTTAAAAACGGAGGACACAACGCGCACCTTGCATGTTCCTGAACGCCCACAATCTCCACTTCGCTATCTGAGGAGGCAATATTAATTTCTTCATTGACCTGGGTGTTGCTGGCAGGGGTTTTGTCACTTGGCAGGAATCCAGCATCCAAGTGATCTGCAAAACAGAAAAGCCCAAGGCAAACATGTCGTGAAACTCAGCCGTTCCACCATCCTTGGCAGTCTGCACCGGGAAGGTGCACCTCACTCCCCTTGCCCAGATGGATCAAGGATCTCACTTTTTTTTTTAAGCGCCAGTTGTGGCACATACTAAGGTACACAAAGAGCAACTTAAGGAGGGTGGTCTGGGGAATCTTTCCCAACTGTACCACGTTCCATTTCTGATAATCACAGCAGGGGCTGCTGCATGCCGAGTAGACAAGCTGACATAGCAAAAAGCAAGTTCTGCAAAGAAAAGTTTTATATTCTATGGGGAAAAACACAAATGCTGCAACAGAAGGACCGTAACCTGCAAAATCTCTGAATCTTAGAACTGCAAAGCTGGAAGGGACCCTATGAAAGTATGCCAATTCAGTACCAGCTTTGCCCATGCATGACTTTGTGATATATTTTTATTTTATGATGGCAGAGTGTGACATGAACAAGGCCATGGCTGTACTAGCGATGTTACTAACAGACACACGTGAAAGACTGATTCTCTGATATATTTTTGCTTTGTATGTACAGTACAGGGGATTACAAATAAAATTCAGCAACTGTAGCTTCTGTCTAAAACAGTAATCAATTAACAAAAGATAATCAGGGTGGATAAAAATCAATTAAAAATGATTTACAGTAGAATCCATCAATATCCACTGATACACTGATCCAAGGTCTGAAAATATAAAAAATGTAAAAAAAAAGAATTCCAAATATACATATAATTCTAAAGCTACCTTTCTAATTGCTGCAGGCAGGCTATCATGCACAAGGAGTGATGGCAGAGGGCAAATGTAGGAACTAGCTGGGGACCATGGAGTTTCTAGTTTATACAGATGAGGTATGGAAGTATAGAAAGGAATGACCGAATAAAATCTGATTAAAAACGTCCGACACAGTTCTGTCTCCCCACCTGTCTCAGCGTTCAGCTCCTCCCGCAGCCCTCTCGTCCTCCATGTGGGCCCAGTGTCTTGCTTCACGACCGAACTGTTGTGCTCTTGAACCACTGCAGCTGCCAAGAGATTGTCCACGTTCACCACTTCTGGGTCGGAGTTTGTGTCTGAGATATTGTAATGAGTCACCACTGGAGGTCCATCTGGGAAGAAAAGAAAACCCACAGCTATTATATATGACAGCCACCTCAGTGAACACAAACACACAGAAATGTTGCCCCTATCAAGGCAGCACTGATCTAGGCTCCTAGCGTTGGCATTTGGAAAAAAAATCAAACGAACCAAAGCAGTGAGGCAACCGGAAGCTTTTTGTTTATTTGCTCAATGATATACAACAGAAGCATGATCTGTTATTGCATTAGGTGAATACAGTATCATGGCTAACAAAAGAAATATATTATTTCCTGTCGGAAGCCAAGCACAAAGCTGGAGAGACCTAACTCTGTCATTGGGCTACTTTGTACAACAAACCAGGCAGACATCTGACTGTCTAGTTCATTTAGCAAACATTTGCAATTTTAAGCTTTTGCATAATCTGCAAACTGAAGTCCCAACTATGGGCAGAGGTGGGGGGAGAGTGGAAGGTGTGGAAGTGCCTTTACAGAAACATATAAAATTGCCTTATATCGCACCTGTTTACTATTGACCCATGTCACTTCTATTCTCTAATTTGACTGACAGCAGCTCTGCAAGACCTGGGGAAGGGGGTCCTGCTGAGATTCTTCTATCTGGAGACACCAAGGATTCCATGCAAACACCTATGTTCTACTACAGAATTGGGCAAGAAGGACATGCATCCTCTTCACCCTTAGTTCGGGGATGTTTGATACCACTTTTTAAAAAATTAAAATGAAAGGCACATGTCATTGTTTATAGTCTAAGATACGTATAGTTAGTGGCCAAAATGCTATGGATGGGATAACTCAAACGGCTTCACTTTTCAGGACAAACTGCTGCAAGCACAAATTCAGTGTACACATTATGGCTACATGTTAAGCTGAGTGACTGGGTGCAAAACAGATAATGTCTGCACTGACTTTGTAACTTTGTAACTTGCAGCAGTTTGCTGCAAGGTTATGCCATTTACATTATACTGGCAACAGAGGTTTTGGGGAAATATGCATAAAAGGACTGGCTACCTGACCTCCAAAGTGCTTGTTTGCCCTTCACTGATCCAGGTATATCTTTTAGTTGCTCTAGGTGAAAATTGACTCACCGAGAGCAAAGTGGGCAACTTGGAAGGGTCTGGAGATGAATTCTCAGTTTCCAAGGCTCACTAAGAGTCACACCAGCCAAAAAAAATCATGAAAAGATGGATCTTCATGTTGCCAGAAGGTCTTGCACCCTTAATGTAAACCTACTGCTCCTGGAGGCTTCCAGGAACAACAATGGTGGTCTTTGAAAAACATTCCCAGCAAGGGAAGGGGCAACATCTAGGGGCTGCAAGAAGGGCCTTGGAGGTTTACATGGGAGTGCCAGGCTGCACTTTGCCAGCTGATCTGGAAGCCCAACAGCCAAGACTGTTCTGCTAGATCTCTATATTGACATGATTGAGCAATCTAACCAGACCAGGAACAAAGTCTCAGAAGAAACAGTAATGACAATGGATGCTTGACAGTCCATGGACAAAACTGGGAATCAGGCAGGCTGTTCTGTGAATAAGTGCTCTGGACTGGCAACATGAATTATTTGTTCAATTTTTACAGGACAGAGTTCTGAAACCATCATTCTAATTTAAGCCTCTCTCAAATATCTGGCTGATCCAATGATCCTTGCCAAGGAGAAGATGATGCTCCCAAAGAAAGAAGACTGTTTGGGGTTTTAAAAATATATATTTTCTTAGAGTGACTTATTGCAAAAATGCTGTCCTTTGCTCAGCTGGCAGATCTGCTCACGCCACTGAAATCAACTTGGGATGCCCACGTGACCTCCGAATTGCCCTAATTTCACAAATTTCAATGTCACATTTCCCCTCAAAAGCAAAGCTGTGTGAGCCTCACGATTCTGCTTATGTCACCAAACACATTGCACAGGGCAAGCACTGCAGATTTCTAAATGCTGCGTCAGATCTTGCAAAAGATCATGGCTTGGTGCTTGCTTTTGTTTAGAAATTCACCCACCCCGGTTTGAAGTGGGTTTTTTTTTTCAATTGGGAAAAATATAATTCAGAGCAAGAGCTTTAAATGTTTTCTTTGGCAACTTTCAATGTTGGGAGCAACTGAGGACAATCCTCACCTTCCACTCACATTTAATACTGTATACCAAACAAAATAATTTGTATCCAATTGTTTTTTTCAAATTAAAGTGAGATGTTTTTGTTGCTATGCAAGGGAGGGGGAGTTCCAGATGTAATGAACATGTAACTGTTCTCAATAAAGCTGTTTAGGTAACAAATGCCTATTTTTTTAAGAAAACAAAGAGGGGAGTGGGGGGGGGGGACAGCTGAAAAACCAGTGTGTAAACTGAAAGATCAGTGGCTTAATTCTGGTGACAAGGGCAAACTATGGTATGGCTGTAAGAAATCCATTCCATGCTCACTCTCCCCTATGCTCCAATACCTCCTGGCTTCTGGAACTATTTGATGTCCAGATTGAGAAAATTATGGGAGCGGTTAATAATGGTTTAACTTCAAAGTGACCAGAAACTATAACTTTCACAATGGAGTTCCTAGCTCCATTCTGGAGGTAAAACTTGGTTAGGAGTAACCATCATCTGACAACAGAGGCATCGCAACTAACCATGGTTACCACAAATTAGGAAGTGGAAGATGCGAGTGTTTCTGATTGCTGCCCCATGTTTTTTCTGTTACATCTGATCTTGAGGCAACATCCGACAATTCCATGTAGGCATACATTGTTAAAACCCTAATCTTTAAAACGTCAGTGCTCTTGGAGTTTGTGGGTTTTCTGCTTAAACAGGAGGTAGTTGCTCCCAGCTCTCCCAACACCTCCACAATTCCTCTCCATCTCCAGTATCTTTTTGCATGAGGGGAGGGAAGGCTGTTCCCAACTCAAATCCAAAGCTCCCCTGGACACAAACTAGTTCAATGGGTCTTTCCATTATTAAAGCACAAAAGCAGCAGAAACACTGGATCTGACCAAAGCTCAATCTAAGCCCAGCGTTCTTCCTTCAGTGAAGGACCAGAGACCTCCAGAAAGCCTACAATCAGATCACAAAGCCAAGGTTTTCTCTGTTGTTGTCCTCCAGTGTAACGTGACCTCTAAATATAGAGGTGCCGCACAGCTGCCACTACTAATGAGCATTTAAAAAACTTTTTTTCTCCTCCATGTATTTGTCTTATCCCCCTTCAAACTCATCTAAGCTTTGGGCTAGAACACTATTACTTATATATGTTGGCCTAAGCAAAATGGTATAAATCTCAGTGGCAAATTGTTCATAGTTCCGGAGTTAGTGCTTGTATTTCTTATTATGTGTTACTCACGTGACCTGGCATTCAACAAAGAATTCAGACGTGTACTCATTAATCAGTGGCCACGTATCAGTATGCTATTTGCCTTTCCCAGATATAAATAATAGGATTCTGACCACTTACTGGGATCTCCTACTGCTAAACTTTACATATTAATGATGCAGCCCTTGAACCCTGCAAGTGACGCAACCACCATCACCACCACAAATAATTCTATCCTAAAATGACATTTTCTAAATTAGCCAATTGCTAGTTGGGAGTTCAATTCCCCACCACGCATCTCAGAAGAGCTAGCCTTTGACAAGTTGCACATTCCCAGGGCGCTCCCAGAAGAATGGAATGAGTACTCTCTGAGTACTCCCTACCTAAAAAACCAAGTCAGAATTGACTTCACAGCACATGATTACTATTAGTCTCAGTTAGAATAAACCTATTGAACCAACTGCTCTCACTATACTGAACCAACTGCTGAATGGGAAGTCAAAACGTATATTTCAATGAGCTGATTCAATAGGTCTGCTCTAGCTGGGACTACCAACTAGATTCAGGCTTAGGCATCTCAGACATAAGATCAAACACTGAAGGAAGAAGGTAACCATGCTGTCAAGATAACGGGTTCTCCTTTGTCCTGTTTACATGAGATTGAAAATCAAAACTTCGAAGTAGCCAGTGAGCATTTAAGAAAGGGCTGCAATGCTGATGTCACAGAAGGTTACAATTTTCCCGGAATCTCCAGAAAAAGATCTCACAACCTGAAGCTCAAAAAAAAAATGTGTGTAATATTTTGAAGAATTCCTGCTTGCCAGCACACAGTACTCTCTCTCTCTCTCCCTCTCTCTCTCTCTCTCTCTCTCTGTATGTTAAAGTATGCCAGTATAAAAGCAGTCCTTCTGAGCTTCTATAGTGGGTGCATTTAAAATACCCTCCATACATTTTAAGCTCCAGTCTGATGTACAGTATAAGCATGTATCATGTTATAGGAAATGTGGTTAAGTCTTAAGAATCAGAGGGCCTTATTAAGCCCATTTCTACAACTGGCCAACCAGATACTCCCAGAACAGAGCATAAAGGGAACAGTTTCACCCACTGTTCTTCTAGCCTCACCTGGCGGCTGCTACCTAAAGACCTACAACCTCTGAACATGGAAGCTCTGTTTAGCTATGAAGCTGAGACAGTGGCAAGGTTTTAGCACATGTTCATTGCTTCCAACAGGATGTTGGACATTTTAGATTTCCAAAAACAAACATAATAGATAACTCAATAATATGGTTCTTAAACAGCAAACAAATGACGCTTGAATATCAAATACCACAGTGGCAATCTACACTAAAGAAACATACAGACAATTCACGTGAAACCTGCAGCAAATAAAAACTGCTTCCTGAAACAATGTTAGCATTCCAGAAATTAAGACAGAACCAACTTTAAAAGATAAGCAAATGGTTAAATGCTACTATATACATGGGGAACAAGGACAAAACATTAAACCCTGATGACTGTAAAGGGAGATATCTCACCTCATTTTAGTATTTACTGTTGAAAATACCAGTATAGTGAGAGTGACTTTATAGGAAAAGGAGAGAATGAATGTTACCATGGCTAATTAATATTTTAAGGATTTTTTTTTCTCCCTACATCAATGTCATCAGAGTTCAGTGCATCTTGATATCAACTGACATTACATGGTCAATTAAAAAATGGTTTGAGTGCAGAAGATACGAGGGTCAAGTACAATATTGACTGTTTATTATCTAACCAATTAATAGGCTGCTCATAATGCCTTTTGGAAGGTTGCAGGAAAGAACTGTTTTAATTACCAGTAATTTTATCAAAGGCAGAATCAGACAGGCTTAGATAAACCAAATTGTACTTAGGCAACAAGAGTTAAAGTCAAAATTGTACCACTCCTACATGTATAAACATGCAAAAATATATATAATAAATATATATATACATGCAGAGAGTGATATGCTTTATCACCTACCCATAGAATAACTTGGGTGAAAGTCTTCATCAGTAGGAAATACAAGCATAAACTTGCTATCTGTAGCTCCAACTCTTGTATCTTCCACACTTCCAAACAGCACACCTTATAACTTAGCTTAAATTTAGCATATATCAAACAGACAATTATAGTTTACATGCTGAACATTGTCAGTTAAAAAGCAAAGTCAAACTGTCTGCTAGGTTTGCTTTATAAACAAGAATACAAAAACTGATACAAATCGAACATCCCCAGTTTGTCACATATTTATTACTGCATTTCATCACTATTCTCGAGACATAGTAAGGGAAAATTCCTTCTTGAATTAAGCTTAACCCAGAGGGAACCTTGTTGATCTGGCAAAGCAAACAGATCACGGATAGCAGAGTCGGCAACAGGTAGGGAAGTGAAATTCACCAACGGATTCTTGTCCAAAAGAATAAAGTATTCAGTGGCAGACTGCTGCTGAACAGGCAACTTCTAAATAAGAACAGTGTTACTTACCTGTAACTGTGGTTCTTCAAGTAGTCATCCGTGAATTCATACTTGTGGGTGTTTCCACACCTGTGCGAAACTTGTCAAAATATTCTAGAGCTCAAAGTAAAAAGAACATTAGGACCACCCTCACCCCCACTGTGTGTGTCCATGAGCCTAATGGTTATCTCTCAGGTCCCCAAATCTGCCACTGCACATACTTGAACAGTAGCATGGCAGACTGATGGGAGGATGGGTGGGTTGTGAGAATTCACAGATGACCACTTGAAGAACCATAGTTATAGGTAACCTGTTCGTCATCATGGTCTCTGAGAAACAGTGGGTGACTGGCAAGCTCACCTACCAGCTGGTGGGATGTCACACGAAGACAGAAGACTGCTCTCCCAAATGAAGCATTGAGTTTAGCCCTGACATCCAAGCTATAGTGTCTGATGAACATCAAAGGTTGAGACCACGTTGTTGCTTTGCAAATGTCTGTTACCTGACAAAGGCCATGGATCATGCCACAGCCCTGGTGGAATGACCTCTCAAGAGAACCACAGCCTGACTGTGTTGACAACCCACTTTGATAATCTTTGGGAGGCGATACGCTCACCCATCTTAGCACTCTCAATAGCTCACAAACAGCATGTTAGACTTACAAAAGTACTGTACTTGGTTCTAGAAGTGTAGAAAGCCAAAGTTCTATGTATATCCAAGGTATGAACCACCTTCTCCAATTAAATAGTAGATGATGGGGAAAAAAGCTGGGAGAACCAGCGGCTGACTGAAGTGAAAATCTGCTACCACCTTTGGGAGGAAAGTCATATCAAGAAAAATAGTGCCATTGTCCTTGTGAAACTGCAGGAAAGGGGTGTGTGTCATGTTGGAGGGCGCATAACTTGCTTGCCCTTCTTGCTGAGGTCTTAATCATCAGGAATGCTGTTTTGTAGGCGAGAAGTCCCTCACCTGCTGTAGCCATTGGCTCGAAGGGTCATTTCATATGTTTGTTGAATACTAGATAGGGTGACCATTGTGGGGGTGGAGTTCTCACATTTGGAAAGGCATTTGGCAGACCTCATAGGAAGTTCCTGAGAGCTGGATTTCTGAAGTACTGTGATGCATTGGAGCCAGGAACCTGCCTTGCTACTACTATAACCAACAAGCAGACTTTGAGAGAAGAATGAAATAAATCATTCTCTTTTAGATGCAGGATAAAACACAACACTGTGTGCAACAAGGGTTGGAAGTTATATTTCTCCATTGAATGAGCAAAGGAAGAATCCCTTGACCATTTATATTTACAACTACACCTGATGGATGGATTCCTGGACTCGTGAACAATTTTTTCTCTCCACACTGTCAGCTTCGGTCTGACTAAGTATGGATGGTGAATTATCTCCTTGTTCTGAATGAGGAAGTGGGGCAGTTGGTAGATCTCCGTTGCCATCAGTTTTAATGATGTGAACCAAGGCTGGTGAGGCCATCACAGGGGCAAGTAGGACTGCATTGGACTTGTCCTGGCGAAGTGTTAACTATCACCCTGTGCAACAGATGAATTGCTAGGAAAAGGTAGAGGAGTTTCCTTGATAAATGATATAAACATCTCAATCTCCCTCATCTTGACCTGGAGCAATACTTCTGACATATTTTGTTGCACTAAGTGGCAATAAGGTGTATGCTTGGTTGATATCATCTGCTGCACATGCTGTTAAAAGATGTTGATGTCTAGTTCCTATTTGTGATCTTGTGCCTCCCACTGACTCAGGTTGTTTGCCAGCTGATTTTCCTCCTCTGCTACATGGGTGGCCATTGAGAATATATGTCATAGGAGGCACCATTCCCGAAGTCCAACAGCTAGGAGCAACAGAGATGGGGAGTGTGTTCTCCCGTTTGTTCAGAGTTCTCTGTTGTGTTGTCAGTGGCAACTTGTATAATTTTGCCCGATACAATTTTCTCGTACACCTTGAAGGACTTCAATACTGTTAGCGGTTCTTTTTTGTTTGTGTGCAGGCATCTTTTCTTCTTGGACCACGGGGCACGTATTTGTTGGTACTCGCAATGTGCTCCCCATCCTGTCAAGCTCGCATCTGTTGTGACTTGAATTTTTGGCCTGAAATGTCTGAATGACCTTCCCACATTCCAACTGGATTCGTTGGTCCATCGTAAGACTTGTTGTGTTAGCTCAGAAGTCATGGTCAGCAGCTTTGAGTTGCTTTCCATTAGTATATTGAAGGAGGCCAGTACCAGGCCACCAAATTTCTGATTTTTAGATGAACATGTGGAAACGCAGCCATCGGAGATGCCATGAGATGAAGAACTCCTTCAGCCATGAAAGCTATGACCCTGACATTTGGTTTGTTCATCTGCTCTTGCAGATCCAGAATCCAGTACTGTGCTGATATGAGGTAATCTCTGATGTCGTTCTAAATTTGATTTTTCTAGGTTCCACAAAGATCAAAATCTGCTAGGAGACAGAGGCTGAACTGGACCTACCCATTCTCAACATCAAATCTGAGCAATCTGCAGAAGTCCTTTGATGGTGAAGCAGGGCTGCCATCCCCCATGTCAGATTGGGGGGGGGGTTGTAACTACAATGGATGGGGAGTCTGTGCATCTAAATCAGAGCAGTGGTAGTCATCCCTAACGACCATTTGCTCATATCTTACAGATTTCAAAGTATTTGGGTGTTTTTCCAGTTCTGGATAGTGGGAGAGTACATATTTGGAACCTCTCTGCTTTGAAATGTGTATGCAGTGATGTGGTGATATTTTTGGATGCAGGTTGACTCTGGGTGGTGTCTCTTTAGCATCTCAGTGTTGACAGTGTGCCCTCAACTTCAACTGCAAGCATCAGGGTTGAATCACTTCTCTTGGTCTCTGATCATCCTTGGTAACCAGATCTGGTTGGAGAGTCTCCATAGTACGCTGTTTAGAAACCGATTCTGTTTATGATCTAGAAGGTTTGCTGAGAGAGAGAACCAAACATCTTTCCCAAAGATGAAATCTGAGGTGGGATTATTGGCAGTCTTTGGAAATTTTCAGCAGTGCCTCTCACAAGGCAATACAAGCAACTTAGAATGCCTGCTAGTGAGGGGGATTTTGTTGCCACATACGATGCAATTTTTAAAAGGGCCCGTTGGGTCCCTAAAAAGGTGGGAAAGCCTCACAAAACACAAAGGACATTTGCTACAACAAATACTATTTTCCTTTTTTAAAGGGGCTAACAAAGGATGAAGAAATGACAATGGAACATGACAACAATGGAAAAGGAAGACTAAAATTATATAAAAAGGCTCTGGGAACACGTTCCGAAACGTTTCCTCAGCAGCGGCTAAAGGGAACTGAGAGATATCTGTTAGATGTACGAAAATGCACCCGGGGGGGGGGGGGGGGAAGCAGTCCTAGTGATCTTTTTACTTTGAGCTCTAGAATATTCCGATTGGTTTTGTACAGGCAGAGAAACCGTCACACGGGATCATGAAGAACTAAGCATGACCAACCCACTCAAACATTTTACAACAAAACAAAAATTGGGAAACTAATGAACCATGGTGTCCTGAGGAATACTATGTCACTTCCAGAGAAACTCAGGGGAGTGGATTAGGGCCTCCCAGCAAACAGATTCAGTCGCATGGCCAGGTCTTTGACACTTCCCACTGCAGAGTCCCTCTTACCCACAATACATTTTTTCATATTAAATAAAAGTATGTGAACTTCTCCTATGGTAATTAAGAAGGCAAAGATGCCATCAGCCTCTCCTTTCAGATTAACAGAACATCTGATGAGGAGAAGGGCACCTGCAGATACAGGCTAGAAACAACTCTGAGGACAGAAAAAGCTTGCAAGCAAAGATTAGCGACACTGATATCTATTAAGCTGCACAACTAGATTGCACAGTATATGCACATCTAGATAATCTTACTGAGCAGGAGTGAAGAATCCTTGTTCAAGGAACATGCCATGAACAACTGAACTAGTCAGGAAGAACGAGGAAGGGCACTAAATTTCAGAGAGGCTGGGAAACCAGGCAGTAATTACTGTGACAACAAAATGCTTTGTACACATAAACTAGCTTCTTCATTCTAACAAGGACCTCCATAGATGGCTGCTATTGCTTGCTATGGGCTGCTCAAAGTTTGCCCGCAACACCCTGTCTTGAGGATGAAATCAGTGTCCCTTTGCCAACCATGTTGGAGGCAATGAGAAGCAAGAGAGAAAAATCAGCATGCTTGGGGGAATCACAAGGTTTGTATAGTGGCAAAATACATAAACCTCTGCCATTCACAAGAAGGAGCAACCAGACTAATGAGGACTGAGGATGCTCTGGTCACTGAAAACCAGAGAATACTCAATGCATTTTGGAAAAGGAAAGAAGAAAATATATGGGGGCAAAATGGCTTATTTTGAGCCCCCAACTCCTTGGGAAGAAGAATCAGGTGGCTGACTCACTACCTATTTCATGTTCTGATAGGAAGAACACCCCTTTTTTGGGGGGAGGGATATACTGTGCCAGTTTATTCCAGGTCCAGCTTATCATTAATGCAGACCCTAGAAAGGCAATCAGTGATGACAGAGCAATTAAAAATCTCTCCTGCCAGCTGTAAAACAACAGTGCCAAAGGGGAATGCTTTTATTGTTCCTACCAGTAAGATATCTCAGCATGTGCCCAATTAAGATCCTTTCAACTTCCATTATGAACTTGAGTGCATATACGTTGGTTTTCAGAACACATTTTATACCTATTTTTTCTCTACAGTTGCTTACTGAAATCTTTAACAGAAAAAAAGGAAGGAAGGAAGGAGGGGGAAAGAAACAACACCCACACATTCAGTGACAAAACTACACTGGATAAGTCAGAAAGGACCACAAGCCCTTTTACTCTACGCCCATTTACGTCAGCGGCTTCAGAACAGGCCATTCAGGTGCTGGTCGGAGTCAGCTTCCATCAAACCCCAGAACCAATATTCAGTGATGAACACTGTACTCCAGTGACCACTGGAGAATATGGCTCAGGAAGTAGGACTGGAAAGGTGCAGTAAGAAAATAGCGTGAACTGTCCTGGTGGCTGAGCAGGGGATAATCTAGACGTACTGAGAAAATTATGTGGCAGCTAGGTGGGAATGGTAAAAGAATCCAGGCAGAATGGCATAGAGTGAAGAGAGAAATGCATATTGTGAAGGAGCAGTAGATCTTAAGGAGAAAGAAACAGAGTGAGCCGTCCCCTCCACTAGAGACGTCGGAGCAGGAGAAAGTTATAGAAGTAGGGGAGACAAAAGAAAGTAAGGAGTTGAAAGTAATGGAAGGAAAGAAAGGGGAATCAAGGGAAAAAGAGAAGGTTGAAATATGTCTTGTGGAAGAGAGAGAGGGAGAAGAGGGAAGGGAAGTAATTTTACCCGTGTGGGAGGAGGAGATAAGGGGAAAAAGTGGGAGGATACAAGAGGAAGAGAGAAGGGGAAAAAGAAGAAAAATATGATAGAATGTGTGGGTTTTTAGAGGACTTCCCAAATCTGAAGGTAGGAGGACTGCTACCTGATCCGGCAAAAGCTAAGAGGACATCAGCTGAAGCCCTAGAATGGCCATAGTTTTCCCGCAAGGACAGGGTGACTCGAAGAAGGTAATTCGACCAGACCCTTCAACCATCCACCTCCAGAGGGAGATTGGGCAAGACACTCTTGCTGTGGCACAATATGTGTAGACCGGAGTGCTCCATTTAGGAAGCCCACAGATCGGGAACGTTTTGGACCAGCCTCTCAATGATTCTCGTCAACTTACGGACAGAGTTATCGTCCTCACAAATTGAACAGTTACCAGGCCTTATCTGTTTAGAACTGTTAGTTGTTGTAGATTCACAAAATGTTAAATTGATGTGTTAACGTTCAAAAAGAGACTCAGTCGTCATTTCCCACCAAAAAAGAGAGGAACTGCTCTTGACTTATGATGAACCCAATCACACATACACTGTATTTGGAAGGAGAATCTGACTGCATCAGTAGCATCAGTAAGCAGATCAGCTGGATTTTAAAATAAACTTCACCCAAAAAAGTATTCCTTTACATTGAATTGCAATGAGGATTTTATTAATATCTATTTTAATTCTAAGTTGTCGTAGTTACATTTCTCAGTTTATACAGTTTGGCAAAGAATACACATTATTCATAGATACAGTTAAATAACAGAATAGGCATGTTCTCTTCAAAATCATACTGTGAAAAGGATCACAGAAGAAATTAACCTTTCTCTATATGCTGCCCTTTGTTTTTCATGGCTTTTTCTAGGCTGGGGGATGAAGTTACACGTAAAACAGATAGTTTGCACTTGCTCTGTGACAGATATTGAACACTAAACAAGAGTAGGTTGATACGTATATGTAATGAGATCCAGTTCAGAGTAATTATCTCATTTGTGAAATCACTGGAAAACAGAAACAAAATCCAAAAGTTTACTAGCTACTAATCATTTAATGCCGTTCAGTGAAACTGACAGAAAAATAATTTTTGTCCAGACAACCAGAACACTTATAGTACATGGGACATGAAACTGAGATGAGATGCCAGAGATTGACAGAAGAACTTGAACAAGGCATCAACTCGGGTCCTCTTGTACTGCAGTTCACAGAATGGGAGCAGCCACTTTGCTTACTCAACAATACTATAAGGGCAGGAAACAAACACAGAGAAACTGCTATACAAATCAAGAAATACTAATGATTTTTGAGCTCATTCCTCTGGTTAAATGAAGAAATGAAACATAATTTATTGTTTTGTTCCATCAAGGTCTGAAAAACTAAGAGGGGGGGAAAACTGAGCCTTCAGAGACAACATGATACCTGCATGTGTCTTGCTATTAGGCTTGATGCAAATATACTGTTTCTAATATTTTAACTACTGGGAGGGTAACTCTCAATTCCCCTTTCAGAGCTGATGCTGGGAGAAACAAATAACCTGAGGATGTCTCCTGATTTTTTTTAAACAGTGGTAGGAGACAGGGAAAATGTATCTGGAGGTTTTAATAAACAAGAATTCAGATTTCAACACGCTTCTCCTCCTCCACGTCTAAACCCCCATTATAAAGATGTTTATAAACATGGTGCTCTCCTAGATCTGCATATAGTGCTAAAGAAGAAGAAAAAGATACAGAGATGCAAGCATAGTGAATTAACAAGGGAGAAACCAGACTGTGCTATAGCAGTAAAATATTCACATTTGTGAATCAGAACAAATGGGTTCAACTCAATAATTTGATCTCTGTTCGGAGGCATTTCTCCTATAGCAAAAGTCACAATGACAACCACTGCAATGGCACAAATGCAACATTATTTTGTCAGACATATTTTCAGGACAGCATTTTAATCATTTTATGTAACCAATAGTATTCAAATCAGAACATGGGGTGATTCACCCTTGCATCTATAGCAGTGAGAGTCCAAGAAAAGTCGAAGACGAAGATGGGAATCACTTGGTGAGGCTCACAGATGAGCATGATGAGCAGACCTTGACCCAGTACTTCCAATATGCTCTACCAGGGGTGAAGGATGGCAGTAGGTGTTTCCTACTGGCATTTGGAAATTAGCCAGCTCACTTCCCTTTATGCATAACCTAAAGGGGTGGCATGGTTGGATAATAACAAGGTTGGGTATCTCACTTTGAAAGGTACAAAGGCTTGGCTTGAAATTAGGAGAATTCTTCCTCTGGGCTTTCCATTTCTTAGCTGAACTATTTACCACTTTTAGTAACTGGACTTTTAGCTTCCCAGTATCCCTTTGTTCTGTTCCTTCCACCACTAGGACAGGGAAGGAACCCATTAATGGACTGCGTGGAGTGTTCCTTGACTGCTGTTTTATAGCATTCCTTGAAGAAGCTTACTTGAGCTCTTGCCTTGCATATCAAGCATGAGAGACAGTATTTAAAGGCTCATCTTTCTAACACTAAGCTTTCAGATGCCAATGCATAACAATCTTGAGTATTCACACCTTAATTCCAATGGACTGGTTTCATAAATGCAGGGTTTAAGTTTTGATGTTCTTCCAGTCATCAAGGAACTGCTGCCCAGTCTTGTTCTCGACTTTCAACATGAAGGAAATTCTTATGTTCAGGTATTCAGAAATAAATTTAGGGAAGTTTATGCGCAAGTAAGTTTGTACAGGAATGCAGAGTTAGGGCACAACCTCTCATAAGTTCATTGTACAGGAGCTGTTACAGGATACAGCTGCCTGATAACGTTAAGATGTTAAGAGAAAACACAGGAGAAGGGCAGAATATGCCCTCCTTCCCATAGTAGCATTCTTCTAGTTCTCAAAAAGGACCCATTATTTGGAAAAACAGCTCCTATGTAGGCTTCTATCACGTGGCCTAGATTTTCTGAAACTGCCAGACATAGGCTCAAGCAGCTCCTACAAAAGTAACAGAAGGGACTACAAGTAAGTACAGGGGAAGAGTTAACGGGAGTTGAGTGAGCTGATTGTCTCTGCTGCAGATGGTGGCGATATTCTGGCAAAAATAAAACTAACACAACACATTTCCAACACTACAAATTGCAATTATGCCTTTTAAAAATTGTATCTATACACCGCTTGATCAGTGCAACAGCCTTCCTGGGTAATGGATCTGTTTCATCATACATTAGCATTCTGAACATTGACAAAAAATATCTCTCCCCAAAATCAGTATGTCTGGACCTGTAAGACTTCACAAATCATTCGGGTGTGAAATTTACAAGTTACTCCTTTGTTTCTAACAGATCACCAGGACTATTCCATTTATCTCATCACCAGTGATTTTTTGTTGTTGATGTTCACAGAATCTTCAGATAAAAATAAACAGAACAAATAAGATAGCTGGTGATAGTAGGGTTAAACCTACAACAGCTTCAAACAAAGCTTTCTGGGTGGTGGATAAGATACCTTATCAGTCAAATTTTGGGTACTAATGCATGCAGCTGGCTACCTCTTAACTATGACTATGGGATCAAGTGCAAGCTGTGGCTCTTCTTACTCCCACCCTTTTGTTTCCACTAGTAAATGCCCTATTCTTGCCATGATTAAGGAAAATGGTGGCTTTATGGCTAACACCACCCAGATTCCCTGCTGTACTGGAATGTGAATCCAGTAAACTGTCTTAAACCAGGGTGGAAATTAGTGATGACAGTCTCCTTACCGATAGTTAATGTGCAAGGAAAAATAGAAAGAACTTCTCCACAGCTGGATCCTAATCTCTTAAATTATAGGTAGGCAAAGTTGGGCCTTCCAGATGTTGTCAGCCTGCAGTTGAATATGCTATCTGAGACTGCTTCAACAGCTTCTGGAGGGCTACGCTTAGCTGAGCATTTAAAACGTGAGTAATACAAGAGTTAGCATCGTCTTTTTACTAACTCTCATTTATTGCCAAACTAAAGGCAATGCCTATCTGATGAGAGACTATCTTTGTACAATAAAAATTTTAACTACGAGTACTACTTCTGCATTAACAATAATATGGGAGCACACTAGAGAAGCTCTAAGATTTTGTGGTAAACAGACTCACTATCTTTTCTGCAGGTACTGTAATGCATGAACAGAACTCTAAACATTGGTCTACACTATCGCCTTGAGAATTTTCAGTAAAATATCTTTTAATTCTAGTATTATGCAACAAGTTCTAGGGAATGTGATAGAATACAAAAACTAGGAAATTTTTACAACTATTTGGCTAGTATAAATAAGTTTAGAATACAGTCAAAAATAGCAGACATTGTGAACTGTCTACAGTGTAAACTGATTCAGGTGTTCTAGGATCCAATACACCCATATAACCCATTTTAAAAATAAGTTTCAGTGCATGTTTAAGTGATGATCCACTATATAAGCAGCCTCTGCATGCCTGGGAAAACCTGTACAGTAAGCATGCAGTTCTGAATATATTTCTAAGTGCTTAGATTTCTCTAAGTGCTTAGATTTCACATTCAGTACAAGAATGTGGTATATATTAACTACAACAAAATAATCACAATAAATTCTTAACTTTTAAAGTAAATTAGGGCAAATTCATAATATTTTATTCAAGGCAAACAACAAAGTTTACCCTACTGTTTTAAACTGAGTTAGTAAATTCACATGATTTTCAAATTAGGAAGATATCAAATTCACATCAGAACACCATATCAAAATTATACATCAGAAGATTAACACCAACATTGCTTTAAAAACCATTTGTATTTGTTTTACATAAAATTACATCCTGCATAGCCTTTTAAACGGTTACCCTGAAAACACAGCTTTTTAAAAGCAGATTGGGCAGGATTTACAAATTATAGAACTCTCATAAAATCTGAGATTATATTAAGGAAAGGAAAGACTCAATATATATATATATATATACACACTGTGGCATCCAAGAGAAATTAAAGGTTCTTATTTCAACCACAATAGACAGGATTAAATTTTAATAATTACTTTAGGCACCACAAGGCTATTGGGTAAACCCATTGGGATTTTTGAGGGCTTGTTTTTGTATAGGGCATCATGTCACATCAGAAGTAGTTGCAAAGTTGTGCAGTTAAATTAAGAAGCAGATTCTTGGTGCATACAGAAGCAATAAGACCATTCTTTAAATCTCAGCTAACTTCTGCAACTGCCCTTTTAGGCTGCAGCCCTGAACACCATTTCTAGGGGATTATTTTCAAGTTAATGTGTTTAGGATTGATCATACCAGCTGCTTGAAATAGCTGCTTAATTTCTGTTCATATTAATTCTAATTTGTTATTTAGATCCCTCTTTTTTTCTGTGTCTTTAATACAATGTACAGGATGTTGCTAACCTGTATGTACGTTTTCTAAGAAAAGCAAACAATTTCCATTGGAAAACTCAAGTAGAGATAGTTAATTTTATTTGTTCCTTTCATTGGAGGGGGGAACCTGTATCTAACCAACTACAGTACTTTGCAAGCACAATTATTCTACAACTAACTTTCCCAATTGTAGAGCTTAACTCAAACCTAAACATAATTGCAAATGAACAAATGCATGGGCATTTCCAACCAGAGAGGCTGAAAGTAAAAGTTAGTAACAGCCTGCAAGGTAGGTCAAGAATTTTTTTTCTTGGAACCAGTTGAAAATGGCCATGATCCAGAAAAATAGGAAGCAGCAAGAGCTGGAACTTCGAACATGCATGTGCAAACACCTCATTCCCATGCTACTTTCTATTTGGGGGAATTATAGCCTTAATATTTCTGTGTACCCTCCAGTTCTGACCTCAGTTTTTTTTAAAAAAATCTCTTATATGTCAAGGTGGGAAATAGGCCTTAGGTATTTCAGACCACTTTTCAGGCTACTGCCTACTTTGTGTTTCATAATAATCATAGAATAAGGGAGTTGGAAGAAACCTATAAAACCATCGAGTCCAACCCCCTTCAGTGCAGGAATCCAAATCAAAGCAGATCTGACAGAGGGTTGTAAAATTTTCTCTTGAATGCCTCTAGCTTTGGAGCACTCAACACCATTATGACCATAGTATGAGCTCCACCAGGATCCACTATAAAATGCACAGTAGTAGTCCTGTGCAAGCTGGATAAAAAAAAAAATCAATGATTTTTTTAAAAAAAATGAAATTGATTTAAATCATGATTTAAATTTTAAACATCTTTTTTTATTTAAATCATAAAAGAATCTGATTTTTAAAATTAAAATTATGATTTATATCAAATCCACTCTGGCTGTTGTGTGTTTCCAATGACCTTCTTTTTGCAGAAGGACTGGAGCATTTTGAATGACCCAAGTCTTCAAACTGTTGTTACGAGCAGCTCCTTTGGTAGTCCAGCCACAGGATTCTGAGGACAGACTTGGTACTAAAAGTGAGCTTCAAAAGTGATCATGCAGTTGCTGACTGCTGAGTGGGGCGGGGGGGGGGGGGGACGGACCAAAAGCCATGATATCACATGCAGGCCTTGCACAATCTATCTGAAGAAGTTCTATGGGTTACAACCAACATACCTTCATCATTCATTTATGCCAATTCAGAACATAATCCTCACAATAAAACTTGTTATGTCAAATGGACTTGGAACTGCAGCATCAAAAAAACCATGTGGACATGTACGACACACATGCACTCTCTGTGTGTCTGGACAGGAAGCTCAAGTCTTTAAAGCAGTTGTGGTCAAAGTGTAATCTCAAAGGGTTGTTTTTCCCCCTCCCATTCCCCCTGGGTCCCTCAAGTGCCCTCGTCTTGCATGTCAATTTTTTTAATTTTTTATTTAGCCGCCTTCTTTTAACTAAACAGTTCCAGACTCCAACCCTCGCGCCAAATGATACCAGAAGTACTGTACATGCTCAACTACCACCTGTTTTGATTTTTGTATTTCTAGGGCTGGTGCATCCCACAGAGCGTTTGAGTAGCAAAATAACAATAAATTTTAAAAATGGACTACCAACCTCTGCTTTAAAGCAATAACATATGTACAGTAAGTTCTTTCACAACCATTCTTAATCAAAATTTTGCAGTCTCTAAAATTGGTATTATACTGGGGTAACATACCTATTGCTCCTCTCAAATTCCTGAGACCTTCAGGGTCTAGTGAGGCCTTTAAGTTCTAGCAGCTTAACAAAACCTATGGTTTCTCTAAGAGTAAAATTACAAACACAAAAACCTATCACAAAAATATATGCTTAAAAAGGGAGATGATACTGACCAGCTTCTTTTCAACTCAAGGAACAACAGAAAAAAATGGCAAGTAATATGTTATTCTATTAATGTTGATACTAGCATTTGTTTAAGAAAATATACACAGGACATATTCGGATGGGTACATAAGGATTCTTTCAATTCTTAATTTGTATTTCCATATATAAACACTTTTGGCATGCAAAAGGATCATCCGGAGGAATACATCCATTGCTCTCACAGTTAAGACACACAAAAGATAATTCTTAAATTGTATCTTGTCAAGCTTTGCTGATGGCAAGTTGGAGAAGAGAAGCACTTTAACAACAAACTAAGCACATCTATTTTCTTTTTCAAAAACACAAACCAAACAAATACAGACTATTAAAAAGCCTTTAAAAAATGAGAAAAACAAACATCCACATGGAAAACAATGGTCAACTTTTTGTGTTACGATCCAAGTCAAACCCAAACATGTGAGAACCTTGTTAAGTCTGTGATTGATTCAACTTGGCTTCTGCAATATTTCCATTTTCAGGAAAGTTAGATGGGAAATTGTTATTAAAATTTGCTGGAAACTCTAAGGCTGCACCAGCGTTTTCGTAGCTCGCATAAGAATGAAAGGACTGCTGTGAAAGTACTTGGCTATCAGGCACCTGTACAAATACCCCTGCCTGAGTAGCTGGGGAGGTTCTTTGGCCAGCTAGCGGTACTTTAGGTTCTCTGGGATCCAGCTGCTGCTTGCTTTCTTCATCCGTGTCAAGACGGGTGAGCTTTTCTATCCACATGCGAAACTTCTCCTCTGTCTGCCTCTGCATCTCGGCAAAGCAGTTCATGGCCTCTTCCAGGACGCTGCCTATGCAGTTCCTATCCCATACGTTGCCCCTGTCAAGCAATCCTGGAATTTCCCCGGTCGCTCCTCCAGATCCCCCAGCACGACTGAAGCCAGCTTTAAAGACATTAGGCCATTGCATAAGATATCATGGAAGGAAACACAATCACATCCAAACATTTAGGCATGCGAGCAGGAAAAGGCTATATACTTGTTCTTACTGGTCACTTGGATACAATTGCACAGAAGTAGCATGAAACTTCACCCAATTAAAAGTTCATTAGTAACCCACACACCCCTACATGATTACTAGAACTGATTGACTTTGATGATTTTGGGCGGGGGAGGAGTCTGTCACTTTACTACAGATAGCTCTGATGTTTTTATTGTTGAACAAGAGCCAAAGCAGAAGAAATTAATCCAATTTTTGTTTTAAAATATAAACATGAATGAAGCTATTTTTAAGCATACTTTACTCAAGACAACAACATATAGGAACACGAGTGTGGCCTTTCCTGATCAGACTCAGGTTCACCTAGTCCAGTGTGCTATTTCCAAAAGTCAGATACCTCTAGGACCACATAAAGCAAGGTATGGTGTTGACCAGGTATTGCAGGCAGAATTTCTACATTTTTTCATAAGACATCTACAGTACCACTTTAGAACATGTGCATCCCCTTATATTCCATGCCTATAAGTCTTTGCTAAACTTCCATGGATTTTAACTCTACGAATCTGCATTTTGTTGGAAGAATCTTGACTAAACAGAAACAGAACACAAACTGCTGGTTATGCCAAATAAAAACCAGTCCTTTGATTTCACAATTTCAAAATAAAATAAAATAAAATCTCATACTTCAGCAACCAGACCTTATGAGTGAAAATATTATCACAAGGAAATTTTACTACTACACACAATTAGAATAAACCTATGGAGAGAAGAAAAGAACTTTAAACATGGTTTCTAGAAGCCTATGGCAAATTATCATCCAAAACACCGTTAGATTTAGCCTTTCAGACTGCATGTACAGTATAGTTCCAGCTTTTTCTCTGTAAATGTGATACCTAACTTTTTTATTTCAATTTAATGTGTCACATAGATGCCTATTGCATTTTACTGCAAACTGACAGGACGTACTGTACAGAGGGACTGAACATCTCAGTATCCCACTACCTTCTCTACCAAGAGAAAGAACCTTTTCTATACTAGGACTAGAGGAAAATCAGAGGACTGGTAAGAAATCAAGTCCTCTGAAATGCTTATCAAATTCAAAGTCCCAGCTAGAATAGACCTATTAAATCAATGAAATCTATGCAGATACTTGCTTACTGAGTTGCCACTGACCAGAAGTCTATACCAGGTAGGACGAACAACTGGATTTAGACCCAAGATTGTCATAAAAAGAGGAGTCAGTGTTCTATTGTTTGAAACACAGAAGAGAGGTGCTAATCTGTTATGGCTTACTCCACTAGTGAAGCAACTGCAGATAAGCATTTCAAGTATTTTGGAAAATCAGCCTTCTGATCCTTCTCATCAACAGGCAACAAAACAGTTCAACCAATGTGCACCCATGAGCCCTGCTGGTCTGGGTTCTAAATATGCTAGTTAATTTACCAGAATTACTCATGGTCTTCTGAATTCTTATGCACTCTATTACCTAGCTTCACTTTGCCCTGATCCTTCCACTGTGCCATAACTGGCAAATCCAAAGCAGTGAAAGGAACACTATTACTCCCATCAGCTTTCAAAAAATTAATATAGTTGTTTATTACTAATCAGTGTGGTTGATAAATTTAATGAACAAACAATAATAATAAATAAATAAGTATGACATGACTATTCTAATATAAAGCAAGTTGTCTGCAAAAAGCAAACACTGCACATACTTAGAATCTACTTAGGTTTCCTTTTTGGAAATACTGTATACTTTTAGAAAGTAAAAGTCACTAGTGTCAATTTACCTCTGTACATTTTTCTTCACCAGCAAAAATACAATAAAAATGAAATTAATTCCTACAAAGATGAACTTTTTTTCTATTGTATCTTCTCTTTGCAAACTAGAGAATAAACCTGCCACTTACTATCTATTCCTCTTTTTCTTAGAGAGTACAGTGGTGCCCCGTATAGCGAGGTTAATCCGTTCCGGATTAACCCTCGCTATACGGAATCATCGCTAAACGGGTAGGGGAAAGGTATTGGAACGCATTAAACTTCGTTTAATGCGTTCCAATACCTTCATTACTTACCCGTTCAGCGAGGATTCCAGGTGCCGGCAGCCATTTTCGCGCCTTCGCTAAGCGAGGGCAGGGCGCGAAAACGGCTGCCGGCAGCCATTTCCGGGCTTCCGGCGGCCATTTTGGAACCGCCGATCAGCTGTTCGGCAGCTCCAAAATGGCCGCCGCAATACCCGATCTTCGCAATGCGGGTTTTCCCCATTGCGAAGATCGGGTATGTTTCCGTATAGCGATCCCTTTTTCGGGATCGCTATACGGAAACATCGCTATACGGTGCACTGGTTAAGCGAGGCACCACTGTACGTAGTCCCAGTAGATGACTTTAACATACAGAGCTGGGGTGGCCTTGGTGGCCAGTCGTGAATTTGTCATTGCTGGGACATTTCTTTGACCAAAAGCATGAAGCCTTGTCCTTGATGTCATGCATCATCTTTCAGGGGCAGTATGAGATCAGAAATCCACAGCAACTTATCTATGGCACCCCTCCAACTCAGAACTGGTGAGAAGTGGTAGTCATGTGCGGTTCCTCTCTGTCTCTACTTGGAATCTGGAGCTCCTGGCAGATGCAAATACAAGCACTGGTGCTTCTTCCTCCCTTTCTGCTTGACAACCAACCAGAAGTGCCAGGGTTTTCTTTGCCTGTGCCATGCAGGTGGAATGCTAGAAGTGCAGAGACATGTCTCTGTGGATCTACCTTCTCTCTCTGGGTCAAAGCATAAATTTACTCCATATGACACCTGCATTTAAATTAACAGCTAGCCTTTCAAGAAAACACCTGTAGCAGACGTTTAATTTGTATAAATAAGCAAGCAAGGCAAAGGAACGGATATTAAATGGTAAAAATCCACACCAGTCTAGGTCTAATTGCTTCACTTCGTATTAAATGCCAATCAAATAAGCCACCTACAGGAAAACACTAGCATAAAGCTCTGTAACAGAAGCCATGGGCTTTGATTATGTAGATTTGCACAACATTTAGAAGAGGTAAATGCAATATAGCTTGTCTGTATACACATATTTGACCATGAAGGCTCAACTCTTCTATTTATTCCTTACCAAAAAATGGCTTGGACAGTAGAGACCCTGCCTTACAGAATGGGTTGTAACAGAGATCCTTTCACAAGCTCACATTTTCTGTTGTGCATAGCACCTTGTAGTGCACTATACCTAGCCAGTGTCCTTAGCACTGCTCCATATAGTCAACAAGTCAAGGGAATGAGATAATCTGCCACATATTCATCAGAAGCCCTACTATGTTATGGACCAGAACCATTTTAGACAGTGGGTAATCCAAGTGCAAAACTAGAATAAAGAAGACCTACCTAAAAACTTTTACACTGCATGCCAGTAACCTGATCATCTGTTTAATGTGCAGCAGCACACACCCTGCAGACTGAAATGGTACAGCCTAGCAAATGACATGCTGTGTAGAGCCTTGGATCGTCACAGTTCTACCTCTATGTTCATTCTTTCTCAAACTGTATAAATGTTCCAAAACTACCCTGCACAGTTTTGCATTAGTAATTATTGATTAGATTTACATCCTGCCTTTCTCCCAAGAATGAGACTCAAGATGGCATGGTTTAAAAACTGATAGCCAGAAAGAATCTGGCCATTAGTAGCCCACCAAGCACATTTACTGAATAACTTCTATTCATTTCAGCTAATTTACTCAGAATGTTCCTGGAAATCAAACTGAAATGATGCCTGGACAGCTGTAACACCTGGCAGTCTAAATACATACACAGAACTAGAAACCCAAAGTGCTGTGCAAAGGTGGAACCGCTGAACTTAATAAGTTACCACTAACAGGGAAAATGCTTGAAAAGGTCAAGCTGTGAACTCAGCATTATCATTTACTTTTAAGTCTTCTCACAAAATACAGAAAGATTATATTTAAATATTTTAAATACAAGACTTGTTTTCCTTTTGTGCAAAGTAGCAAATGTATGCTTCCCCCATAAAAGATTGGCAAACCAAAAGCTTTTTAAATAGTATTTTTATTTTAAGGTTGCTATAAAATGCAATTACTTTACGTATCATATGCCAAGTTGAGTAGTTGATACATATTCCTGATCATGCTGTTTGGGCTAAAGAAATAAGGCAGGCCTTAATAGACTGAAAACTTCTCAAAATGCATTTTCTGATACGTTGTAGAAATAATAGCCAAAATATTTCGCCTCTCAATCAGTCAATATGGATGCAGTAAAAACAAAAAGATTAGAAACTGTGCAATCCACAAAACAGAAGAAATTAACTCACTTGCTTCTGAAACTGAGGGCCAATGTGGGGTTAGTAATTAGCAACCTGTGCACAAAATTTTCCTCATACAGGCTCTGCTGTAGACAGCTTGCCAAGTTGTGACTTGCAGCAAGCCCAAACCAGCTTATCATGCAATGAAAAGAGAGCTGGAAAGTGCAGCATTAAATGCAGTATCAGAGAGAATGGAGCCTTCTTGTAAACAGCAGGAAAATGCCCCATGGTGTTTCAGAGGCAGAAAGAGGAACAGTTATATTTTAAAAGGACAATCCAAAGTAAGCTGTTTTAAATATTACCATCTAAGCCACACTGATGTTACTGGACAAAGGAGGGGAACGGCAGAAGGCAAAGGAGACAAACTGGACTTCACTCACCATTACCAAATTTTAAAAATTTGATACTGTGCGAGTAAGAGCAGAGAACCCGCATAACCCACTTTTAAAATGCAATGTGTTTCTAACACACAGCAGCTCTAGCTTATTTAGACAGAGCTTCAGTTCTCCTAGTTTATTATTAATTTTTTTTCTCAAGTATCGCTCCTCTAAATTTAGCATGACAGCTGAGAAATGATGGCAGGAGCTTTACCAGTTCAGTTTAAAAAACATCCTCTACCTGGTATCTCTGCAGTGATTGTCTTGCTGCTTCCTGAAACTTCTTCATCATCATCTGATGAACTCGTGCTTGAGTCACAGGTTAGGTCACTATCACTGGTACTGCTGTCCTGCAGCAGGTTGTACTTCTTGCGGGCAGCTGCCTCCCGTTTCTGCCTCAATAATCGAATCCTCTCTTTGTGCTTTTGGCTCCGATGACCTTTGACCTTAGTGACACGACCATTCTGCTTATCACTAGACTGCCGGTTTTTCTTAGCAGCCATCGTTGAGGTTTCACTTTCTGACCTGGAGCGCCTAACCTTTCTCCCAACAGTAGACCCTGAGACTGCAGAAGAGTCTCCCTCTATAATTGCTTCAGCTTGGCTGGGCTCATTCTCTTCGGGAGAAGACAGAGTGTCTGAATCAGCCAAATGCCCACTGGAAGAAGGGGACAGCATGCAGTGGTTGGAAGAGTCACTCTCATACACACGAGCAGCTGTTGGCTTGTCACTCTCTGTTGACGCTAGCTGAGATTCTGATGAGTCTCGTCTCAGTTCCATCAACAAGCATGGCATTGAGGCAAGCACTGCTGAATCCTCCACAACAGCTCCACTTTCCTTCTGAGTAGGCATGTCTAGTTCTATAGATCCTTCTTCACCCAGAGTTTCCTCTTGTTTTTCTGAGAGTTTTGGTGGGACTTCTGGGTCAATGAGTTCTTCTGCTTTGTCTACTGCCTCCATCTTCATTTCAGAGTTTTAAGTCTCTCCTGGTCTCAAAGCATGGAGCACAAGTCTAGTAGATAGTGCAAGCTAGTCTAAGGGCTTAAGATGGAAAACGATCTGCAGAAGAACACACAGAGAAAATGAACAGGTTGGCAGTGACAACACATTCAAGCAGTAAAATCACCTGTCTGAATTACTCTTCATAAAATAAGAAGAACCCTTCCCATTACAATGCAGAACTGAGTAAATATGGGGGCTCTTTTAATACAGGTGATTCAGTTAGGGCTTGAACTCCCAGAACCAGCTTTGAGAGGAGGTGGAGCTGTTGAACAGCGAAGAAATTAATCTCTTACACAATTAGATTAGATTTACTTCATATTAAAGGACAAACTAATGAGCATAAAAACTAGAGATGGAGGTATTCGTATTCGTAAATATCCCTGCACAGGTGGTGTTAACAAGGGTCCAGCCCCATGGGGCCAGTAGGTCCACTCACTTATCCACTGCAGACGCGGAAGGCACGATTCTACCAATGGCTCTGCAGCGCACAATCTGTTCGCCACTCTTCGACCTTGCAGCGAGGCTTGTCCTCCCGCCTCCTGCCAGGAATGGCAAGCAGATCACGCGTTGCAGAGCCACTGGTAGAATCGTGCCGTCCATGTCCATGGCGGATCAGTGAGTGGACTGTCTGGCCCCATGCGTCTGGACCCTCATTAATGGGGATATTCATATTCATATACGAATACCCCCATCTCTAATAAGAACACAAAGGGCTGCGCTGATCAGACCAAAGGCCTACCAAGCCTAAAGTTCTGTTCCCACAGTATTCAACCACATGCCTCTTGTGAACTTTGCAATATTCCCCAACAACTGTTATGCAGAGACATTTTGTAACAGAACCACAGATTAACTACTCAGACAGGACTGAATTTCAGTCCAGATCTATTGCTAATGAATTTGGTAATCTTCAGAATTCAGAAGCAAAACTGGGTAGAATATTTTCCTCTTGATGCCCAGAAGTACAAAATTGTGGGTAGTAATGGCCACCTACTTGGCTACTTGAGGCACTACCTCAACTGAGAGAAGTCTGGGAGCTGATCCAAGCTCCTCTCCAGCAACATCAGTAAGGGGAGAAAAAAAACCTTCCTGGCATGGTTCCCAGTTCACTCTGCAAGAATGAACCAATAGACATATTCCCATTTCCTTAAAAAAGAGATGAAAGCCACAGTTTCCAAGGACTATGAAAATTAGTCTCAACTCCTCCATCCTGTTACTAGGAAGCCAGCTCCAGACAAGAGTAGAGGTAGGAAAATGAATCAGGGTCTGTCACAAGCAGAATGGTATAGAGATGAGCCTAGTGGCATCAAAATACAATTATTGATTTCATTTATATGCAGGCTCTCTATTACAATTGGGACCCAAAGCAGCTTCAAGGACAAATGAAAACCACAACAAATTAAAATACAAGAAAATGGTGAATATTAATGTAGAATTAAATTCAGTTACATAATTAGAATACCATTCAAACTCTTTAAAATAACTTGAAAGAGTGCTAATTTAACGTATCAGGAAAAGTGTAAGTACTTAAGTTAGCACTTGGTATACTATTCTACTGCAATCTATTACCTATACAACAACTTTTATATTGGTTGCCCACATTCATGACTCTGACTCTGACTCTGACTCTGACTCTCTCTCTCTCTCTCTCTCTCTCTCTCTGTGTGTGTGTGTGTGTGTGTGTGTGTGTGTTTTCTCTTCAGAGAATCTGTCAGAATGAGTTTAAGGTAGTCAGAGCTTATAAATTTAGACCACAGAAGGACTCAGCCCTAGTTTTCATATTCTATCAGAAGGATAGTATTGCTCTGTATCCCTCCCTGCTCATGGCTTTCTATACCTGTATTTATTAACATTCTACAACAATTAACACACACAAAAAAATGTTTTCCACTCTGTGATCTGTTTGCCAGCAGCAGGGAATGGGAAACACAGGAGTTGGAGACAGAAAAGCCTTGAGGACATCTCTTTGCCCCACACAAACCTTTCTTAAGACCTCTTAAGGAAATTGTGGGGGAGGTTGCTTTTGGTAATGCTAGCGGAAAAACACTTCTTCTGATTTCTGGATGATGATGATGTTATACAGAATGTTCCAACCACAGGGGCTTCTTACCTGACAAAATTTACATATTTGTATTCATGTTGTCTGTGTCTGGAACTCTAAACAGTTATTTTATAGGTTCCAGAATAAAAGTTTATTAGAATCATATGGTGAAGATTTCAGAAGAGCTTCTGAGTGAACCTGTTAAGCCCTGCATAGTGTTCAAATGCATTCAAGAGTGCGGTTTTCTCATCCATACCGCAATCATCCTCAACAAGAAATCTTTGCTTACAGCATATATAGCATATTCAATAAAACTGAACAACTGAGAGCAACTGTGAACATTAGAAACAGATAGTAAAATTTGTAAATTTAGGACAGTGTAGGACAGATTAAGCTCACAAGCTCAAGTCTTGTTCCCAAATAGCGGTTTCGTGTGAATCATTTCCTCTTATGTGATAATTATTTATGTAACTGACAAGAGTGATTGTTCATGTTGAGACGATCGCAAAGGAAGAGATGTTATGTGAGAAGCATAACATGTAAACTCACCCTTCAACTACTGCTGTCACTGCTTGTACCTGTTCTGCAGATAGAAGCCTCGAGTGTCCAAAGGTGTCATTCTGGCTGCATTTCCTCAACCAATTCACTAAGAAAACACACATAAAGGATTCAAATGTAAAGAAAACAGATGAAAAATACAAAGTAGCAAAAAGCACCAAATTATGAGAACTATACAAACCTCCAGATATCAATCTATTCTGTAACTAAATTGTCAAAGGTGACAGAAGATTTAATATATGTCCAAAGTAGGAACCAGTATTTTCAATACTGCCTAAATTTTTGTCACATAGGAAACAGTAGATTACTTGGATTAGGCACAGATCATCTTCATTTAGCAGTTATAACATCCATCTGTATGTTAACATCAGGAACACCCCACATATTTTTTTGTTTGGCTTGGCCACATTCTTTAACCCCTTGAAGGAAATGCTACTTCAGCTATCTCTGCTGCCCTATGAGCAAACAGCCACAAAACGTTTGCAAGGGGCTTTTGCTTAATCCTCTGCATGTGTGTTTAGATATAGTTAGTTATGCAGTATTCAATGGGCATAGTATTTGTCCAAGGTAAGAATGAACATAACTGTAGCCTACCGTAAGTTCTGTTTCACACATCCATTTTTACCTACACAGTGTTTTAAAAGGACATACAAAAGAGGTTTCCAAATTAGTACTGCATTTGTTCTCTTTGGCCACAAACAAGTAAAGCTCTGTGTGGCACAGAGGATGACTGTACACTCTGGGAGGTGGTGGGGTTTATTTTATATTTCCACTGCTAAAGAGGCAACCTGCATGACAGATTATTCTTCTGGTATCACTTACAAAACTAACATGTAATTCTGGATCTCTCACATCAGTGAGTGTGCTTGATAAAGCAATTAAGTTATGAATTGTTTGTGTTATTAGCAACTAAGCTAATGAATGTTAAGATGGAAAATGATATTTAAGATCTCTCAATTTCAACAACTAATTAAAAATTCCCTATAACTCAGAAGAAGTCCTGGAGTTTTAATCTGACTGAGTAAGCTTTTATTTGATACATTCATGTACGAATGTGGTAATCCAGTGCAATTAGTGTCACACAGCCACATAAGGCAATATGCTTGTGACCTTTGTTTAAGCTTGAACTTTGACAAGAGATACGTAACAAATACGTAGGTTGGGTGATGGTAAAAGAGAGGTGGGAGAAGTGCCAGTTTCTCAAAAATAAAAAAATAAAAAAGCAGCATGGCTCCAAAAAGCTGGGGAATATCTCCTCTCGCTTTTTAATCTTTTTGACATTCTGAATCACCAAGCACCCCACCCCCCAATGGAGTTCAGGAACTCTACACCACACAGACTAAAATTCATGTGTACAGCAAGACTCACATAATAAGACTTAGCTTATGTTTGCATTTTTTGTACAGATAGCATGCATGAACTGTGCAGTAGGAACCAGCAATTCCTAAACTCTAACAGTTTCAAATTAATGTCTCAGTGAGAATACAATGACACAGAGAAGAGACAGAGCTGAAGGAAGCATAGTACTTTCTCATTTATTCTTATTATTATTTTTATTCAAAAATACCAGGCAGTCAATCAAAATTATAAAAGCACTGACTGGTATTATGTAACAGATTTTAACCAAAAACCTAAGTATTTGTTAAATATTGATGTAGCATATATGCTGTTCCTAATACTGCCCTGTTTTTTCCAGCTCTGATGTTACTTCTGAAATCTGCATCTGCTTATAATACTGTATGAAATTTCTAGGTATTGTTCCCAAAACTTCGATGATGACGGGGACAACTGAGGTGTTTCATCCACAAGTGAAATATTTCAATTGCCAGATCTCTGTATTTTGTTAGTTTTTCCAATTCTTTATTGTTAACTCTGGCATCTCCTGGAATTGCAATGTTAATTATCCAGTCATTTCTTCATCCTATTACTACTACTTCTGGTGTGTGATGTTCAAGGTGTCTATCAGTTTGGATTCAGAAATCCCACAAGATCTTGACGTCGTCATTTTCTAACAATTTCTCTACCTGATGTTCTCATGTGTTTTTGGAGACTGGCAAGTTATATTTTTTGCATGTTATTGTTACTGTTGCTGCTGCAGTGTGGTAAATAACTACTTAGTCAATCAAGATGAGTGAGAACAACATATCAATGCGAAGACAGATTGTTATGACTTAGTAACTAAGTTGTCATCTATGCTCATGAGAATTGCACTGTTTCTTTTTGTAAAAAAAATCCAGGGACTTATATGTGCAAAAAAAAATTGTATACAGGTTTGGGAAATTGTAACAGAGATTGTTCAACAAAAAATAAATTTTAAACCTGAAATGTTATTATTAAATATAATGGCAGAAATTATTGACAAGAAAATAAAATATAGTCTACTGTATAAATTCACAGCAGCTAGGTTACTCTGGGCCCAAAAATGGAAGAATGAAGAGACACCAACGATGGTTGAGCTATTAAAGAAGCTAATGGGCATTGCAGAACTAGTCATGCTTTCAGAGGCACTACAGGATCAACCAAGGGATTCTGTAAAGCAAAGCTGAAAGCTGATATATAATTGGGCCCATAAAAAGACAGGAACTTAAGGGGAAAATTTAGTCAATAGCAAACCAGTGCTTACCGGAATCACCTTGAAGATATTTCAATGACCAGACGACAGTGAAATCTCTGATCCACAGGTGAAGGAAGGATGTTTAGTTTTTTTAATTTGTTTTCTTAATTATCTGTTAGATTGTTAATGTTTTTAAGTTTGTATTTTAGATATACAGGTAAATAAAATGATTTTTAAAAAAAGAATTGCACTGTTTCTATAATTCTACATTGAGAAGTGGGTGGGAAATGCCAAGCCAGAATGACTTTAGGTGCTCATATCATACACTATGCACTTATTATTTCCTATTCCTTTATTTCCGACATGTACAATATATGATTTACAGAATGAATCACTGTAACAGTAATAATCAGATCTGTTCCCAGTTACAATCATGTAACAAAGAATTTACAAACTGCAGACTTGGGGCAGTAATTACATGTCTACTAACACAACAACAAAGCCCAGTGCCCCTTGAATTGACTCTTATGGGCTGAGAACCTGCATAGAGCCATTTTTTGTGGTGCTGATAGCTGTAGGGTAGAGAGAGAAGAACATGTATTCTGTTGCATTGCAGTGTCAGCATGACAAATGGAAGTTAGGCCTCAGTTCCACACTGAAATGGTACCGTACAGGCATGCATTGGCATCTAATAAAAATATATGCACTATTAATGTTCATGAACCAATGTGCAAGGCTGCATTGCAAACACGGGTTTTCACTATTATCCTAAAGCAGATGTAAATGTTATTTATCATGATGCACCAGGCTATAACTAGTGTAGTGGCATATTTTCAGAGGACTTTTATACCATTCCTGAGTAGAAAAGGTCAATCACAGTACTATAATTTTTTACAGATAACCCACACTCAGAGATAACACTCTTGAAACGTCACTAAAACTTGAGGACAAAACTAATGACATGTTTTGAGCATTACAGATAAGCCAACAGGAGTACTAACTTAAGCAACAAAGCAGAAGTGAAATACTGCAAGAATTTTGCAGCTTTATCTATCAAAAAGGTCTCTCCTATTCTGGCGACGAATCACACCCATATTACTTAACATCAAAGAAGGAAATGATGATCAAGTCCAGGATGGTAATAGATGCTTTCATATTTGTTCTTTTAGACTACAATTCCTAGAATTCTTAGGTAAATTTCTCCCCAACCCTCCATTCCTGGGATGAAAAAACACCACTCTTGCACATAAATATTTTATCACGATAAACAGTAAGCTGAAGTACTGTTTTCTCCATAAGTTAGGAATTATGAGTCTCTTTCTAAAATCATAACGCTGAAATCAAATTTGGCATTACAATGTGCTTACTGTGTTATCATTCTTCAAAGAGGTTGAACTTTTCCTTGAGTCAATTAATTTCTAGGAGTTGGGCTAAGAATCATTAATAGATAGTTCACATGGAGCTGTGTGTATTTATGATCTGACTATAACATTTGTGGCCAAGCTGGATGTGCCATACAGTATATGCTTACACCATTTTTTAAAAACAGGGCGGATAAAAAATCAATGTTTTTTTTAAAATCAAATTGATTTAAATCAAATCCACCCTGGTTTTTACAAAATAGTGGCATGCAGGAAATCAGTATGATCAGTATGTCTGCCACACTCAGACTGGTATCCCTGCTCTCCAATACCTTTGTAATTTTCAATGATAGAAATTCAGTGAAGCACTCTCGTCCAGTTTTATATCACTTCTACAATAAAAAAGTGCAGGATTATTCTGCTGATAGCATATTATGAAAAACTTGCTTTCTGTTTTGGCAATTAAGCTTTGTTTAACATACTAATTAAATATAGAGTTCAAGGGCCAAATTGTTAATTGATGAATGGAATCGTCAGTTAGGAAATGTGGGGGTTGCTCTTGAAAGCAAAAAGCTAGAGTAACTCATGAAAACTTCGAAGAAAAGCATCAAAAAAAGAAAGTAATCAATTCAAAACAGGAGAGGGATTTTACCTTGCATTTAGCTGCTCACCTCTCCAGTTGTTTATTTCTTAATAATAAGCCACTCTTTCCTAAGCCTTTGCACTTATATACACGATACAGGTTTATAGGTGAGGGGGAGAATGCTTTGTCACAGCTGGTTCCCCGTTTTACCCAAGGCACTGGGAAATTACTTTGGCACTTCACCAGACAATTAACAAATTAGCCCCAGCTTCCATCCTAGAGGCAGCAGGCTCTACAATGTCCCACTAGGATGATGAGTGAAACAAGAGCTGAAAGGATGAAATTAGAACACTGCATCAGCTAGCTTTGCATAAACAAATAAGGGTTAAGACAGCAGACTGTTTCTGTTTAGTGTTCAGTGGACAATGTACCCAAACCAGCATTAAAAGGAGGAAGGAATCTTTATTACTGTCTGTAGAAAATCCTGCAAATTTCTGGAAGCTACAACAGTCAACAGATGTTCAAAAAGGTAGTAAAATGTTAGAATTTAAGCTATGCATGCTGTTAAAAAGGTTCTTGGCCCTAGTTGTTGTCAAGCTAGTCAAGAGAGATTAAAATAAATGCCTAACATATCAAAATACTGTACGGTGAACATTTGCCAAGCAAAGACATATCAATCCCTGATGTTAATCCTATGAAACAAAAATAACTATATACAAGAAAACTCCAAAGAATTGTTTTACATGTTCAAAATCTGCCTGTTACATTTATTATTATCCTGCATTGCCCAAACTCAGCACTACTGAACACCTCTATGAGAGAGGTTAAATTAATTCGCTACACTGACTTTCCCCACTGAAGACACTGGAAAGACAGCCAACATCCAAGCTGTTGCTTTTCTCTAGTGCACTGGAAGAGCTATGCCAAATGGATATAAAGTTATACATTATTTATTTTCCTTGCTGATCTCAGTATGAAATTATGGAACTATTAACAAGCTGCAATGTTATGGAAGTCCATTTTCATTGGTGTCTGAATGGGTTAACTGCGATTGCTGCTCAGGAAAGGCAGGCATCCCATGACTTTAACTGCGCTTTTAATAGACTGGACCCCAAGGCTCTGCCTCAGTTCCGACCTAGTCAATTCAAGAACAAAGATAGAGCAAAGAGAAGACTTTATAAGAGTACAGCTTGCGTGTCCAGTGGAGAAGCAAACAGAGAGAGCAGAGAACACAAAATAAAATACACTATCAACTAGCATGATCGCAATGCCTCCTTTGCGGTACAGATTTCCCTACATTCCCTTCCCTGTGAAGGAGAGTGAAGGAGACACTGCTAAATAGGATCTACCCAAGCTCCACAGTCTGACAGCCAGTAGGTGACACTGAAGGACCTTATACCTAAAAGCCCATTTGAAACAAAGCAAGATGTATCCATCGTGTGATGTCTAGTAAATGTAGACGGCATGGCTCAGGCTGCTGCTTTGGAAGCCTGCAGTTTGCAGCTGACCACAGAGGTAGAAGCAACTCTAGAGGAATGAGTTGGGATGTGCCTGGGTTTCAGAAGGTACATTTTGAAGTTGGCTCATCTACGGGAAGACATCAAGACATGGATGGGCTTATTGGGTGCCTTAGTCGAGTACAGAGGAAGCTTTCAGATTCTAGGCATCTAAGTAGAGCTAACCCAAATCTGGATGAAGGAGAGGTTCTTGGGAGAGATGGTGAGGATACTAGGGAAGGGATGAGTGATTACAGAAAGTGAGAGCCACAAGCTTGGAAAACCAGGACTTGTTGAGCCACTGGGGAGCCACTAGGATTAGGGAGGCTTGCTGGAGGCACATTTCCTGAGGTCTCTGGAGATTAAAGGGGTGGGAAGGGAGGCACCGTAGACAGCATAGCTCAGACCCTTATGCACTTCAGCTTTGGGACGGCAGCTGAACTACTGTAGCATTTTCACACTGGTAAGCAACGTTCCCTCTAATTTTCAGCTCTGCTCCTCACGCACAGAGTTCCTTTGCAACTGGAACCAAAGAGGCTGAAAACAATCACTGTGGGTGCATGGAGGGGGGCAGAGTCACATACGCAGGTACACAGCTTAGCAGGAACCTTGCTCATAAGAGATACGAAGAGGTCCACCAAGCAGGGACTAATCCTAAACTGAATCTGGATGAAGTCCTCCCATTTTCCCAAATCTGACAGCTGAGGAAGTCCACTATGGTGTTGAATTTCCTTAATGTGTTGTGCACACACAAGGTGAACATGTTCCTCTACACAGTAAAGGGCTGTTGCTCTGGTATGCAGAGAGTGCAAAAATATGACCTCTTATCAACTCATATGTCCTTCTGGACTGATCTGGCCTTTCTGTTAAGATTGTCCAGATCTATATACATATGGCAGTGTGTTATAATGGTCTGAATGTGTGATACGGCCAGGTGGATTGCTCGTAACACTTGTCAACTGATGTAATGTGTTTGTTTATTAAAGATATACGTCTGTGGAATTTCACCAACCTGTGGAACTTTACCAATCTGACATGATCATGATGCAGGAAATATCCATAATTTTCCCCATCGAAAAATTGGGTGGGATGATCCATTACAGTACAGCAGGGTCCCTGAACTGTTGTGGCAGCCAAAGGGTCAAGGATCATTATAGGTCAATGTGTGCTTGAGCTGGGAGGAGAAACCAATGGAAGCGAAACCATGCCTAAGATTATGTTTCAATGCAAGAACTTGTGAAGCCTAAAAAATATAGGAGGATCACAAGGTCTTAGGGAGGAACTGGTTTTTATCATGATTTAAATAAAAGCATCAGATTTTTTTAACAATTAAAATTTTAAATATAGATTTTAAATTCAAATCATGATTTAAATGAATATATATATATATATATATATATATATATATATATATATATATATATTTATTTATTTATTTATTTATTTATTTATTTATTTATTTATTTATTTATTTATTTATTTATTTATTTATTTAATATCCCGCCTATCTAGCCAACTCAGGACCACTCTAGGCGGCTAACATCAGGTAATAAAAGTATACATACATACAACAGCGTAAATAATAAAAACTTTACAAAAATAGAAACCAAGTGCAGCGGAAAAGAAAAGAAACATCAGGGATTGTCCGAAGGACAATATGATTTAAAAATAATAATTAGCAAGGAAAACATCCTGTTAGAGCAGTATGACAATAGAACCTATTATCTTGGGAGCTGGTGAGTGCTCAAATGCTAGGGGCATTCAAGAGAAAATTAAACAATCTGTCAGATATACGCTGATCTGGATTCCTTTATTAAGGAAGGGATTGGACTTGATGGATTTACAGGCCTCTTCCAACTCCATTATTCTATGAAAATAGGAGTTTGAGGAATTCTTTAAAGAAGAAAGGATCCATGAACGGTGCCGCCCATAACAGCTAAGTGGAACTGAGCATTTAGAGACATACTCTGAAAGGCTGGCGCCCACATAGCACGAACGGCCACTGGCTACGTGCCCTGCTTGCAGGCTTCACAGCAGCTGGCCTTATTTGAAAAAGAATGCTAGACAGTTTGATCTAACAAGGTTCTTATGGTGGCATGTCCTCATGGCAACCTACCCCAGGCTGAGGACAACAGACACGAGAAAGGATTAGTAAAAGAGAGGGAGGAACTGCCCTCATGAAGTTGCTGTACATCATTTTTACAACAGAAATGTATTCTTTCCTTCATTTCAAATAGCTGGCTGGGCAGGAAGAAGAGTTCAGGAAGGATTTATAGCAAGCCCTTTAGTGCAGAAGGCACTGTTATTACTGAATCTCACTCAAAGGGACCAACTTAAACCTTCCTATATCAGATGAATGAATCAATCAATCCAGATCTTGTTCACTCAGCTTAAACACTCCAGCTACTACACACCAGGAATACCTCAGCAATAGAGATGTCCAAGTTTAAGACTGGAAAGGCAGCATAGCCTGACATGTGCAAACATGTGCTGACATGTGTATCTATTTATTTGCCTTTTATTATGGCTGCTATGAAATGAAGCATTTCCTGTATTACTTATGTCCCAAGATATAAACAATTCTTCAAAATTAACACTGCAATCATGTATTTTTCCTTTCTAGCATTGGTGTCTGAATGGATAAACCATTCAGGTCCCTGCTGAAGTGGGTGAGTGGGATACTACGTAAAACCAAAATGATACTTAGGTGTTTTTGACTGCCTCCCTACAGCCAGTATCACCATCAGAATGCTAGCGATTTTCTCAGGATTTCCATTAGCTCCATTCAGAACCAGACACTTTCAATAGCCTGTCTACATTCCATTTAACCTGCTGAAGCAATAGCAAGGTTGCAGAAACCTTCACCTGGAGGGTAATACCTGATACTAATCCTTTGTATATATTTCTGCATGAGCTCTCAAGATTTTATCAGCATGCTGTTAAGTCTCAATCAGTAGTAACACCGAATTATTAATCTTTGTGTTGGATTAGTGTCATGACAATTCTGAAGACCGAACATGTATCTAGTTGTACAATGTAAAATCAGTAAATGTTTATATATGCTACAAATAATAAAGAAGCCAGGACTTTTTTTAAGTAGAAGTAAGGAATTGATATATCTTCATGATTTTATGACTTCAGACAGGGAATTTTCATTGAAATAATTTTTTACCAAAAAATAAACTTCCAAAAAAAATCAAAGTATTAACAGCGATACACAACTAACTCAAATATTTCATGTATTTGTGCATTACTCGGTTAGGACATACTGATGGTTACATGGATAGCTAGTAAATGAACGTGCTCATTCTTTTTGGCTTCTCATTTACACCCGTCTACTGAAGCAGAAGCAGTCACTATTCTTCGATGCCAGTGATAATAATATTGATGGCTTCTAAAACTGTGGTGGTGAAGTAGCCCAGATATATCTTTAGTTCAAGAATCTGTAGCCTACATACCCAGGAAGATAACCAACACCTCACTGAGTAGTGATTTGCTGCTAGAATTTACATAAGCACAAACTGGCCATAGGATTCTGGCCAATCTTTGAATCATGGTGTATATTTCTGTAAAAAGCAATTACATAAGGAATTTTGAAAGTTAATCCATGAAGTTGATTCCAGTTACAAACTATTTTCAGGAGCCTTTAAATTAAACTAAATACAGTACTACTCTCACTTTCATGGTTGGAGCTTATAAAGTTACAGCTCTTCTCTGATAGCTCAGCCCTAAGCTCTTTATAAATGGTCATCAAAAGAGAAGTCTTGCATGAAAACAGAAAGCCAAATTCAACCTGTCTCCTTTAAATAACCTCAAAGAGAAGACATTTTGGATTCCTGCAGTTAACAGAGGTGGATGCACTGAACTGTGTTAAACTATCCTGTTTTCCCCAAAATAAGACCTAACCTGAGAATAAGCCCTAGTATGATTTTTCAGGATGCTCGTAATATAAGCCCTAGCCCCAAAGGGTAGGGCTTATATTACAAGCATCCTGAAAAATCATACTAGGTTTTATTTTCAGGTTAGGTCTTATTTTCAGGGAAATAGGGTACTTTGGTATCTGCATCTAGAGAGCAAGTACAGTCAAGGCTCCTTCATTCAATTACCCTGTTTTACACTTTTGGTACTCAGGGATCTGTTTATAATATTTGGAAAATGGCCAACACATTATTTTATCTTAAGCATTCTTCTAGGATTGACTTCAGCATTACATCAAAATTGATACACTGTTCCCCTCTCTGAGGAAGCAGCACTCAATATTAAATTGTTTTCTTAAACACACTCCTTCAGCTCTTTGCTGGTTGTATCCAATTCTTGCTCTACAGCAATTAACAATAACATAATAAAGAGCATTTTGTTTCTTTAAAAACATTTTGCTCCACAAATGGTACTTGGATCAGCACACCAAGATAAGAGACTATATGACCACTGATCTTTTTCAGGAGAGCAAACAAAATCACTGGCATCTCTGTGAACATCTTGGCAGATGAGTGAAAAATGACATCATTACCTTCTTACATTAATAGTATCCCTAGTTGAAGCAAAATACTTTCAAGCGTAACTTTCTTAAGCTATGCAAATATCAAATATATTCAACCTCTCGAATCTATGATCAAGGATATGCCTTTCACATGAAAAGGTCTATATTAGAAATCTTTTTATATTGAAGAATAGCCTTAAAACCTCAATCCCTTTTTTGGGTTGAAAAAAAGACAACAGAATATATACCATTCCCTTTTTTCATTCCTCTTCTATGGCTCTCTTTCTGAGATGTTTCTTCAGTTCATTTTCTGGGGCTATGAACACTATAGATCTATCCCTGGGTGCACTGTCCCTGGAAACCTTTCCAGATGCCAGTAATTAAAACACCTGACTACCTTTTGCTCAAATTTATAGAAGAGAGTATGACATCAAATCAGACTGTCTCTGTGAGAATTCTAGTAATAGACCTCTTAGCCTCGTCTCACTGGTCCTGAACCACCTGTTCTCTTGATCCTACGAAGGTGTTAATTCAAGTGGCAAAATGAAAAGTATACAAAAGGATCCACTCCCCAAAGGTATCTGTGAAGAAAAAGCTTCTTTTTTCCTGAATGCACTAAGCAGATTTTTTCTCTCTCTCTGAAAGTTGTAAATCGAATAGACCAAACAATCTATGACAGTTGTACATCTATGATGGGGTAGCTCCACAAAGCGATCTCCATTACAGGATAAAAAGCAAATATACCCTAAGTATTTCATAAAACAAAAGAAATGTTTTATCAAATGCAGAAATATTTGATAAAACAAAAATAAAGCTATTCATTTTATTGAGCTACCCTGATACAAATCAAATCAGACTTCAATGTATCTGTTTTATTACAACAATTGTATGTTGTTAGCAACTAACCATATATTTAGAGGCTCTAGAACAATGGTCCTCAATGTTGGGCCTCCAGATGTTATTGAACTACAACTCCCAGAAGCCTTCGCCACCAACTCTGCTGGCCAGGGTTTCTGGGAGTTGAAGTCCAAGAACATCTGGAGGCCCAAGGTTGGGGACCACTGCTCTAGAACATACCTAACTAAACTACTATTTGAGGCTTTAAAAACTAATAAATAAATGTTTGCTAACCATAGACAATTCACCCACAGGATGCACAGACAGAAAAGTGTCTCCTGAGGTTATTCATGCAGAGAAAGGTCTATGACCAGTAACTTTCATTTAGTTTTAGTCAGGTGTGGGAGAACATACTTGTACTCTTCTGTGGGCTGTATCTCACAACACTACTTCTGGAGCACTAACATCATGGTGGAATCCACGCCCCCTGAGAATGCCTTTCACTTCCGACTTAGATACTTCACTTCTGCTTCTATGAGAAGACTAGAATACAGGTGTCAGAGTGCCTGTATTCTTTCTATAACTTAATTTCAGGATTGGTTGAGTTGGCATCTGAGCTCAGAATTCAATGACCATACTGTCATTTGGCAAATGAAATTGTCATTTGGTGAAAAAGAGTTGGTGAATGAAATTGAAAAGTCAGTGAGCCTTGGAATAAGAAGGCTCACTTCAATAAGCCTCTTTACTACCTTGACATACCGTAGTGCCACCAGATACCTCAGAGAGGGGGATACCCCTCTGTAGGTTGGAGTTCAGCAGAGGACTCACTTGTATTTAGGATCAAAGATTGTTAACTGCATAGAGACAGCAGCTCCACAAAAAGTATTAAGAGTCAAAAAGTGACTCTTTCCCAATCGTAGCCCCATTCCACCAATGCAGTTATGTCTTCTGACAGAAGTCATACAACACTTATAAAGATGGCAATTGTACACTGATTTGGAAGTTCTAATGGACAGAAAACTAACTAATTCATGAATGGATACATGAATGAACAAGTGCAATGAAAAATAGGGGTGTGGTCTTTTGTATTATAGGGCTGCAATCCTGAGAATTTGCCAGGAATTCCCCAGGCACAAATATGGGAGGTGCAGCCCCAGAAATACGAGTCTCTAGACCAGTTTTCTGATTATTTGCCTCTAGTGCTGCCTTACCCAGCCATGTTCTACTTTAAAAAAAGGAAACATGGTGGTGGTGGTGCCCGGAAGCCATAGGGTTTCCTGGGAGTCATAGTTCTTTGGGAAGCCAGGGAGGATAAAAATAAATGAGTTTTAAAAAATTGATATAAATCATGATTTAAATAAAAACCACCCTTTGAGAGGCCTAATCTATAAAGCCTAGTGGGCAGCAAGACTACAGCTCCCAGAGTCTTTCACATCCAGGAGGGCCTGCCCTTGCTGATCAGTCATGTGACAGTGGAGGCTACCTGACCAAGCCCAGAATTCTATCAAGGGAATTCCTGGAGAACTCGAGGTGTTGTAGTTCAAAAATATGAAAGAGCACTACCTGAGTGGAACAGAGGGCGTTTGGGAGGGGTTTGTTTCCTAAGGAATGCCTTCAAGGAAGTTTTTTTTTTAAAGTCTGCTTTCTACTACCCATTAGCAATATCTAATATGGAATAGCACCACAGGCAAGCTGATAAAACTTCCTTGTTAAGTATCATAAATACGTTATTGCTATATTTATAAATCTGCTTCTTATGCAAATTAAAGAGGGTTCATTAGTAACTGAAAGATGGGTCTTGGAGACCTGAGCACTATCAAAATTACTTGAGCATGTCAGTCACAGTAATCTAAAATATGTATTAACTTAGAACTGACTTTTGAGCTATAATATGTGGATAGATTATGACACCCTTTTTATGAGGAAAATCACAGTACCTGGAGTTTTTTTTAATAAATGTATTGTACCAACTCTGACCTTTTGTAAGCAGACAGCTAACAATTATGCAATTTCTCCTTCCTCATTAACAGAGGAAACAAGCTGCATCTGTGAAAATGGTGACTACAAACAAGACTCAGCTAGAGAAATTGTTATGGGAGGATAGCTGAAATAGCTTGGTTCTAGAACTTCCATTCAGGGCCTGTGCATCAGATGTGGATTAGGAAGACATTTGCTGAATCGCTAACAATGAAATTCGTTGGTGGCAAGCCATTAACTTTATATTTAACTTTTCACTCAAGGTCAGCATGACACAGAATACTGTATATATAATGCAATAATACCAAACTGAGATTCTTATGATGTGGAATTACCCCACACATCCTGAGTATCCTGGAGCATGGGTGGACAACAAATGGTATAAAACTAATTCATATACAGTACTTTATTTCTGTATGCCTTGGGCAAGCAACCACTACAACTGTCGAAGTAAAAGCCCTATGTACTGAATTATATTAATAAGTTCCCTGGAGTTTACCTAGCAGGCAAAGAGATAACTAACCAATTGAACCAATTACAATTTCAGTGCCTTGTTTTTAAAGAAACATTTCCATTGAGTTCATGGTGTATATATATGGCTGATAAATTAGTATTGTATAATCATTTCAATCCTTATCACGTTATTCTGGGAACACAGAGAGAGAGAGAGAGGGAGGGAGGGAGGGAGGGAGGTTTATTGTATTTAGATCCCACCCATCTGATCAACTGACCACTCTGGGCGGCCATAGATAAACACCCATAAGTATTCACCCAACATGACCACTTCCTCTCAGAAAGAAAAACCATACAAATCCTTTAAGATGCATGTTGAGGAACAAAATTACTGAATACAACAAAAAGGAATATCTAGAAATCTTTAGTTAATCACAGTGTTCTATCTACATATTCTGTCTGAACTGGGAAAATGTATTATGCAACAAATAATTTATTAGTTGCACTCCTCTCAATCACATCTGTATTTTTATACTTTAACTTCGTAACAAAACTAACATAATTTATGAAGTATTACTCTACCCCTATGTAAGGAGCATTATCTTACTCAATAAACTTCAAATACACACTAGCCATTTGTTTGCCCATTGCTTTATCAATACCTGAAAAATGTCCATAATGTTACAAGCATACTTGTTATGCTAAATGTTTACTGCTACCTTCTTTGTATTAAAAACTTTCTCTCACAGCTCTATAGCGAGAGTTCCATTCAAAATAATACTTCTGCACTGAGACCTTTTTAAGAAAAAGAACTGTGTTAGAAGGAATAAACAGCGACTTCAAAAACAGGTTTGTTATTCCACTTTTGTAAACATGTTATAAATATAACAAGATGAAAACTGATTTAAAAACCTCTACTAGGAACTTCATAAACTGGACTCTTCCTCAAGATTAAAAAAAAACTCTATACAGAATTATTTTAAAGTAAGTCCCACTAAACTCAAGGGCTTAAAAGGCATAGGTTCAGGATACTTGGGTTTTGAAAACCATACAAAGATCAACCCGTGTTTATTAAGTTCTTACAGTAGAGTCAGAACTTTTTTAATAAACATAAAATTTCCTAATCCTACATTTATTACAGACAGAGAGAGGAGAGGGAGAGACTTAGTTGGGGGGGGAGGGGAAACAGGACAGAAGTGAATAAGTAGAAGCTGCAGAAATCTTCTGTTCACTCTTTCCCTCTGTGTCAAATATTCCTCCACTTACCATGTTGGCTTTGTCCACTAGAACAAAACATGGAAAGCTGCTTTTTTTATGAGCATTAGTGAATGACATTCAGAAATTCAGGGAAAACTGGGGAAAATATTTGTTTGTTTTAATTATAGGCCATCTTTCTCCCAATAAGCGGACCCAAGGCAGCTCACAATATTAAAAGGAACAAGATTAAAAACATAATAAGTTAAATGTAAAAAAAAAAATATTAAATTATATGCTAATTAAAATACAATTGAATAACTAAAAGCAAGTAAACCTTAAAACTCTAAAAAGGCATTCCAGGATTCAATCATGCTTTTTCAAAGTCTGTCTGAAAAGACAGGTCTTCAGCTGTTGGTGGAAGGATAAAAGGGAGGGGCCTAGCCTGATCTCCCGAGGGAGGGAGAGCATCCCCATCACCTGGGAGCTGCCACAGAGAAGGCCCTCTCTGGTGCTGGTAGGCCATCAGCCGTCCCTGCACTGGCAATGGGACTGAGAGGAGGGCCTCCTCTAATGATCTTAAATACCGAGAAGGTTCATATGGGGAGAAAGGGTCCTTCAAATAGCCTGGACCCAACCTGTATAGGGCTTTATAGATAATGAACAGCACCTTGAATTGGGCCTGGAAATGGACTGGTAGTCTGTGCAATTGTTATAAAAGGGACGTTATTTGCACCCTATAATTGGCCCTAGTCAATAATATGGCTGCTGAATTTTGTACCAGCTGAAGTTTCTGAAGCATATTCAAAGGCAGCCCCACACAGAGCACATTACAGTAATCTAAGTGTTAAATATGTAACACTTATCTTTAGTAGCCTTTACAATTCCTTTAGATCCACTTGAAACTTTCCACATACACTGTATAAGTGCATGATATGCAATTTGGTTTACTTTTTATACTGTTTGTGAATATTAAATTTAAGCACATAAATTACTCAATGATTACAAATCTACTAGATTGATCTACTCTTAAATGTTTTTAATTTTGCTACAAATTGAGCTGCAATCTCTTAAATTCTAACATCACTTGGTTTTGGTCATTTTCTAAAGGTGTAAGATGGAAACAGAAAAAATCAACATCATAGTATCACAAAGATATTTAAATATTCTGAGCTCAGTTTCTTCCTGTGTCAGACACAGAAAGCTCTTGTTTTGAGAAAAAGTACTAACAATTCTTTTGCATTGTGAAATTTTGTCTAATCTGCCTCATTTTCTAAATACCATTACAGGCAAATTCTGCTTCTTTCGTTCTTTATTTGCATCACCTTCATGGCTACTGAAAAAATATCAAGGTTTGATCAGACTGAGAGAAGCTTTGCCATCCTTTCACATGTCAATTTATATCTCATGTGAGTATTTTTCAAACACAGACCAGTTTCCTCACACATTGCATTCCTCCTATGCCAGAGGTCTCTAAACTACAGCTCATTGGCCACATCTGGCTTGCCTTTTCATACTGCTTCGCGTGTGGACGTGTGGGTGTGCTAACATGTGGGTGGGCAGGAGTGTGGATGGGCACGTGGATGCATCTTCCTTCAACCCTCAAAAATGTGGAGCATTTTACCTTTACCTTTACCTTTTATATGATGTGGCCCTCCCGCTGAAAAGTTTGGAGACCCCTGCTCTATGCTGTGATGGATTAATCTAGGTTACATCAAGGGAAAACTGAATCAGACTGTATGTACCATATGTCCCTCACATTAATGGAGAGAGAAAATAGTATTATATGGTATAGAGACAGCAAAGTAGAGTTGACATAGCAAGGCAGAACGCAAGCAAGATTCCTCCCTCCTCCACAAAAAGTACAGTCTATTAGTTGATGATCCACTGACAACACCTCAGCGTACTCAACTTCCATACATCCAATCCATGCACAAATATGTGGTATAACTTAAGCTCCAAATTAGGATCGCCAAGCCTTCTTCCAAAAGGCAGCAACGCTATGGAATTACAGACAAATTAATGTTCAGAGCTATGGCTCCTCCTCACACATACGACACACATCTGTCTTCTAAAATAAACAAATCTGCCTAGCAAAAGCACATATGTATGCGTCTTGCCAAGTCAATGGACTTCCTGATGCTCTGACTGATGCCTGGTGTCCTCAGTTAAACTGCTCGTTTTCCATCTGCAAGATACCAGCTTTGGCCATCATACATTTTAAAGGGCCACTAAGCACTAGCTAGCATAGCTACCCAATAGTCCTACAGCCAGACTATATAGATTTTTTTCTTAATGCTCTTTTCCTTATTCTTTTACTCTTTAACTCACATGACAGGTACTAATAAAAAAGGAGCTGCATTAATTAAAATTATTAAAACTACACTTTAGTCTTCCAAATGATAGAAAACCACTCTGAAGCAGCTTCTCACAGCAGTTCACAACATTCTCATACTGTTAACCTTGGGTGGGTGTGTTCTGTGCTGTTAAATCAGATCCAATGTATAGCAACCCTAAAGGGACTTTCAAGGTAAGTAAGATATTTAAGGAGTGGTTATACCAGTTCCACACACAATCCATTCAGCTCCCATGGCAAAGTGGGGATTTGAACTGTGTTCTCCAGAGTCCTAGTCCATCACTCTATCCACTATATCACACTGAGAATTGTATTAACCATGTAGATAAACATACAGTATATGATAGAAGGTCTCATAGCACCTGTTGTGAGCAACATAATTTATTTGGGCTTCTTTCTCTTAAATATGTTAACCATGTAGATAAATATATTTAAGAGAAAGAAGCCCAAGTATTTTTATTTTATTTTATTATTTATTGTTTTATTTATTTTATTTATATCCCGCCTATCTGGTCTTGCGACCACTCTAGGCGGCTTCCAATACAACATAAAACAGCAAATAAAAATAACACAAAAATTATTACATAAATAAATTCCATATCAATTTATGAGGCAGGAAAAATAAAGTGAAAAACATGAAGAAAGAAGAATAAAGAAAGAAGAAAAATCAAGTATTGCCTGGAGGGAAGGCCTGAATAAACATCCATGTTTTTAATTGATTTTTAAAGATACCCAGTGTAGGGGCCGCGCGGATCTCTGGAGGGAGATTATTCCAGAGGCGAGGAGCTACTGCCGAGAAGGCTCGATTTCGTGTTTTTTCCTTCCGGGCCTCCCTCGGCGTCAAGCTCCTCAGCCTCACCTCCTGGCTCGCTCAGGTGATCCAGGTAGACCATGGTGGGAGTAGGCGTTCCGCCAAATATCGAGGCCCTAAACCGTTTAGGGCCTTGTAAGTAAGCATTAAAACTTTGAAGTCAATGTGGAACCGAATGGGCAGCCAATGCAATGCGGCCAGAATAGGAGAAGTATACTGGTATTTTCTCGCTCCACTAAGGAGTCTGGCTGCCGCATTCTGCACCACTTGGAGTTTCCGCATCAACCTCAAAGGCAGGCCCACGTAGAGCAAGTTACAGTGGTCTAATCTTGAGATTACGAGCGCATGCACCAAGGTAGTGAGCGTCCCCGTATCGAGATTGGGTCGCAGCCAGGCTATCCACCAGAGATGGAAAATAGCGGTGCAGACTACCGACGCCACCTGCGTTTCCATGGTGAGCGTCGGATCCAGATGAATCCACAAGCTGCGAACCCCACTCTTAATGGCCAAGGTCACCCCTCCCAAACAAGAGAGTCACCCAAGCCGCCAACCACGGGGGCACCCACCCTCTGAACCTCAGTCTTGTCCGGGTTCAGCCTCAGCCCATTTTCCTGCATCCATTGCAGTACAGTCCCCAGGCAGCGCTGGAGGGACAGGACGGCATCACCTGCAGTTGGTAAAAAGGAGATGTAGAGCTGGGTGTAATATTGATGGCACGATGCCCGACACCCCCTGATGACCCCACCCAGTGGCCTCATATAGATATTAAAGAGCATTGGGGAGATAATCGACCCCTGTGGAACCCGACAATTGAGACTCCATGGGGCCGAAACACTCTTCCCAAGCTGTACTCTCTGGGGGCAGTCCTCCAAGAAGGAACAGAGCCAGGCAAGCGCCAAGCCTCCAATTCCCAATCGGAGAGCCTCCCCAGGAGGATACCATGGTCGACGGTATCAAAGGCTGCCGAGATGTCAAGGAAGACCAACAGGGAAATTTTACCCCTGTCAGTCTCCCTCAACAGGTCATCGTATAGGGCGACCAATGCCGTCTCTGTACCGTGGTGCGGCCTGAAGCCCGACTGAAACGGATCCAGGGCATCTGTTTCATCCAAGTTATGTTACTCACAACAGCCACTATGAGACCTTCTATTGTATACTGTACTTGGTTTCTTCAATTTTAAGCATTCTCACATTACTCACAATATCAAGAAAAAGCAACTAGGAGTTGTATTTAAAAGGTTCTTCTTAACTAGCACTATTCTTTGTCTTTAATCCACAGAAAGGGGAAGTAGACTGAAGCAAAATTACATTTTACCAGATGCTAGTTCTTGCCATTTGAATCCACTGCACCTTTCTGTAACAGTTAAAACTATACCTTCTTTGTTCCCCTCTACTTTATCTTAATAGCCAGCGCAAAATGAGATGGCCCAGAATTACAGTGGTAAAGGTTTAAATAATTTAAGCAGAGAAACTGTCAGGTTTCAAAACCATTTAAGAAGCATCGTTGTTTACCTTTCATGTGCTTTCTAGAATAAGTATATACTGTGAAGTTTTTTCTAAGTTCTTCCAGACCTTTACAGCATTTTTAAAGTGTTAATAACCAAACACCCTCTACCAACAATTTGGTAATACTGTACTTTCCAACAATTATCATTTGACTGAAGACCACAGAACTATAAATTTCGGCTAGTTACTGAGGCAAAAATGTAAAATATGTCCACATAAACTATATATTCCAGTGCTCCAGTACTATGGATAACTTTAAATTTCACATAACCAACACAATAGTCTTCACTTTTTCTTCACCAGCTTAAAAATTCACACCTACGGATGCAAGCCAAAGAAGTCCCCAGCAGTACTTTAACTGAACCAATGTGGTTCAAACTGTACAGGATAGCAAGGCCTGGTAGTGTTTGAAGCTTGTTGTCATGCTCCTGCCATACAGGAAGGCTGGCAATTCTGTGACTGCCTGTCCTAGAAATACAGAAAATACTAAATGTAAATATAGGCCAGGAGGTGCTTCACCTGCCTTTGGAATTCCAGAATTCCAACTCTGTTCAGTAACGGGTGAGGATCCAAAGAGTTGAATGTGAATATTCAACCTGCCTTAAAGAGCCCCTCTAGCCTCTTGTTCTCATAATCTCTTGCACTACCCCCCCAAACCTGTTCCTGGAAGGTCAAGGCACTTTCTAGAGTGGCATTTAAAGTACTCAATACAAGGGACCGTGGATGGGGATTACAACATGCACCCAAAGCACTGCATAGGAGATATAAAGACTGACTTTTAGTTTTCAACAGAAGCCAACAGGATTCCACCTGACAAAAGTAAGCAAGGATATGGTCATTTTATTATAGCTAAATGAGCAGGTCACCTAAAACAAACATTAATCTTGAAACTTTTCTATCAGCTAGATAATGCAATATTCACCAAATATATTTAATTTCCAAATGAACTAGATTCTATAAACACAACACCAAAATAATACATATACTTTCACAGATTGCATGCTCTTGTTTTTTAAAAGCAACATGTCTGTAGACACCTAGGACGTCGTCACATGCAAAACAGTAAACTTCTCTATTAATTTGATTTCATTCCACAAAATTGAACTTGTGCTGGTCATCTGGCTATTGAGAGTCCTTTGCAAGTTATTGATGCTGCATTATGATCTCACCAATAACTTCCATGCATTGCTCTGAGCATTCAAAAATATGTCCTTCAACATTATGGATATCCCTGATTAAGTGTCTTACAGCAATCACTATTCTTACTCAACATTCCACAGGGCTAAAATTAAGCTTTGCTAAAGCTGTGTGTCAGATCACAGAAATTCAAAGCAGCTATATTTATCATTCATTGTCTTTAAACCAGCTGAAAAGAATCCTTAAGGTCAGACAGTTGAATTTCAGTTACATCTCTAAGCTTGTTTCCATCCTCACTAACAACAGTTAGTGAAGTGAGAGTCGGGGAGGACACAATGAGTCTACCACTTTACAGAAGGGGGGGGGGAGTCAATACATATTCCATTACCACTACGGCAAGGTAATTATCAACAATCCAGAATCTTCAATAAAAGCAGTTATCTTAGAATGGACTAACATAGATGTTCCTTTCACTAAGGAAAACTTTTTTTTTTGCCTCCTGTGACTTAAGTCTGTAACAGCATTTCACCATGCAATGGCCTAGAGAGAACTCTAATGCTCTTTTCTTGCTAGACAAACAAACAGTAACTAAGGCAATTTAATTCCAAGGAAACATTAACATTTGCATATTAAACTTTAGCAGCCAGAAGAAAAAAAGAAAGAAAGAAAAAACCCTGCTTCTTGCTTATCCATCCTGTGTAAGATACCAAATTCGCCAACAGGGCAGCGATCCCTGGGCCATACAGTAACTTCTTTTCATCTCTCACATTCACTAACTTTGGTCTGTTTCCTTCCAGCACCCATGGCGACACCCAAGGCTCTAAACTCAAAACAGATCTACTCCTACCGAAACCACTGGAACTTACTTCTAAGACAACACACTTAGGAATGGTGTGTGTGTAAAGGGGGGGGGGGGGGGCTGTGTGTCCTTGACGGTAGCAAACAAACAAAAAACAACAGAAAGCTACATGGCACGGGAGAGAAAGTCAGGGCCCCGAAAATGCTGAATCAAGAGGAGAGCCACATGTCCCCTTTTTTTCTCTCTCTCCCTTTAAAACTAAATCATCATCACTGCACAGAAAGAAGAAGAAGAGCAGGCAGTGAAGGGCTTCCCGTGACGTTTGCCTATTTTAGGGTATCGCGTAAACATCCAGACCGAGCCAGCCGAGGGAGGCAGAGGCACCAGCAGACTCATGGTTGGGTTTTACGGCACCTCAGGTGCAGCTCTTCAAACAGGGCCCCCCCCCCACACACGTTTCCCTTCCCCCCCCCCCTTGATCTCTCTCCCCATTTTCACCATCCAGGGCAAGATTATTCTTAGCCCGCCTCCCTTCTTCAGGAGGAAGAAAACGAGCGAGGGAGGAGGAGGAAAAAAAAAAGAAGAGGTTTGGGATCCTGCCCTCCCTCGAGGCCTTGTCGGTGATCCACTATCCTCTCTCCAACCCGCCCCACCCCCCACAGGCGAAAGCACAGCTTATTCCTCCCCCTCTCCCCCTCCCCCAAATGGCTCATGCCCCCATAAGCACGGGGGGGGGGAGAGAGAAGAGGAGAGAAAGTTGGGAAGGGTCCCTCTTTTGGAGGTGCCCCCCCCTCCTTAGAGATTCGCAGGACGGGGAGTGGGGGGCGGGGGCGGCCCCTCAGAAGGTTAAATGACCCTCCTTCCTTTTACACACCAGAGCGAGGGACTCTCGAGACTCGCGGCCTCGGCTTCCCCTTCCAAGGAAGGGCCCCGTGGGTTCCCCCAGAAGGTCTGAAGCCACCCGAATGGAAAGGAAGGTACTCCTCACCTCAGGCACGGCCGGCGCCTCCACAGCCGGAGCTTCTTCCCCCCACAGACACCCAGACGTCGGGGGCGGCTGCCCTTCCCGGCCTCAGGCCCCGCGGAACAAGCCAGGTGGACCATGAGGGGCCAGGGCCGGGGCTTCTCTTCCCGCCGCCTCCGCCGCCGCTACCGCCGTCGCCTCAGCCCGGCAGGAAGGAGGGAGGGAGGGAGGGAAAGAAGGAGCCGGACGGAGGGTGGAAATGTCACCGCAGGGAGGGGAGGCCGCCGAGCGAGGCTCCAGCTCCCTCGACGTCATTTCCGGGAGCCTCTGAGGCGCCCGCTGGCTGGCTGGACGGAATAGGAAGGAAAGGAGGGGGGAAGAGGGAGAGAGAGAAGGAAGAAGAAGAGAGGGGCCCGGAAAGAACGGTTGACCGAGACAGAGAGGAGGGGGCGAAGGGGGCTAGAGCGTCTTCGCAGCGCCGTCTAGCGGCTCCCGGGGGGCGTAGCTCCTTTATGCAGGAAAGGCGGGGGGGGGGGAGAAGCCGGAAAAAAGGCGGGAAAACGAAGAAGCCCCAGATCGTGACGCAACCCCTCCTCCCCCCCCTCAAGTTGGCTTCCCTCAGAGAGGGCGGGACGGGCCGAGCTTGTGTAACCAACGGTCGTAACTGTCAAAAAAGAGAGGAGGCGACGGGCGCATGCGCGAGCGCCAAAGTAACGTTAGTCCTCGTGCGCTGAAAGGCGCGCGAGGCGGAGGGGGGAGGGGAAGGGGGAAGGCAGCAAAGTTGTAGTAAGAAAGATGATGTCTTAAGGACGGGCTGGCCACCTAGCAGCAATTGGGGATGTGCCCTATTTCTGGACTACAACTCCCATAATCCTTGGAGTGTGCTGGCTGGGGGTTGTGGGGTTTGTAGTCTCTCCCCCCCCCCCAAAAAAAGGGACTTCTTCCAAAGTTCTGCGATTGACATCTCTCCAAAAGGGAGCACATGGATAAAAGAAGACATTAGGGGCAATAAAAATAAAATGTGCTAGTTAATAATTTCCTTGCTTTTGCATCTGTTTCTCATGTAAACAGAATGGTGAGCCAACTTCATTCATGGGGGGGGGGAAGTGACCAACTCACCTACATGCCCTTTACTAAGTCTGCCGTCCAGGTGTTGATACCTGTGCATATGTAACTTCAGAGCCCTTGAACTTCCCACGTTTTTTAATACATATTTTTCATCAGGCTTTGCACAATCCCTTAAAGATACCAGTTGCAGACTCAGGGTGGGATCATTCCCTCCAATCAAGCGCTGAAAGGTTTCCGCTATTGCAAGCCAAGGGGAATATATATATATATATATATATATACACACACGCACACACGCACACGCACACGCGCGCGCGCGCGCACACACACACACACACACACACACACACACACACAAAGGCTGAAACTCTCTTGCATTTTCATAACACAAAATGCGTATGAAGAACAAGGCTACAGTGCTCCAAATATTATGGCCAGTAAAACGGTCTTTCAAGGGCCACAAGACTCTTGGCAGTTTTTCTCTGCAACAAGAGGAGTTGGCATTAAGAGGCATGAGCTTCTCAAGCAAGCACAATTACTTTGAAAGGAGCTGGGGACAATCGGGCATCATCCCAGACTGAACACTCAGCATTTTCCATGCATGATTTGAAAAAGATACGTAGGTGGAAAGAACCGGAGCCAAGCTTGCTTTTCATACGGACCCGGACTTGGGACTTGGACTCAAAGACTTGCCAACATCTTTCCTTCTCAGAGTCACTAATGACACCCCAGTCCAGCTGTTATGTTTTCCAATGAAGTTACATATTACTAAGAAGCTTTTATTCAAAAGCTTCCCCCCCCCCCCAGGTTCTCAGTAGTGGGATGGATGGATGGAGACAGCATCCATACAAACCAAGGCTTCACACTGAAATCTCCAGAGGAACGTGTCTGTTGGAATACTTTGAGGGAAGCATCCTGGGCTAATTCTTCTCTAGAAGGAATAAAAACTCTGACATGCAAACATCTGGAAATGGCCAGGGTCCTAAAAACAGGGTTGGGAATGCTAGCAGAGTCTTTTATGACTCCTTTGCTACATCAAGAGCCCCGAGTCACAGTGGGCAAGTGGGGACTGCCATTTAAAATTTCTCAGGGCGTCCCTCAGGGTTGCAAACAGCAGTCGCGCGTGAATTAGGAGCTAGAAGGGATGGAACAAGCCATTGAGTCAGGAGGCCAAAGGCAAACCGAGAGAGAGAGAGGAAACGACCAGAGCCGAGGAGTCTGGGATGCAGAAGACTCAACAAGCAAGCCTAGATGTGCCAAGTCAGCCTGACATTTAAAGGAAGTTCAGTGGTTCACGAACTTCCTTTAAAAGTTTGTGAACCACTGGATCAAGAGACATGTGGATCAAATAGGCCCAGAGAGCTCCTGAGAGATTTGATGAAAGTTTTTGCCATTTTAATGCTTTGGGATTTGATCTGATGTTGAAGTGATGGGCTCCTGGCTACCGAGTGAGAGATCTGGTACAGAGTTTAGGACTAGGATGCACAGTCTCTAGAAGAGTTGGTTCCCCTCCTTTTTGAGTGGTGACCCCCTTTTATAAAAGCGAAGTGACTCGTAACACCCCACCACCATCACGTTTGCATAAAAAGGCATTTTTAATGGAGTAAAGCCACCCCTTCTCAGAAAGCAGAGGCTTCTTTCTCCCCAAAGGGCCTGTTTCTCATATGTGCCCAAGACATGCTAACTTTAATATCCCACTCTGAAAGGAAGAAAATATTAAGGGTTTACAATACATAGGAGGTGACTTGTGGCCTCCCCAAAACACTTGGTGGCCCCCCATTGGGGGGGTCACAACCCCCAGGTTGGAAAACATTGCTCTGGAAGTCACCAAAGGGTGCTGGGTGCTAATGCTGGAGCAAAATAATTCTCACTACTAGTAAGAGCCAGGAATAGGTTGGCTAAAGACCACCTTTAATGTTCTTAAATGGTATTTTGGGCTATAAAAATTTAGAGTTCTCCTAAAGTTGATCAAATTATGAGTGATTGATGTTTTTGTCTATCTAAATAAAATAAATAAGTACTGTACAGCATTGCCTTGAGGACAACTGTCAAGTGATGTTGCAACAATATTTTTGTAAATATTCTTGATTGAGAAAAAAACAAGCAAAATCAGTGTCACGAAAAGAAGAAGCCACTATATACAAAACAAAAACGTGTACAATTTATTTTAATAACAATTGCATTTGTTGGAGAAGTGAAAGCAAAGGAAGAAAACACGATATAATGTGAGGACAATACAGAAAAATCAACATGCACATAGCCATCCCTTTCTTTCTACCCCAAGCTTGTTAAGTAAACGGTCGTTTGGTAGGTAATACTACCGACCGTGCTGTCATATCCACCTTTGTTGAAAACTCTGCTTCAAGTGCTTCCTAGAAGGAGTAAGAGAAAAATAAGTGACTTTATTTGGTGCTTGGGATAGAGGAAGAGTCACCATATGGAACAGAGAGATGGCACCCACTACCCGTTGAAACCCACAAAACATTCTCTTTACCTTTTTAACATTTGCTAGAGCCTGCATGTAACCCCCTTCTCGTACCTTTGGGGGAAGCGACATTTACCAAAATCGGAAAAAAGCTATCCAAGACAACACCGGGGCTCCCTTGAGCTTCTTCAAAACTTTCCCAGAAATTCCAGCCTAGATATTGCATTGCAGGGGTCAAATAAGCAGAAGAAACCTACGGTATTTCCCAGTTTCAGGCCCCGAGTGAGGACAGTTCCATGCGCATCATACCCAGCCAGCCAGACACTGACGGGTTCCTCTCATCATATCCTGTATCTGTACTCAAACACACTGTAGTTTGAATTGGATAGAGCAGCAGTTCCCAGCCTGGGGTAACTCAGGTATTCTTCAATTGCCACACTCAGAAACCCTGGCCAGTACAGTCGTGCCCGGCTGGACGATTACCCCGCTCTATGACAAATCCGCTTTACATTGACACTTTTGAGATCGCAAAACAATGTTTTAAATGGAGTTTTTTCGCTGTGCGATGATCGGTTCCCTGCTTCGGGAACCGATTTTTGCTTTATGTTTCAAAATGGCCGCCGGCTGAAGAAAATGGCCCCCTGCTGTTTTCTAGGATGGATTCCTCGCTTTACAGGCACCAAAAATGGCCGCCGTATGGAGGATCTTCGCTGGACAAGCAGGTATTCAGCCCATTGGAACGCATTGAACGGTTTTCAATGCGTTTCAATGGTTTTTAAAATTTCGTTTGACGACGATTTTGCTCTACAGCGATTTCGCTGGAACGAATTAACGTCATCAAGCGAGGCACCACTGTACAGGGAACCACTGGTATAGAACACTTCTTCTCTGACGAACTTTTCCAACATAGATGCCTTCCTCAAGCTTTTCTTGACAAGGGAGGATAATCATAAGAAGTCCCAGGGTTACATACACCCATTCTTGGACCTGGAGGGGGGGAGCACACCATGTTTCCCCCCCAAGAATTCTTTACAACAGTTGTTTGTTTTTTATTCTACTGAAACCATAGTGACTGTTTTAAAAATACAATTTTTAAAAATTTGAGGAGTGCTGAAAACAGCAAAATTGCCCTCTGCGTCGATGCAAGGGGACTGATTAATCTCACCCACCCCAAAAAAATAAAATTGCAAATTTCAGGCATGGGCTGTGTGGGACAGAGGCTGTCCTGCCCAAGTTCGGGGATGAGAATGACCCAAACTTCAGTTTTATGCAATCTCACACCTTAGAACCTGCTGAGTTGATAGCATGGGGGTGGGACAAGCTAGGAATGCAGCAAATCTTTGCCTTTATGGGGCACCTCGAGACTTGTCCCACCCCCATGCCATTAATTGGGCAGGTTCTAAGGTGTGGGATCACATAAGACTGATGTTTGTGTTATTCCCATTGGGTGGACAACCTCTATCCCACACAGCCCATGCCTGAAATTTACAATTGTAGAATTTTTGGGTGGGTGGGTGGGTGGGATGACTCAGTTCCCTTGTGTCGAAGAAGGAACAAAGTAGATGACCCCCACTTTTCTTATTTGGGGTTGGAAAAGTGGGGGTCTTTTTATACATCGGGTCGTCTTATACATGGAAAAATACGGTACATTTTTTGCTAGTGCAAATGTTATTGGCACAAGAAGGGCATGTTCCCGTGGCCACTTCAGCACATCTCCTCCCATCTCCTTGAGCAATGCAAACTGTCTAGACCCAGGTCCTGGCCATTTACACCAGTGGTTCTTAACTTTGGGTTACCCAAGTGTTCTTGGACTGCAATTCCCAGAAGCCTTCACCACCAGCTATGCTGGCTGTGGCTTCTGGGATCTGCAGTCCAAGAACACCTGGGTTACCCAAGGTTAAGAACAACTGATCTACACCACTGTCATATTCTAAAGCCAGTACAGGGGATGGATAGGGTGGGAAGTGAAGGAGAGGAGTGGTAGAAAATTTCAGGCTACACATATTTCCTTGAACTTTTCCTGGCTTTAGAGAGCTGCAAAGAACTGAGAAGAGAAAACGAGCAAAAGGTGCGATTTTAATATTCAAGTGACAATATCTCGCGTTGACTTTCGGGTGAAAGCTGTTTGCACCACACAGAGGAGTACCTCTGCTCCCTACACAAAATGATGTAGGAAAAAGAGGGCCTACAGAGATGCCTGTTCACCAGTATAATTAAGATAACTTATTACTGCAAACAAAAATACACACCAGTTCTCTCTTTGCTTCTTCAATCTTCACTCGAGCAAGGGAAGGGCTCTGAAAAAGAGACACAGAGGCAAAATGAAGCTTTGTCCAAACCTCCTGAATGCCTGCAGACATCTCTGTCATCAACACATGTGGGAACTCATCGGTTGAGCCCACACTGCAACATCCTTCAAAAGTCTTTCTATGAAATCCATCACAGGAGATTTGGAACATAGGTTTGGAAGAAGCACAGCTGTATTTGGCAGTCATCTAAAGATTTTCTGCTCCCTCAAATGACTCTGCCTTTTCTCCTTGTGTGTCTGAAAAGTCCCACTGCTGCCACATCCTCCTCTCTCTCCAAATCTTTCCTCAAAACCAGTTTGCTCCATAAAGCCTTTGGCAAACCCTCGGTCCTCCTTCCCCGATCGGATGGCAGCTCAAGGACACACAGATGGACAACATGCATATTCCCCACCTTGCTTGTTTGCCCCACCTTCACCTCCCCCAACTCTTTGGGGGGAGAGAAGAGGCATAGAAAAGATATAAATAAAATAAAATCATAAGCTCCTTGAAGCATGGATCTCCCCCAACAGTACTCTGATGTCACTGTGCAAACATAAAACAAGTTTTCAGAAGCAAAGCCCACACCGCTTCTCCCTCCTCAGAAGCAACCCTCTTCCACACCACACCTTTCTTGTGCTCTCACATGCACCAGAGATGCCATGCTTCATTAAAGCCTTATGCCATTCCTAGTTTATTATTTATTTGTTACATTTACAGTTGTGCCCCGCTTAACAATTACCCCGCATTACGACGAATCCGCTTCATGACGATCTTTTTGCAATCGCAATTGCGATCGCAAAACAATGTTTTAAATAGGGTTTTTTCGCTTCCTGGTGATCGGTTCCCTGCTTCGGGAACTGATTCTTCGCTTAACGACAATCAAAACATCTGATCGTTGGGTTTTCAGAATGGCCGTCGGGTGCTTAAAATGGCTCCCCGCTGTGCTTAGGGATGGATTCCTCGCTATACAGGTACCGAAAATGGCTGCCGTATGGAGGGTCTTCGCTGGACGTTGGGTTTTTAGTCCATTGGAACCCATTGAATGGTTTTCAATGCGTTTCAATGGGTTTTTTAATTTCACTTTACAACGTTTTCGCTGGAACGAATTAACGTCGTTAAGTGAGGCACCACTGTATAGCCCGCCAATCTAGTCGTACCGACTACTCTGAGCGGGTAACAACACATCAGATCTAATACAATTTAAAATCATAACAACATTTCACTAAAAAAAAAAAAAAAAGGAAACCACAATAATCAGAGGGGGAAAAGGCACAGAGAACAATAATCAGATGGGGAAAAGGGACACTTTCTTAAAACTCACTGCCTTACCACTCCGTTCCCTGTTTGAATATTCCCACACTCCCCCACCCCAGTGGTCTTCCCTTCTCTTCCTTTCCATCCCAGTAGATCTTTCTTCAGCCCATCAAGAAGTTGCAGCATGATATGACACAGAAGGGATGAGGAAGGAAGAAAATTACAGGTGTAAGATCCAGGTAAGATTCCAGTTTCTTCTTCAAAGGTACAGCCTGCTTCTTTATTTCAGCCAGTTTCTGTAGAGAGAATGCAGTAAGTCATGTGTAATATTCAGTTTAGAGTCCTCTGATCAGAAAAACAAAGATACTACAGAAGTAGTTTTAGGTACAATCTAGGTGGCTGTCTTCCATATGAGGCATACAGAGCAATTTACAAATATTTGCTATGCATTTCATTCCCATATTTAGGAAGGAATGATGGGAACATCCGGGTCTCAGCTAGTGACTCAGTATAAGTAAAAGTAAATACAAAATGGTAAAATACCTACCTAAATTTTGCCAGCATTCTCCTACCGCTCACGTTCCCCTAATCAAGGCTGCTCTAGAGGTCTTAGCAGAGTAAGTCACCGGGGCAGGTGAGAAGAATCGTTTCTCCCCCTCCCCCTTTGATGCTTTCAGGTCTGAAGGAGACTACAAAGCCACTGCTCCAGGCTGGTTAGGGCTCTGGATTGGTAGAACGCCACTCCTCAGTCCACAATCCTACACTCCCTTTCTAATATGTAAGTAAATTCTTGATGAAGTCAATGGGAGTCACTTTATGTTATTTTATTTATTTATTTGATTTATATCCCGCCCATCTGGCCTATATGACCACTTCTTAGAAGATATGCACATATCTCTGTGTTTGATTGGCTTAGGGGTGAGTCCCACACTACTACACCATTGAGACACAAGCAGGTGTACAGTCATGTAAAAAAGAAAGTACACCCTCTTTGAATTCTATGGTTTTATATATCAGGACATAATAAAAATCATCTGGTCCTTAGCAGGTCTGAAAATTAGGTACTGTATATAAAACCACAGATGAACAACAACACATGAGATATTACACCCAGTTATGATGTCTTTAACAACAACAAAAGCCAAAATGGAGAAGTCTTGTGTGAAAAACTAAGCATATAGTATTCCTATTGCTTCCCTTGGAGTTAAGAGGCTAAGTATCAGCCAGGAGCTGCTAACCAAATGCCAGAGTTTTAGCAATTTGCTGGTCTGGAGCATTCAGGTGTGTGCTGACACAATGCCAAAGAGGAAGCACATCAGCAATGATCGTAGAGAAGCAATTGTTGCTGCCCATCAATCTGGGAAGGGTTTTTAAGGCCATTTCCAAACAATTTAAAGTCCATCGTTCTACACCGAGGAAGATTATTCACAAGTGGAAAACATTTAAGACAGTTCCTGATCTTCCCAGGAGTGGATGTCCAAGCAAATTCACCCCAAGGTCAGACTGCAGAATTGCAAAAGAGAAGTTGCAAAAACAAACAACAACCCAGGAGTTACATCTCTACAGACCTCAGTATGCAAGTTCATGACAGTACACTTGGAAAAAAACTAAACAAGTATGGTCTGTTTCAAAGGGTTGCCAGGAGAAAGTCTCTTCTCTCTAAAAAGAACATGGCAGCACAGCTTAGGTTTGCAAAATTGCATTTGGACAAACCACAAGACTTCTGGAACAATGTGGAGTGGTGATGATTTGGGCTTATTTTACAGCCATAGGACCTGGGGCACCTTGCAATCATTGAGTCAACCATGAACTCCTCTGTACACTGAAGTATTCTAGAGTCAAATGTGAGGCCATCTGTCAGACAGGTAAAGCTTGGCTGAAATTGGGTCATGCAACAGGACGATGATCCCAAGTACACCAGCAAATCTAGAACAGAATGGCTAGAAAAGAATCAAGGTGTTGCAATGGCCCAGTCTAAGTCCAAACCTCAAACTGACTGAAATGCTGTAGCACAAACAAATGCCGGCAAACCTCCATAAACTGAAGCGACATTGTAAAGAAGAGTGGGCCAAAATTCCTCCACAACAAAATGAGACTGATAAACTTATAAGGTAAGGTAAAGGTTCCCCTTGACATTTAGTCCAGTCGTGTCTGACTCTAGGGCGCGGTGCTCATCCCCGTCTCCAAGCCGTAGAGCCAGCGTTTGTCTGAATAGTTTCCGTGGTCACGTGGCCAGTGCGACTAGACACGGAACGCTGTGACCTTCCCACTGTGGTGGTACCTATTCATCTATTTGCATTTACATGCTTTCGAACTGCTAGGTTGGCAGGAGCTGGGACAAGTGACGGGCGCTCACTCCATCGTGTGGATTTGATCTTACGACGGCTGGTCTTCCGACCCTGCAGCACAGAGGCTTCTGCGGTTTAACCCGCAGCGCCACCACGTCCCTTAGGATAAAGTCATACTTCAACTTATTACTGCTAAAGGTGGCTCCACGTATGAGCTATAGAATCATAAGCTGTACTTAGTTTTTAACACATGGCTTCTCCACTTTGGCTTTATTTTTGCAAAATAAATCATGACATGGTGTAATCTATCCTGTGTCGTTGTTCACCTGAGGTTATATATACAGTACCTAATTTTCAGACCTGCTAAGGACCAGTTAGTTGTTATTATGTCCTCATATGTAAAACCAGAGAATTGAAAGAGAGTCTACTTTCTTTTTCACATTACTGCTCTTTGTTCTGCTTTTTTTCCCCAGTTTCTGTGCCAATCTCTCCCCTTCCTTGCCCACAGTATTCCAATCAAGCCCTGTGAGAGGCAGTCTGTGTCTCTCAGTATCTTCTGAAATGCTCATTAGAGAGGCTTTTGGATCTGACCATCTGCAGCAAATCCACACCCAAGTACCATCTGGGGAAAATGTCATTTCCTCCCAGTCGCACCAGGTGAAATGCCAACCCGTGTGTGTCATCTCAGAACAGCATGAATATCCATGGCAGAACGCCCACCTCCGAAAGCTTCACTAGAGACTCGTGAGTCAGGGAAGCATCCAGCCCACTTGCGGAAAGCTGCTCCTGCAGAGAAGGGAAAGCAGGGGGAAGGGCAGGCGGAGACAGGAGAAAACAGAGATGGCTCTTCAGCCTCAAAAACCAGACAGCAAACATGACAGGATTATGTAGAGGAGAGTGATGAAGAAATACAAAAAACCATGGTTGCATTTCTCATCTAAAAAAATAAAATGCAAGGAATCCCAGTGTGCTTCATGGGCATATGAAGCTGCCTTAAAGCCAGAGAAAACGACAGGCCGAGATAGGAAAAAGTTGCTCTTTTTTTTTTTTTGGACTATGACTCCATCATAGTCATTGCGATTCTGTGAGCTGTGTTGTCCATTAAATATTTTTTTTCCAAGCTAACAACTGACTTTTCTAGTCCACTACTATCCACACTGACTTGCAGGCTCTCATATTTCCAATGCCTGCTGTTTCCCGAGATCCCCCTCACTGAAGATGCTGAGGACTGGACCTAGTACAGTGTTGCCTCGCATAACAATAGCTCCGTATAGCGATGAAATCGCTTCGCGATGGACTTTTTGCCATCGCAAGAGCGATTGCTTTGCAATGGCTCCTATGGGGAAATTTCGCTTTGCGATGATCGCAGGGAAGCGATCATCTCAAAGCCCCCATTTTCAGCCAGCTGATCGGCGGTTCCAAAATGGCCGCCGGGTAAACAAAAAGGCCACCCGCTGTTTTGCCTCGCTTTAGAGGCACTGAAAATGGCCGCCGCAATGGAGGATTTTCGCATAAGGTTAGTTTTTAAGCCCACAGGGACGCATTTAACGCGTTTTAATGCGTTTCTATGGGCTTTTTAAAATCGCTTAGCATCAATTTTTGCTGCACCGATTAACATCGCTAAGCGAGGCACCACTGTACCTTCTAAAGGCAGAAGCATTTGGTCCACTACAGAGCTGTGGGGCTTCTCATATAGAGGGGAAAAAACAGGCATTGCCTTTGCTCTTTCACAGAATAGTTTCTCAGGAGCTATTCTGGTAGGACAACATAGCACTAGAATTTGTCATGTTCTAACAAAGTTTGTAGTTGGCCATATATGAATGTCTCCTCCCAGTTGCAACACGAGTGGGCAATTCCAGACGTCTTTGGTCTCCAACTTCCCATCAGCCTTCGCTACTGTCTATGCTGGTGATGCCTGATGTGTGCTGCAGCCAGGGTGGATTTGATTTTAATTGATTTCAATCATGATTTAATCCCTAGTCAGTAAGCATTTTATTTTTTTAATTAAAAATTGATTTTTTTTAATTTAAATTGATTTTTTTTACATTTAAATTACATGTTTTTATTAAAAATGCTTACTGACTAGGGATTAAAATCATGATTTAAATCAAGCTGATTTAAATCCAATCTAACCTGGCTGGAGGGCATAAAACACCAGCAGATCCATGGTGTTCTCCCCAGGCTTCCAACCACCTGTAGATGGAACAGAACAACACACGTAGTACTAAGAAGCAGCAGAACAGCTTTGGAAGCTGTGTCCCTTATTTGCAAATTATCTACAGTTCAGAGGCACATAGGTACGTGAGAGGCGTTGAGAAGGCTCACCAAGGTCAAGTATCTTGAGTATTGGGGGGGGGGAACCTACACAAAGAATGGAGATCTCTCTGGTTTGCCTTACAACCCACATCAGCCTCCTTCAACATGGAATGGGATGCTGGGGGTCGTTATTCGAACGTTCACCACCCTGCTCTACAGTTTCGGTCACCAAACCAAGGTGAAAAGGCCCAGCCTAACCTCTCAGACATGGCTAATTTTCATTCTGCCAGTCAGTGAAGCAGCAAACGTGTTGATACTGCTCCGTAAGGCAGCAGGAAAAGTCAGCGACGCAAAGGTCTCGATTTTAATCATCAGGCAGCACTTTGGTAACCCTAGCAGAAAGCTTCTACAGCTCACCTCGGCCGCCTTGATCCTGAACTTGATATCCTCCGATTTGTCCTTTAAGAACTTCATGTTCTGGGTTCGGCTATCAGCTTTCGCTTTTTCCATTACCAGGAGTTCTTCCGTTTTCACAAGATCACTAAAATAAGAAGTTCTTTTTTTTCAGTAATAGCAAATGTCTCGGCAAACGTACGCCACATCAGTGAGGGCAGAGATCAAGCTACGTACAGCCCAATGGTAGGCTGCCTTTCCAAGGACAAGGCGAGAACTTCGTGTAAAAGCGGGAAAAGGACAAGATCACTGGGCTACAGGATCTGGAATCAAGAAATCTTCCATACCCTGGCCTTTGAAACTCCAGACTCTAAGCAATGTCCATGCTTCTGGAATAAGAAAAACTCTCCTTTTGGGGAAAAAAAAGAAAAAAAAAGAATCCAGCCACTTCTTGCCCAAACCTTTTGACTGCCATGAGGATGGGGCTTGCAAACCTCTCTGAAGTACTCTCAGCATGAGGTGGGTGGGCCTAGTGGTCAGAAAGCTGGATTTCGGACTCAGAACATCTGGCTTCAAAAAACCCACTCGGCTTTGAGACTCTTGGGGTGACCTTGAGCGAGTCACAACCTTACTTAGGATGTTGGAAGGATAGGACGGAATAAACAAGAGTTATATATGCCTCCTTAAATACATTAGAGAAAAAGTGGGACCTTCATGCAACATAAAGTCAGAAATATTAGCCGCCTAGAGTGGTCGTAAGACCAGATAGGCGGGATAGAAGTAGAATGAATGAATGAATGAATGAATGAATGAATGAATGCATGCATGCATACATACATACATACATACATACATAGTAGGAGTGACGCCATCACTGTAATTACATTTTGGAAGCTTTCTCCTCCCTCTCTCCCTCCCTCCCTCCCTTTAATTCATTCATTCCATTTATACCCCACCCATCTGGTGTCCAGACCTACCCTTTTAGCAGCAGTTAAAAACACAACTGCTCACCTCAGCTCAGACACACATAAATAATGAGATCCAGACCAAAGCAGCAATAATGCAAAATATAAAATAAACCTAGATGACTAATCAGGATCAAAATCCAATCCATGGATCCACAAGGAAGTCATAGGGGTAAGATGTTTCTGAAGGCCTCTCTTCAAACAATATGGTTTGTACCCATCTCCTAAAGGCCAGAAAAGGGGGGGGGGGAGCCTGGCATATATCCAAAGGTAATGCATTTCATAGCCATTACTAAGAAGGCCTGGTTCTTGGTGGTAACTTTCCAGGCCTCTCTAGGGGTGGCCACCTTCAAATGCAAAACCTGGCTGGACAACCTTAGGGAGAGACACCTTGTCAGGTAGCGCAGTCCCAAACCATTAAGGGATTTATAGGTTAATACCAGCACTTCGAATATGGCACGGAAGCAAACAGGAAGCCAATGCAGGGAGGCCAGAATCAGGGAGCTGTGATCATATCTCTGTACTTCCAATATAAACCTGGCCTCCACATTTTGCATCTGCTGCAGCTTCCGTCCCCTACAGACTGGCAGAAGCCAGTGCAACCCGTGGGCTGTAGGCCTACGTTGCTAACAATCTGGGCAGGATTGGGCCCCGAGGACATGACAGACCAGAGTCTCTCCCACTGGTATTCCATGGGGTCCCCATTCTCACATTGGAGCAGTCGCAGGAACCCCCTGGAAGGCTTTTTAGAACAGCAAGAAATACTCCTCCCCTCCGTAACCAATCATGCAGAAACATGCAAGTTGTAAATGCAGAAAATGCCATATAAGAATGCATCACTTTGCCTTGCGTGCAGGAGTTCTGCTAACAAGAGAGACCGTGCCACTTCAGACTGCTGCGTTTCATGAACGCTTTCCCATCTCAACAACAGGCCCACGGGGGCAGAGAAGTCAGAAGACAAAAGAAACCCGCCCCGGCAGCTTCTGCATCCAGCACTCACTCCTGAAGGCGTTTCTCCAGCACCAGGGCGGAGGTGAGCTTTCTTCTCAAGTTGCTCAGCTCAAGCTCCATGTCTCTGTTTTTCGACTCAGTGGCACAGAGATCCGAAGTCAAGTCGTTGATGGCTGGAATGAAGCTGGACAGAACAAATCATACCAATCAGGCTTTAGAAAAGAAAAAGAACAAAAGGAGGCAGCAGGTTTTTGACTAGAGGGCAGAGAGGGAAATTGACTTATTGGTCCGCGAGGTATCTAAGGAAAGAAATGGCAAAAAAAAAACCTTGGCCCCTTCGCACGGATAGATATCAAGAGCCTTGAATGAGTTCCTCCATGTGAACATCTAAGATAGGTTTGTGCGTACTTCCCAGAATTCACATACGTAGAGCAACTTCTTAATTACTGCAAAACAGAGATCTTTTGCCAGGATCTCCTTTTAGAGAAAAAATTGGGAAAGGCATTCTGGAGAAGGCAAAGCAGTTTACACTCAACAGCACAATCCTGTGACTTTTTATCTTGGTGTATTCGGTGAATGATTTGGGGTGCCGCATTTTAAGGTCTTAAGTGTGTCCAAAAGAACAGGCTGATCAAGAACAGGAAGTGGAAACTAAGCCCTATGGGGAAAGGTTAAAAGAGCTAGGTGCATTCAGCTAGAGGAAAGAAGAGTAAGAAGAAGAGATAATGCAACTGTCTTCAAATATCTGTAAGGCTCTTTCCCAAAACATTCTCTTGCTTGAAGCAAGGGTTGGGGAAGTGCAGCCCAGAGGTTGCAAAAGTCTATTTCTGTTCTGCAAACATCCAGTTTCTACTCCTGGCAGAGGGGAGCGAGTTTACAGTAAATTGGGGTGCAAGGCCCCCTGCTTCCTCAAACCCAGTAAAAAAGAAGCAGCTGTTCAAACCTTGGCAGAATTGGTGGGAATACAAAGGACCAGGAGGATGGAGATTGAGGCGGGTTCGACGGAAATAAAATGGAAGGAAGATCCGATACCCAGAGAGTTGGGAGATGGTTTGGGTGCAAGACCCATGTTCCGGAAAATGGGAGCGTGTGCAGGTGCTGAGAGAAGACGCTGACTATCGTAGAAAGAGGGGGATCCCTCAAAGGCCTTCATAGTGGGGTGAATCGGAAGCAAGAGAGTGGAGAAGGAGGTTGCGAGAGGAAAAGGAAAGAGTTGAACGAGAGGAGAGAGAAAGAAGAGAATGGGGAGTGGTGGAGGCCAAGAAGAGGGGTTTTCTTCAGGACCCTGGAACCCCTTTCAAAAGACCAGAGAGACCCCAGACAACCAGTCAGACGAGGATGAGACCCCCCACACACACACTCCTGGATGAGAGAGCCGATGAATTGTTGAGGGAAAATGAGGCTCCCCTCTGGACTGGACCTTGGGGAAATGTTGAGGACTCTAAACTGTTTAAAAATGAAGAATGGGCACCCCTATCTGACCCGCTGGTGAAGGGAGAGAAATCACGGAATAACCTACTTGACAAGGACTTTTTGTTGAACACCCCAATAAACCTAACTCCTAGTTTGAAATTGAAGACAACTCATGATTTCATTGTGGAGACCGTTAATCCCAAGATCAAACCCTCACACTTGACTATTTAAAAGCGGGTTGTGACTTAGAAAAGGTTGGGAACCACTGCTTTACACAAATCTGGAATAAGCAGGAATCCCTAGAAGTGGTGAGACAGCATCTCCTCACAATCCTTTATCACTGGCCATAGTTGGGATGGCTGAGAGTTGCTGTATGTCACATTCTCTAGAAGTGTACATTTTTTCCAAGGCAAGGGGCAGAAAATTAAAACTAGAGCACTCAATAAGATGGAAAACAGAAGGCAGGGCCTTTACCTTGCCAGAGAAGTGTCTTTTGTTTCGAGGGCAATGGCTGTGTCCACCAAGTTATTCAGATAGGTGACGCTCACTTTGGACAGGCTGCTAAAAGAAAGATTCAGGCTCTCCGTCAACAGATCCTGCAGATAACTACCTGCAAAATAGACCAAAAAACTCACATTGATCACAACAGTGAATAAGCAAATCAGGGATGAAAAATGATTGTAACAAGTGAAAAAACAGATGAAAGATTTTTGGAAGGGAAAGTATTTCTTGCTTTTGTTACTTAGATTTAAAATTCAATGCATTTACAGCAGGATGATCCAATCTGCTGGATCAGTATCTGCTGATTCATTTTGTTGTTGTTGTTTAGTCGTTAAGTTGTGTCCGACTCTTCATGACCCCGTGGACCAGAGCATGCCAGGCCCTCCTGTCTTCCACTGCCTCCTGGAGTTTGGTCAAATTCATCTTGGTAGCGTCAGTGACACTGTTCAACCATTTTCTCCTCTGTCGTCCCCTTCTCCTCTTGCCTTCAAACTTTCCCAACATTGGGGGCTTTTCCAAGGAGTCTTCTCTTCTCATGAGATGGCCAAAGTATTGGTGTCTCAGCTTCAAGATCTGTCCTTCCAGTGAGCACTCAGGGTTGATTTCCTTTAAAATGGATAGGTTTGTTCTCCTTGCAGTCTAGGGGACTCTCAAGAGTCTCCTCCAGCACCACAATTCAAAAGCATCATTTCTTCAGCGGGCAGCCTTCTTTATCGTCCAGCTCTCACTTCCATACATCGCTAATGGAAAAACCATAGCTTTGACTATGCGGACATTTGTCGGCAAGGTGATGTTTCTGCTTTTTAAGATGCTGTCAAGGTTTGTCATCACTTTCCTCCCAAGAAGCAGGCGTCTTTTAATTTCATGGTTGCTGTCACCATCTGCAGTGATCATGGAGCCCAAGAAGGTAAAATCTGTCACGGCCTCCATATGTTCCCCTTATATTTGCCAGGAGGTGATGGGACCTGTGGCCGTGATCTTAGCTTTTTTGATGTTGAGCTTCAGACCATTTTTTGGACTCTCCTCTTTCACACTCATTACGAGGTTCTTTAATTCCTCCTCACTTTCTGCCATCAGAGTGGTATCATCTGCATATCTGAGGTTATTGATATTTCTTCCAACCATCTTAATTCCAGCTTGGGATTCCTCCAGTCCGGCCTTTCACATGATGTATTCTGCATATGTTAAATAAGCAGGAGGGGAATATACAGCCTTGTCGCACTCCTTTCCCAATTTTGTAATAATCAGTTGTTCCATATCCAGTTCTAACTGTTGCTTCCTGTCCTACATATAGATTTCTCAGGAGATAGATAAGGTGGTCAGGCACTCCCGTTTCTTTAAGAACTTGCAATAGTTTGCTGTTGTCCACACAGTTAAAGGCTTCTGCGTAGTCAGTGAAACAGAAATACAGTGGTGCCCCGCATAGCGACGTTAATCTGTTCCAGGATTAACATCGCTATCTGGATTCATCGCTATGCGGGGGGGGGGGGAGAACCCATAGGAACACATTAAACTCTGTTTAATGCGTTCCTATTGGGGAAAAACTCACCGGTAAGCAGATTCCCCCATCTGGCCGCCATTTTCGCTGCCCGGTACGCATGGGCAGGGCACGAAAACGCTGCAGGCGGCCATTTTATGCACCCGGCGGCCATTTTGGAACTGCCGATCAGCTGTTTTCTAAACATCGCAATGCGAAGATCGGTAAGCGAAACGCTTACTGATGGCCACAATTCGATGTTTAGCCTATCTAAATATCGCAATGCGATCCCATTAGCGATCGCAAAAAACGCGTCGCTATGCGGATTCATCGTTAAATGGTGCACTCGTTAAGTGAGGCACCACTGTAGATGTTTTTCGGGAACTCTTTGGCTTTCTCCATAATCCAGCACATGTTAGCAATTTGGTCTCTAGTTCCTCTTCCCCTTCAAAATCCAACTTTTACTTCTGGGAGTTCTTGGTCCACATACTGCTGAAGCCTACCTTGTAGGATTTTGAGAGTAACCTTGCTAGCGTGTGAAATGATTAATTTAGCTGTTGCTTTTTAAAAAACATTAAATACCTCAGATCTATGTATTTCCACAATGTACAGTATTTACTAGAACTACCCAAGGAGGCAGGGACCATGGCCTTTGATACATCTTGGCATCCACCAGTCAAGACTTGGAACTGATTCTCTACAGCAGTGGTCCTCAACCTTTTCCAAACCGCAGACCGGTTGTGGGGGTCCATGCACAGGGTGGCACCCCCCCATGCTCACGGGTGGGCAGGGCACACTTGTGGGTAGGCAATGTGCACTCATGCGCACACGCTGATGGGCAGGGAGCGCTTGCAGGTGGCACTCACAGATGGGTGGGACAGGGTGCGCGTGCATGAGTGGTTGGACCGTTCATGCGGGGGGGGGGATATATGACTCCATGAATCCAGTCTCACCATCTGATCCATACTCTGCTGCTTTCTGTTTCATGTCCTCGATTAAGAGGCTGGCGTCTCCATCTCTGCATTCGTTGCATTCTGCCAGCTCATACAAAATATCAACGGTACGGGGATCCACTTCATATGGGGGGATGGGCTGATCCCCAAAGGTTTTTTTCAGCCATGGCGCAACCTGTCACAGAGGTGTGGGGGGGAAATATGAATGACACTTCTCCCAACTTATTTCTGCCTCCCATGCTATGAATGCTCCCACAAATCAAATAATACAACTACAGCAATTTGCATTGTGGGATTCTGAACAGAACAAGAGTAAAAAAGGTGACAAAACCCATACCCTTTGTATATGCTCCAGAATAACCAGTATGACCCAGAAATGTCTACCTGTTAACCTATGCATGACTGCTGTAAATGTGATTTAATCAGAAAAGACTCTTTAACGATTTGATTATATATTTAATGGCATATTAATCTGACAACTTAAATAAGAAAGGACATTTTTGAAAGCTGCCTTACATCCCTCCATTGAGAGAGTTAGGGTGCAAATAAAATTAATTAATTTGGATAGTAAATGACAGTCATTTTCTTAGGCACATTACAAAATAGGCAATTAGGCAGCACATAATCACCTCTTATCTCTCTTAGTTACTGGATCAGGATTAGTGCAATTAGTGAAGAATAATAAGTAGATATGCTATAGCACTGCACGTTTCAACATTTAGTTATGCTTTGTGGTTGTAAATAAAATCAGAGCTTGGAAATGTTAGGTGTTTTTTTTGGACATTAGTCCAAAAAATAAAATTTCCAAATTATGATTAAAGCAAAGCTCATATTAATTGCAACCAGAAACTGTCTTACGATTCAAAGCAGCCTTGCAGAGAGACAAATAATGGAGGTGTTTAACTTACTTCACAATACTGTAGTGGCTGTTCAGAGTTTTAGATGGTCAGGGACTTGGGACTTTAGGCATTAAAAAAAATGTCCCCGCTTTGCCTTTATTTATTCCCCTTTATACTGTCTTCCAGTAGTGGAACTGATCATTAAAAGTGGCAGGACTTAAAACAACACAAAAAAGTAATTACAATTTTTTAAACATGGAAATACAAACATCATGACCTTAAAAACAAATGAAGACCTATAAAAACCCATTGAAAAGGAGATATCGGCAACAAGCATAGAGCAACACGCTATGTTAAAACTTGCACTATATAATAATAATAATAATAATAATAATAATAATAATAATAATAATAATAATAATTTATTGTCATTGTAAGTATATACACAGTATACCCATACAACGAAATTCACAGACACCCAGAGACCGGACTCATGCACAAACATTAAAATGAAAGACCGAAAGCTAGTTGGAATAAAAATGTTTTCAGCTGCTGCGGGGGGGGGGGGGGGAGAGAGAGGGGCCTGCCTCGTTAAACGGCTAAGGGCCTTCCCTGGGGGCAAGCAATAGATACTATACTATCTCCTGATAATACAGGCTGCGGAGCCAGAGGTTGGGAGTTCGATTCCCCACTGGGCTTCCTTGAGAGGGGCTGGACTGGATGATCCAGAGGATCCCTTCCAGCTGTGGCAGTTCCAAGATGATGATGATGTTCTTGTTGTTACTCTTTATTATTGTTGTTGCTGTTGTTGTTATAATAATAACCAGATCACAGAGTGCTACTCCTGTCCTCTGAAGATGCCAGCCACAGAGACTGGCAAAACGTTAGGAAGAACAACCTTCAGAACACGGCCAAAGAGCCCGAAAAACCCACAAGTACTACTACTACTACTACTACTACTATCATTATCATTATCATTATCATTATTATTATTCCCCAGCACTTGTTGTTGTTGCTTTTATCATCTTTATCATCATCATCCTATCCCAAAACTTTATTACGTACTTTTATTGTTGTTGTTATTATTGTACCCCTGATCTTGACCAAAGCTGTGGCTGTCCTTATTCTTGCAAGCAAAACGCCAGCACAGTAACCTTCGGGGCAGGTTGAAGCTACTGATGGGGTGGGGGTGGGGGGAAAAGGTTTTTCGGGGGAAACCATGCAACGGTTATCTTTGGAAACGGAATAAGAGGGAACAAGAAAAGTGAGGAGCGGGAAAAATTAGAAAGGAAGAAAGAAAAAAACCCAGCCCTTTTTTCTAGCCGAGAGCAGCCGGCACGAGCCGAGGAAGGGCTTCCGACCGGCCTCACCTTGTTCAGCTTCTCCTCCATCCCGGCGACCGTCCTGGGCTGTTCTCTTGCAAACTTCCCGCTCCCTTCCTCCGTCCTCGCCTCGGGCGCGGGCCGATGGCGTCACGGCGGCGCAAGGGGTCCTGGGAGGGGTAGTCCTGGGGAGGGGGTGTCCTTTCTTCCACAAGGAGTCAAAGCCTCCGCTCCCTGGAAGGAGGAGGAGGAGACTCCCAAGGGCAGGGTTTGCTTCGGGAAGGCAGGGGGATAGTGTGTGTGTGTGGGGGGAAAATTTGCCCTGCCTTGGAACCCCACGGGATACTCCTGAAAGGAATCAGAGAGAGAGGGGTCCCTCGAGGTCCTCGAGTCTGACCTACCCGCCATCTGCAGCAGGGAGCCCCGGCGGGGGAAGGGACCCGGAGAAAAGCTCGAGATGATACCGGTTTTGTCCTCCCATAACAAACCCCAAGAGGAATCGCAGGTGGCGCCAGGGCCACTCACACAGAGCATCCTGTCATCCAGGCGGGCGGGCGAAGCACCCTCCTTTCACTCTCTTGTCTCACATATAAAGAATAATATCATTTAGTAAGTATAATTAAAAAAAATAACTAAATATTCGAGATTTATCTACAGTGGAGAAATTCAAGCCTCCCGGTCGCTTGGAGCCACTATCTTGCAAGGTCTGGATACCCGCTGGTAACTCAGAAAGTCCTGGAGCGTCTGAAAGAGTTAGCAGTGTTACTATAGTCGGCTTTCGTGGCCTACGAATCACTTTCTTAGACCCAAGGAGTATTATCTGGAATGAATATACATACAGCTGACCGGGTTGGGGGGGAGGGAAGGAGAGGGGAGATCCATTCATAGGACCTGTTGTGTTCTTGGAGGACCACCAGATAAATATCAGACCCAGCTCAAATGGTTGAACTGAGGCAGGCCATGGCTCTTTGGGCTTCTCGTTAGAAAACAAGATGACGATGGGAAAAAAAGTTAATAAGGATAGGAAGAGTTGAAAGTAGCAAGGTAGCGAGGAAAAGAGAACATGAGATGGATTCACTCGAACCCACGGCCTTGACTTTCCAAGACCTGACAAGAGCTATTTGTAAGAGGGCTCTTTTTGGAGGGTCACCGGTTCCTACGGCTAGAAACAAGCGCCTTGATAACAAGAACAAGCGGCTTCCCCTTCGGACGAAGCCTTCGTGGAATGAATGATCCGCCAGCTGTCAGCGCCGCCGGCCACGTGGATCCCTCCCAGGCTCCGCCCACGACAGAGGCGGGGCCCAGATGCCAGCCACGCCCCCTTTTCCTCCTTCCGCCTCAATGGCCAAATCTCCGAACTTGGGGGGAGGCGTGGCCTAGGAGTGTGGAGTGCCCCGCCCATTTCCAAGGTCGCCAACCGACATTCAAAAACGAACTGATTTTTTAAGAAAAAAGCGGAAGAAGGGACAAAGGGACGTCCCTGACCAAAAAGATAAAGACCAGACGACATTAAATAATAATAATAATTCTAAACCCAATTATTCTGAGGCAGGAGGGGGGAGAAAAGCTTCGGAAAGTACTTCCGGGTCGTGGCGGACGTGACCTTCTCTCTTCAGGACGGCGGGAGGAGAAGGGGGCGTGGCTTTGGCCTCTTCCGGCCCCCAAAGGGGCGGAGCAGAGTCGGCCATTTTCTATGCGGTCTCGGCGTGAGGCGGCGGTAGTGAAAGCCGGGAAGCCAAGAAGGGACGTCGGGCTCTCGTTTCTTGCGGGCTCCTCCAGCGCCTCGCCGCCATGCTGTCCGTGCGCGTAGCCGCCGCCCTCGCCCGTTCCCTGCCCCGGCAGGCCGGCTTGGTGAGCGGGGGCGAGCGGGGGGGGCAGACTTTCCTCGGCGCCGCCATCTTGGTGCTGGGGCCGGGAGGGTGACATTGGGGCCAACGGCTGGCCGGGCTGCGGGGAGCGGGCCCTGTAGCCCAGCCCCTCTCTTCCTCCTCCTCCTGCCTCGCGGCTTTCTCCCTTTCTCGGCGCCCTTGTCCTTTGCCCGCGGCGAAGTCTCCTTCGCCCCCTTCCCCTCGAGGGACAGGCCTGGCCGGGCAAGGTCATGCCCGAGGAAGGCGTTTGGTTATTCTCTCCCCTTCCTCTTTTTGGACAGGGAAAAGGAGGCTGGCGGCGTCCCTTGGAAGGGGGCCTGTGGGGCTGTGGAGAGCGTCCCGGCCAACCCCGTGTTTTTCGGGGGGGGGGAGAAAGAAAGCGTCCTCTATCCAAAAACCCCTCTTGCAGAATAGCTTTAGTCGAAGGCATAACGCACAGGCCTTCCCTTCGTGGCATTCGTTCAGTCGATCTGTGCGCGTCTCTTGAACGTCTCCTGGCCATCAGAGAATGGTAAAATCTGCAAAAGCGTGCAGGAGGAGGAGGAGAAAAGGCCAGAAGAGGCTTGTCTGACCAGGACCATTGTGGGAGACGTAAGAATTTGTGACCTTGAAAGCGGGTCGTGAGGAACCCTAGGGCATTCTCCCTTGCTCTTATTTATTCCTCTTTTGTAAGCTTTGCCTCTCAACTACGTTTAGGCGCATTTTTAGTTTGCATGGAGGGAAAAGCCTGTCGCACAGCTTGGTTGGCCTGTTTTCACGGTCAAAAGTCAGGTCTAGTGTTCAATATAGCCGCTTTTCAGAGGTGTTGATAGGGCAGTATTGCTCTGATGGGAATGCTGAGAATATAAAATAGGCTGCTTGATATGGAGTCCTGTATGTTAGTCGTCTAAGAGGCAACTGTCCTTCTCCTGCTACAGACTTGGCAGGACTTGCAGAATTTTGTCAAGATGCCCTTTAAAATAGTGGGCAACATAATTGTTTAAAAAAAGCTGTTGCAGTGATGATGCAGGTTCTACTTCTGCAGTCTTGGTGCAGAACATGACTTATTCAACAGCGGTCTTTTAGCAAAGGCTTCTGAATGATAGGAAATGTAAATCTTTATACACGTAGGATTTTGCAGGAATGTGCTCCTAAAAGAGTGAGGGAAGTGGGTGGTTGATTTTTTTTTACCATCTTCTGGTCCTTGAATCTTCTGTAGAAAGAATTTAATAGTACAAATCCTATAATTATTAAAGCCACATTTAAGCAATGCATTATTGGCTGGTATTGGGTTGCACAGCCATGCCAGTGGACTTGGAATAAATGACAGTAGTGATGGCCGATTGCTGCTAATTAAATAGTTCCTGTTTTGATTTGAAGTCGTGTGCAATTTGCATGAAGTTCACTGAAATTGCTTGTTGTCCGAAATCATAGCAGAACTTAATTAGCACCAATCTGCCAATTCTAATGACATCATTCTGGCTGTGCTAGTCTAGGTACAGGATTTTAGCCAATGACTCTAAATCTACAATTTTACATATCCCATTGGAATTTTTATTCAACTTAATATGCCCAGAACGTGATATAAAGTTGTGTCTACTAGTTGTGTTAAATGCTGTCAAGTCATTTCTGACATATGGCAACCCTATGAATTAATGACCTTCAAAGATCCCGTCATTGACAGTCCTGCTCAGCTCTTGAAAACTGTATTGAGTCAGTCCATCTTGTATTCAGCCCTCCTCTTCCTCATGAGTTCACCTTTTCTAAGCATTCTTATCTTTCCCAGTGAGCCTTGTCCTCTCAGGATGTGCCAGAAATATGAATGAATCAGTTTTGTCATTTTTGCTTTCAGAGAGCCACCTAGTTGAAACATCACACATAATAAATTATGCAGTGGGAAGATGGGGAATAGCATCTGTTCAGAATTTGCTATGAAATTCTGCTTACCGACAATGCTGTGCTGAAATAAGGGGAAACCATTTGTTAATTATGAATGAAGTTGACTCTTAATTCATAACCACAATCAGGGAGTACATTTAATCTCTGTCAGAGGGAGAGGCTGTTGAGCGTAAACTCTGAATGTTTTTCTTCCTGTTAGGTGTCTAGGAATGCTTTGGGCGCAACGTTTGTTGCAACAAGGAATCTTCATGCCTCCAAAACAAGCCTACAGAAAACGGGTAGGTTGTAAGTCATTGAAACTCCTCTCTTCCACAGTGAAGCCATAGTAGCCGTAAAGAACAATGTTCATTGGGCTTGCTTTACAGCTGTTCTGCTGACCTCTTGTGTGAATTCTTATTTGGCCTTTTGTCTTTCAAATATTTCCACCCATTCATTCATGTATTTATTTATTTATTAAATTTATACCCCACCCATCTAGACACAAGTCTACTCTGGGCAGATAACAATTAGTAGCAGGTATCTGTTTTTCTGATTCTTGTCTCTGGTAGCAGTGAAACTTGATATAATGTCTTAAAGCTTTCAGGATCAAATCAAAGTCAGCTTTTCAGTAGTTTAGCCACTACTTGAGTACATCACTTTTTAAAATGTTAAATTATGAAATATTTGTTGTTTCAAAAAAAATGCCTTTGAATTCTGAGTAAGTTTTAAAAACTAACACATAGATGAAAGAACCTTTTTTGAAATACAAATGTGCATTTTAGGAGTGCATGCTTTGTTTCAAATGAGAACCAGTGGTTCTTTGAATGCTACAGCAGCAAATTCAGCAACAGATGCATTTGTTATTGTGGACCTCTCTTTTGAGACTGGAATTTATCTCTTTTCGTCTTTGTCATTTTTGTTAGGTCTGTAATCATTCTCTAGTGTTTTTGGTTGCTACCACCTGTTACTTATAGGAAAGACAGATGAATTTTGTAGTACAGTGAGCAACATGGCAGAACTTTAGATCTGAGTATATAATCTGCAGCTCCATAAGTCCTTAAGGAAGTGCTCTGAATCCGTGTTTTACTGTATTCAAAAAAGCAATATTAAGATTGATGGGGGGAAGGCTTTCTGTTCTCTTCTGTAGAGAATCTTGTATAGATTACTCTTAATAGAGAGGAAAGAGTGATATTTATGTGTACCTCTGGAGAACATTGTCTTCTTTCCCTCTCCAGGAGATGCTCATGCATATCACTTTTCAACAGTGTAATCTCTGAACTCTGTCCCAGGAAGGAAAGAGGGCTGCTGGAATGGATCTGGGAGGGAACTGCCATGTAACCTGGATGTGCCGCCCTCATTTAGATGGCAAAGGGAAACATTATTAGCCTGATTTATATAATTCCAGGTACAGCTGAAGTATCTTCTATTCTTGAGGAACGTATTCTGGGTGCTGACACCTCTGCTGAACTAGAAGAAACTGGCCGCGTCCTCTCAATTGGCGATGGTATTGCCCGTGTGTATGGCCTGAGAAATGTTCAGGCAGAGGAAATGGTTGAGTTCTCCTCTGGGCTCAAGGTAAGTTCCTCACCTTTTTTGCCATCTGTATTTGTGTTAAGCCCCTTCACAGATTGCTGCCTTCTCGTGGCAAAGGGGCTTTAGTAATTCAGAGAAGCTATAGGCTATGCCGTGCAGGGACACCCAAGATGGACAGGTCACAGTGGAGAGTTCTGACTAAACGCAATCCACCTGGAACAGGAACTGGCAAGCCACTCCAGTATCTTTGCCAAGAATACCCCATGAACAGAAATAAAAGGCTAAAAGATATGCTGGAAGATGGGATCCTCAGGTTAGAAGGCGTCCAACATGCTACTGAGGAAGAGCAGAGGACAAGTAGCTCCAGAGCTAATGAAGTGGTTGGGCCAAAGCCAAAACGACGCTCAGCTGTGGACGTGCCTGGAAGTGAAAGGAAAGTCCGATGCTGCAAAGAAAATTACGGCATAGGAACCTGGAATGTAAGATCTATGAAACTTGGTAAGCTGGATGTGGTCAAACAGGAGATGGGAAGATATCCCAGTCCCAAAGAAGGGCAGTGCCAAAGAATGCTCCAACGACTGTGCAATTGCACTCATTTCACACGCTAGCAAGGTTACGCTCAAAATCCGACAAGGCAGGCTTCAGCAATATGTGGACCGAGAACTTCCAGAAGTACAAGCTGGATTCCGAAGTGGCAAAGGAACTAGAGACCAAATTGCTAACTTGTGCTGGATTATGGAGAAAGCCAGAGAGTTCCAGAAAAACATCTACTGCTGCGTCATTTACTACGTAAAAGCCTTTGACTGTGTGGACCACAGCAAACTATGGCAAGTTCTTAAAGAAATGGGAGTGTCTGACCACCTTATGTATCTTCTGAGAAATCTATATGTGGGACAGAAAGCAAGAGTTAGAACTGGATGTGGAACAACTGATTGGTTCAAAATTGGAAAAAGAGTACGACAAGGCTGTATATTGTCCCCCTGCTTATTTAACTTATATGCAGAATACATTGTGCGAAAGGCTGTACTGGAGGAATCTCCAGATTGCCTGAAGAAATATCAACAACCTCAGATATGCAGATGGTACCACTCTGATGGCAGAAAGTGAAGAGGAGTTAAATACCTTCTTAATGAGGGTGAAAGAGGAGAGAGCAAAAAATGGTCAAGCTCAACATCAAGGGAAAAAAACCTAAGATCATGGCCACTGGTCCCATCACCTCCTGGCAAGTAGAAAGGGAAGATATGGAGGCAGTGAGAGATTTTACTTTCTTGGACTCCATGGGCACTGCAGGTGGTGACAGCAGCCATGAAATTATAAGATACCTGCTTCTTGGGAGGAAAGTGATGACAAACCTCGACAGCATCTTAAAAAGCAGGGACATCACCTTGCCGACAAAAGGTCTGCACAGTCAAAGCTATGGTTTTTCCATTAGCGATGTATGGAAGTGAGAGCTGGACCATAAAGAAGGCTGACCGCTGGAGAAGTGATGCTTTTGAATTGTGATGTTGGAGGAGACTCTTGAGAGTCCTCTGGACTGCAAGGAGAACAAACCTATCCATTTTGAAGGAAATCAATCCTGAGTGCTCACTGGAAGGACAGATCCTGAAGCTGAGGCTCCAATACTTTGGCCATCTCATGAGAAGACTCCCTGGAAAAGACCCTGATGTTGGGAAAGTGTGAGGGCAAGAGGAGAAGGGGACGACAGAGGACGAGATGGATGGACAGTGTCACCGAAGTTACCAACATGAATTTGACCCAACTCAAGGAGGCTGTGGAAGACAGGAGGGCCTGGCATGCTCTGGTCCATGGGCTCACAAAGAGTCAAACATGACTTAACAAGTAAACAACAACAGCAGTTTTTGTTAAGTACTGATACCAAACATCCTTGTTGATTTGAAAACCTCTTTCTGTCAGGTTTGTTAGTAAACTCTGGATTGGAAATGTTTAAAATCAGCTTTTCTGAATGATATTTGCTCATTGAAAGCCTATAGTTTATTTTTCATATTGGACACAGTCCTAATGAAATGAACCATTGTTTTATCAGTCCCAGACTGTCATAACTAACTGGCAGCATGTTCCAAAGAACTGTTAATCAAAACGTAGAAAAGGTATTTAAGGGAACTAGATTTTCACAGCAAACCTTGTTTGCATCACTTTGTTTGGGTAGAATTTACCTTGAATGTTGCTTGACTGGAGTGTTTGTTGCCATAACCTTTACAAATACTTTTTCTGTATTTTTAAGGGTATGTCCCTGAACTTGGAGCCTGACAACGTTGGTGTCGTCGTATTCGGCAATGACAGATTGATTAAGGAAGGGGACATTGTGAAGAGAACTGGTGCCATTGTGGATGTGCCAGTGGGTGAAGAGCTGCTGGGGCGTGTCGTCGATGCGCTGGGCAATCCTATTGATGGAAAGGTAGATGCAGAAATCATACCTATTGCTTTGTGTGTGCTTTAATTGTGGTGAGTAAACAAAGAAGAGTGACAACATTGTCTTGCTTTAAAGGGCCCCATCACTTCCAAGTTGCGCAGGAGGGTTGGCCTGAAAGCCCCTGGGATCATTCCTAGAATCTCTGTGCGTGAGCCCATGCAGACCGGCATCAAGGCTGTAGATAGCTTGGTACCCATTGGCCGTGGCCAGCGTGAATTGATCATTGGTGACAGGCAGACTGGGTAAGGAACTGGTGCCATTTACTCAAATGACTTGCTTCTGACTGCCATTGTTTTCTTGTTAAGGTGGATAATACATGCAAGAGTAACATGGGGTGGATTAGAATTTGACTTGGCAGGTGTTTTGTTGGGAATGTTCAGAGTTTGAAAATTTCTTCAGAAATTCAGCCAATTGGGAATGTGGGGGGGAGGTCTGTCTAACAACAACACTTTGAGCTTATAGGCTCTGAACTTTGGTTTTTAATCACTGTAGTTAACCTTGTTTGTGTTCCTTAATTAGGATTGATACCTGTTTTTTTTTCTGACAAGCCCCTTGTTAACTTTTCTATGTATAGCAGATAGGTTCAACATGATTTTTCCCATATAGGACATAGCTTTCATCAGTATGTTTGAACCGCACAGACGATTGAGAATTTCACTGTTTCTTCTTGATTAGATTTAAAATATTTAACCGTGGAAGACAACAAAATTGACACATTCACCTGGCTCTAATGTTAGAGGGTCATGTTCCAATGTCCTCCTGCAGAGAACGCTTCCGCATTGAGCTGTTTATTCACAATTGTTATGCATCTAACTTAAAGTTCTTGTACTCCGTAGAAGTTGGGAGAAGGCATATGTAAATTTCTTCCCTGATTAATCTCTTGAGTTTTCTGCAAAACACAGTTTGAAATGAACTGTTTGAACTTCAAGGATTTTTGACTACACCTCTGTTCTTTTTGCAGGAAAACTTCAATTGCTATTGATACAATCATCAACCAGAAACGATTTAATGATGGGACTGATGAGAAGAAAAAACTCTACTGTATTTATGTTGCAATTGGTCAGAAGAGATCCACGGTTGCGCAGTTGGTTAAGAGGCTTACCGATGCAGGTATCATCGGCATGGAGTTCACTTAAACTTGCCTACATGGCGGTGTTGCCTGTGGAAATGTAGAGCATAAAGAAGTCCCTGTTACAGCACTCAAAAGTGGGTTTTTAAGAGAAACGCTTCCAAGTGATGTAATGTTAATTTGGAGCAAGGATTCCTTTTATTCAGTGTATCTTCCTATAAAGCCATTGGATTCATTTTTGCTGAGGATACATGTTTGAAACTATTGTAAATGAAGGTGAAATAATTGTTCCACTCAACTGAATTGATATACAAATTTTAAAAAAGATAAAATATTAAGTTGTGAATGATGAAGAGAAACACACTCTTTCCCTGAAAGGCTAGTTAAAAAAATCTATTGCTTAATGGTAATTCTGGTTTCTTTAGTTACTTCTGAGAATCTCATAACTGACAAACGTACGTTAGGAAACATGGCTATTGTTATGCTATGCTGGGTGGGTCCAGGCACAAATTGTTGTGTCATTTCAAATGCTACCACCCCAATCCCATTTCCCCTTCATTGCTTTCATACTAAGTCTTAAGATCTCATGTTCATGAGTTTGTCTTCTGAAAATTAGAAACTTTTTAAAAAATTGCCCAATTTCCAGATTTACACAGCTTTCAGTGTGTGGGACCACAGCATGGGTGGGCAAAGGGCAGCCTGTAGGTAAAGGTTCCCCTTGACATTTAGTCCAGTGATGTCCAACTCTAGGACACGGTGCTCATCCCTGTCTCCAAGCCATAGAGCCAATGTTTGTCCGAAGCCCGTTCCGTGGTCTCTTGGCCAGCGTGACTAGACACGGAATGCTGTGACCTTCCCACTGAGGGGTACCTATTTATCGACTCACATTTTTTAAAAATATGCTTTCGAATGGCTAGATTAGCAGGAGTTGGGACAAGTGACAGGAGCTCACTCCATCGCGTGGATTTGATATTACGACGGCTGGTCTTCTGACCTTGCAGCCCACAGGCGTCGGCAGTTTAACCTGCCGTGCCCCCACATCCCTTAACCACAGCGCCCACATATGGCCTCCAGTAGCCCTGTGGGGCTCAGTACTCTACACATGCCCCCAAATTGTTGCTGCAGCAGCCCTTTATGCACTCTAGGGGCTGTGTGAGCCAGTTTACTACACACATACCCAAAAATGTAAGTTAGTTTGAAAAAATGCATGCTTTTTGTAGGAAGAGTTAGGCAGGCAGGATGTGGAAGCAGATGTGACCCTAGGGAAAGCATTCCTTATTTTCCAGTGATTACAAATGTGTTGCTTTCTAGATCAGAGTAGAACCCTGAGCATAGCTAATGTAGGCAGTAGGCATGGGGATTTTGGATTATAGAACCCATAATTCTCCATTCTAGGAATTGCACCTGGCAGACCCACAAGTGCAGATACCTAAATGAGGCTCATGTGGAGAAAAGGCTTAGTTGAAAAGGCTTTGTAATTAGCATAAGGCTGGCTTGCACCCTATGTTTCTGTAGGAAGAGAGCTGCCCCACTGTTACCTGAAAGCTTCCGTTCTGCATAGGAAGCTAGGGCCAGGCTAAGCCTTGAAACCTTGGCAGGCAGGCAGGCAGGCCTTTGATCCAGGTGAGACCCATTTAGGAGTCTGTGGGTGTGAGTCTGTCAGATGGAACAGTCAGAATTATGGGATCTGTAGTCCAGAAATATCATGACTAGTAAGCAGTGTATTGGTACTGTTGTGCCTCTGAATGAAATTTCATTGTAAACATGGGGAGAATCTAGTGTTAAGAGACAAGATGGCCAAGCAACTATGAAGTAAATTGTACACTTTTGAGAACTACCTGCTAGTCACCAAAAAGTCATTTGCTTTAGTATTTTGAGAAGTTCAGAGGGGTAGAAAAGAGGGTTGGGGAGTAGTGTAATAGTGATGCGGTTAGTTAGAATATGTCCTATTTCCACTGAACAAAAAAGCAATCGAAGCCAACATGCTACGTTTCTTCCTTCCAGATGCCATGAAGTACACCATTGTGGTCTCTGCTACAGCCTCAGATGCTGCCCCTCTTCAGTATTTGGCTCCATATTCCGGCTGTTCCATGGGAGAGTACTTCAGAGACAATGGCAAACACGCCTTAATTATTTATGATGACTTATCCAAGCAGGTTTGACCATACTGTTGGCATCTTAATTTTGGGGACGCAAATACCGATTTTGGGGGCATGCATAAGAATGAGTGGCTAGATTGTAATACTCTGGCTCTTTTGTCTGTAACAGGCTGTCGCCTACCGCCAGATGTCTCTCCTGCTACGTCGCCCCCCTGGCAGAGAAGCCTACCCAGGGGATGTGTTCTACCTCCACTCCCGTCTTTTGGAAAGAGCAGCCAAAATGAATGATGCTTTTGGAGGTGGCTCTCTGACTGCCCTTCCTGTCATTGAGACTCAAGCTGGGGATGTGTCAGCCTATATTCCAACTAATGTCATCTCTATTACTGATGGGCAGGTAAGATTCCAGAGAACATCAGTGAGAACCTCTGCAAGAATTGCTTTCGTATAATCTAGAAAGGATATTGAGCATAACGGAACTAAAGAGACGTTAGACAGATGTTTAACATTCCAATCTTTTCCTTGTAGATTTTCTTGGAAACGGAATTGTTCTACAAGGGTATCCGCCCGGCCATCAATGTCGGGTTGTCTGTGTCTCGTGTCGGTTCTGCTGCCCAGACAAGAGCCATGAAGCAGGTAAATGGAAAATGACAGTTCATCAGGATTTTCCACACACCTAGCACTTGCTTAAATTAGGTTCAGTTGTCATCGTTCCTTGAATTCTGCTGTTGCTTTTGCTACCCCCATGTATTTCAGGCAACTTGGTTCTTCAGATAAATTAGGTAGTTAGAAGTGTAAAAGCATTAATCTATGTATCATACAGTTTTGTTAATTTCTGACAGGCTTCTAAGCTTTCTTGCTTTTTATAACTTGCAAAACTGGAGGGGATAGATGTAGGGATCATTTGTTTTACCTTGACAAAACCAAAACAAGTCATATTGTTACCAAATGAGGTTGCTGGAAAATGGGTAGATGGGTGAGTAGGCAGCCAGGCAGCAAGGAGTGGAACAATGGAATATCACTTTGGTGCTGAAACAAATTACTGAAATGAGTATGTATTACAGGTACTACCTGATGTGCATGTTCTTGGCCAGTTGAGGTGCTGTTTTATCTCTGGCTCCACACGGTAGCACTCAGGCTTGAGCATCCTGGCCATAAAGCTGCCCATTCTGGACAAAGTGAGACTTTTATTTTGAAAGCTAATAACTCCGACAACAACCTTTGACAGCGTAGTCTGCAACTGTCACCCTTGGCAACAAGTGTTATGTGAAAAAATGGCCCTAATAATCCAGGAGGTAGTAACCTGCACTCAAAGTAGCAGCATGTAATACATGGAGTGACTTGCTTAGAGGCCAGTAAGCCTATCTTCCACATTCTGTAGGTGGCTGGCACCATGAAGCTGGAATTGGCTCAGTACCGTGAAGTGGCTGCTTTTGCCCAGTTTGGGTCAGATCTCGATGCTGCGACTCAGCAGCTGCTGAATCGTGGTGTGCGTTTGACTGAGCTGCTGAAACAAGGGCAGTATGGTAAGTATCTTTGTCATAGTATGTATTACTAGCCATTCAGAATGTGACTCCCTTTGCAACGTTCCCTAGGGGAACCTAGTCAGTCTGTTTCTTTCCTTCTGAACTTTGGGAGCTAGAATTTAGGAAGCATTGCCTCCAGTCATTCTTGCTTCTGGCTGGTTCCAAACAGCTTGTGCCTTTGCAAACAAGGCGTTTAGTAATGATTTGCTTTTGTAAGTACAGTCGTGCCCCGCTTAACGATTGCCCTGCATTACGACGAATCTGCTGTACAGCGATGTTTTTGCGATCGCAAAACGATGTTTTAAATGGGGTTTTTTTGCTTTGTGAAGATTGGTTCCCTGCTTCAGGAACCGATTTTTTGTATTATGACGATCAAAACAGCTGATCGCTGGGTTTTCAAAATGGCCGCTGGGTGCTCAAAATGAATCCCCACTGTGCTTAGGGACGGATTCCTTGCTATACAGGCACCGAAAATGGCCACTGTATGGAGTATGCTCGCTGGACAGTGAGTTTTTAGCCCATTGGAACGCATTAACCAGGTTTTAATGCGTTTCAGTGGGTTTTTTATTTTCACTTTACAACATTTTCGCTCTACAGCGATTTCGCTGGAACGAATTAATGTTGTTAAGCGAGGCACCACTGTATTCTTCCCCTGGAGTGACTTCAACATTGTTTGGTAACAAAAATCAGTGTATCAGTTCGTTAGTATAAGCCACCAAAGCACCCTTCAGAAATTGCTTCTTAGGCCTCCCTGCATGGCTGTAGGACTTGGTCTTGCCTTTTATTATACACCTGAAGCCAAAGCAACTGTCTTACCGTTGATAACCAAAGGGATTGAGCTCCTCTCAGAGAAGGAAGTTCAAACTGGCCGTGGAATAGCCTTGGATGGTTTGTACACTAAGCGGATATCTTCAGTAAGAATGGCCATAAAAGTGTAGTGTATGTACGCCGCCTGCACATACTGTAGTAATGGTGGTGAGGAAAATGTGGTTTTTCTATTTTTAAAATACTGGTAGTCTCTTACTCTCCCAGAGATTTCTGAGCAGAGTTATGTTAAATTACAACTTTATCCTCTTGTGTTCTAAAGCGTTCTTGTTTTCGCTGCTCTAACTGTAATTAACATAGATATAAGTGGAAATGGGGTCCTTTTGATCACATGGGGTAGGAGAGCAGATATAATTAATGGGAAGATTTATTTAAGTTTAGCAGAGGGAACAAAGAGAAATGAACTTGGTTAGTTCAGTAAGGATGAAACATTTTCAAGTACAGATCAGAAAAGCAACATTTTGTGAAGAGAATGATAACATTCACAAAAATCAAACCAGTTGTTACATACAGGCATTTTCACACACAGAGACTGTGATTCTGCTACAGCCATTTGGATAACGTAATCCTGAACAAACTAAGTAAACTCTTTAAAAGAATTCTGTGGCATACACACAATAAGGGCCTGTGAAATTAGTAACCACTTGGAGTATATTCTCTAGCACCACCTAAAACTCCCTCCAGCCTTGACTCTTAGAAGCAGACCTAAAAGTTCCCAACTATTTGGCAGCAAAGTTGGCAAATCAAAATATGATTAGAACAGTAATTAAAGTACTATCTCTACTTAATCCAGCATAGAGGTGTGAAGAGCTTGGTCCCATAGATTCAGATAACTAGGTCCACGAGAAGGTTGGTTTAGGGAGATGGAAAGTCTTTTTTCCTTGGAAAGAAAAAAAAAGATTCAGGAATCAAGGGTTTAGGGAAAAGGTTGAGGGGAGAAAAGCCTCTTCTCTCAGGGTGCAGTGGCTTTTTTGTTTCATTGACAATACTAAAGTTCCCTGCTTTCTGTGTTGTTACTTTACCTTCCCCAGTTGCTAAACACAGGATGAGTCTTCATTAATCAATAACACAGTGTGGCCAAAACCTGTGGAAAGGGTTCTCTATTCTTTTCAGAGGGGTGACATAACTCTAGGTACCATATATCTCTGTATAATGAACATTGCAGGCTCACAGGCTATCAACTTTCCAGTGGCCTATGCATCATGTATCCATCTCCATACTGGCCCATTGTTTTGGGCTCAAAGAAGCTGTGTCAGTGCCATGAAGTTGTTCCCAACATCCCATTTTCTAGGCAGCTAGCATTTCCTGCTTTATATGGCAGTCAGACTTGCATCTGATTTATCTTCTTGCCGCTTCTTCTAGCTTGTTCCCCTTTTATGCCCTCTCCTATACAGGCTGTGTCTTCAGGATAGGACTTGAGTAACAATAGGTTTCTTGACACTTGTGACATACCAGGAAATTGAAGGCTGAGTGATCTGACACAGACTTGTTTCTTCCCTGCATAGTTCCTATGGCTATTGAGGAGCAAGTAGCTGTCATCTATGCTGGGGTCAGAGGCCACCTGGACAAGTTGGAGCCCAGCAAGATCACCAAATTTGAGAGTACTTTCCTTGCTCACGTTCTGAGCCAGCACCAGGCCCTCCTCTCCACAATCAGGTAAAAATGTATTTGCTTCACAGCAGCTTGGAAGAAGCTGAGACTATCTTAACCAAGTTCAGCCTCACATTTGGCTGTTGCATTTCTGAATGATTGTGACCCAATCTAGAATGGAGAACCTTGAAGCCTCTGGGAAGACTCAGTCCTCTTTCAGGGTCCTGGACTTTCTTAAGGCCCAAAATAGCCTTCTTCCCAAAAAAACAAGAGTGGGTCTCAGGTGTGTGGCAGCTGGCACAACCTGGTGTAGTTTTTAAGTAGTTTCTTTAAAGTAGTTTCTTTAAAGAAGAAAAAAAAATCCTTAGTTTTGCTGGAGAAGTTTTACAAAAGGTTGCCTTTGTTAAGCATATGGTTTTGCAGTGAAGATTATAAATGCCATTATTAAATTCAATTAGTTTGTGCCAGTTTTGACATGAGGGAAGAAGAGGCAGCGAAAAGAGTGGAGTTGAGGGGCTCGGTGTTTTACGGGTTGCTGCAAGTAGAGGATGAAATTCATGTTGGTTTTGCCTTGACAGGACTGAGGGGAAGATCTCTGAACAAACAGAAGCCAAGCTGAAAGAAATAGTCACAGAATTCCTGTCCACGTTTGGAGGATAAACTCTGTAACAGTTCCATATACCAGAGTATTTTTTTTTTATCGCTGACAGCTGGTAGTACTCTGGTTTGTTTTTTCCAGAGACTTGAAAGATGTGCAGCTCTCACAGTGAGAATAAGCCATGTCAGGTAAAGAAGTCTTGTGGATGTAGTCCTCACTGTGATGGAGCCCAATTGACCAACAATATCGATGTGTGTATAACGACATGATGAATAAAGTCTTCAGACCCAGGCGGCTTCAGTGTGCCTTCTTTTCTGGTAATGTTTCAACAATCCATGACAGAGGACTGGGAGCGATTTGCTTTCTAATTCTACACCTCCAGCTTGTTTATCCTGAAGTACAGTGTGAGTGGCTTGTGCAGAGACGGGTTGCCTCTAAGTCGCCCTAAAACATTTTGCTTCTTTGTGTGGGTTTTTGCCAGTTTGCTATACAAACCAGTACCCTAAAAGCCTTTGTACCATACTGAGGGGGAAAAAATAGGCATTTGAACACCTGGGACAATCTGTGATTGCCATCACAGATTGTCATATACATCCATCACTTAAAATTGTGCAGTGTTCTTATAATGAAGAAAGAGTCCTTGATATGAAGGAAGAGTGATTTTTCCAGGTATTAACTCTCCACAACAGCCTAGATTTTAAGGAAGGGCAGGTGGGAGGAAGGGTGTATATGTGGAATTTCTCTCTTGCATCGTCTGAGGAAATCCTCTGAAATTTCCCCTTAAATTTAAACTCTTAACAGTCTTCGTAATTTTCAAGGAAGCAGCCATGTTAGTCTGTGCAAGAATATCTGACATGCTTTCAGATGGTTCACATACTAGTGTGCAATCAGGAAGGAGGGGAAAGGGTTGGCAAGGCAAAATCAGCCATCCTAGGCCCCAATTCAGATCAGAAACATGTCCTGGATCAGGAGTGGAGATGGGTATGAACCACCATCTTTTCAAACTTCAAAAAGAAAAAGAACCCATAAACCCATTTGTTTTAAGTTCATGCCTGGATGGAAGAGAAACGAAGCCCCCCAGTCGACACCCTCCCTGGTCCTGCTGCTGCATCCTCCATTGTTGTTTGTACACTGTGGTAGGGATGGATAAACTTTTCAGCCTCACAAGCCTGCCCCTGTCTGACTTCCCCCCCCCCTTCCCACCACCCCTGTCGCTTCCCTCTCTGGTTCTGCGCTGCTGCCTCCATCATAGTTCTGGCTGCAAGCTGGCGATCCAGCACTGTGTGGCACCAGAACAACCATGGAGGAGGAAGCAGGGCCAGGGAGGGGGGTCTGTGCAAAGGGGGCAGCCTGGTAGGGGTGGGAAGAAATTAACCACATGGAAGTCTATTGAATACTACAAAAGCCGGTTGATTCCATTCGTTTTGATTTGTTGGTTTGGACGAACCAACAAAACTGATTTTTTTTTACGAACTTCCCAATTCATTTTTTAAAAAACTTATTTGTGCCCATCCCCTATCAGGCAGTGAAGAAAGCTTTTTCTTCACAAAGTGGAGTCAAGTGTGTCTAACGTGAATAGTGGTGTGTAGTTTGACTGCTGGCATGGGAAGTGAAGGTTATTTACACACTCAAAATGTTGTTCAAGTAATGGTTCATATAGAAGATATTGCTTCACAGGATTGTATGCAAGATGCTAAATTCTGTATATGAAGTGAACATCAGTGTTGTGTGACTTCCAAAGCATCTTGTGATGTGCATAAGGTTTCAGGGAGAACCCTGGCATCAGTGGACCAGAAGAGGGCAGTGCCTGAAGCAGGGGAACAGAAATATATTGCACGTGATTAATGCATTTCTTAACACCTTTCGTCTCGGGTTGCCTGACGTACATAGCACCCTGTGTGTATGTGTGTGTCCCAGGACTGGGTGGAGTGTAACTTTCCAGCTGCACATGGCTACCCCAAGGTAGTTTTTGTGGCCCCTGGCCACCTGAACAAAATATGTGATTCACAGGCAACCAAACACCATTTAACACATCTTTTCCCCCATCTTGAAACTGGTAGTGGACTGTGGACCTAATTTGGGGAGCTGCTGGAGTCGATGTGATCCCCGAGGATCCCAGGAGTAGGAAATGGCCATGGGGTCTGGAATATGGGGACTTAACCAGGACAGGAATTTCTGGAGTCAAGGTATCTGTGTCCAGATGGAGCTGGGAAAAAGTGTATCCTGGTCGCTCAGCCCCTTCTCCCTCCCGTCGCAAGTCAGAATCAAGAAGGATCTGCCAGGAGGAGGCAGCCACGCCATTTTTGGGGTGTCTTTTTGTATCCGCACAAAACGACATTCTAAAGACTGGCGGTCTGAAGAACCTTGCAGGCGAGTGATGCATCACGAGCCACAAGATCAGAGGAATCAGATGGAAATCTCCCGGAGTTCATTCACTCTACAAGGAAACCAAAATACACGTTTCGATTTCCAGCTCTCAACGTTTCCTTCCCAGCCGTAGCACTCTGCTTTTCCATGACAAGCCAGGGACGTGACCATTTCGTCTTTGGGCTGTGGCTTACGTAACCAGACATTTCTTGGCTGCCTTTCAACAAGAAGAGGGCCCTTTGCATAACTACCTGGAAGAACCTGCTCTGACCTGAAGTCCACGGTGAGGTGGCACCAGCAGACGCCAGAGCTGGCCAGCCGAAGTTTGAGATGCAACAATCGTAGATCAGATTTACGTACTATGCTGATCCGTGGACTGTGGGCCACCTGCTGGCCCAAAGGCACTGTCACAAAAGCTTTCCAATGCCACTTCAGGGTAAAGAACTCCCTAAACATGCTCGTGCATTTAGAACGTTAGCACATTGGCGTTTGTGCCATAGCTTTGCCTTTGCTCCATGTTTGCCAATATATGTCATATAAGCCAGGTGTGGATTCCAAAATGCAGCTGAGCACAGAATCATCTTACGGTCTGCTCTGGGTGGAACAATTTCTATCCTCCTGAGATCACATGATTTAGAGAAATGATGGGGAACGCATGGTCCTCTTAATGCAGATGAACCACAACTCCCACCATAGCCTATGGTGGTGGAACATGGGAGCTGTAATCCAACGAGCATCTGGAGGACTGCACGTTTCCCTTATCTGGTTTAGGTAGCAATAATGGCCACTATCCTGCATACATGCAGGAGGAGTCTCACAGTCCTTCAACATCACCGGATGCCATCTCCATTCTGTAGAAGGTGATCGTGGAAAGTACTTGTTAATGGGCACTGGTTGTCCGGTCGCTGAAGGAGTGACCAGGGATCTCCTTCAGAAAGCGGTGTTACTGTCCAGCCACTGGTGACACGGAGTGTGGTCCGCGTGGATGGACCGAAAGCCACTGGCCAGGATGCCGTTACTTTGACATTATTTTTGCAGATTGTTGTACACGTTCCTTGTAGGTTTCTGGTGGCTCTTTGACATCCTGTATTGTGCAGATCTGTGGATTTCAGGAGATACCTACTAGGGAAAAGTACATCTGCCATATCTAGAGGATACTTCCTGATACTTCACAATAGTCTTTTCCCCACCTCCAGTCTTGCTCCAGTGCTTCCTTGTAGTACTGCTTCCCTTCCACTTCAAATCCCTCTGGGACACCCAAATTCACTCCAGTTTGGTCCTTATATCTGCTTCCATCATTGACACAGCATGCCCTCACCCTTCGGTGCACAAGAAGGCAAAAGAAGAGGTTTATTTTTGTAACAGGGCCTCAGAAAAACAGATGGCGTTAATATGGAATACTTTTACTGCTGTGGAGAAAAGAGTGCTCAAGGAAACAACTCTGGCCAGGGAGGTAAGAAATCTGGAGAGGAAGCACAACCAGGAAATGTTTATATATATATTTGGACTGCTAGAGGGTGGGTTCTGGGAGTCATAGTCCAAAAAAGGGTAATGTTTGAGGATCTGGAGCTGGAAAAGGAACAGGGGGTGCAGGGGGACCAGTACCTCTGGCTCCAATTACGGAGCCCCCATTCCAGATCATCTCCTCAAAACACATCAGAATCTCCCAAGGCAGAGGGTTCAACCCACCACTGGAAGTCCATAGCAGTCCTTCCTGAAGAACCAGTGCTGGCTGGTCACGTCTGCTGGGGCATTGTGGGAGTGCTAGTCCAAGAAAGTAACTTTTGCAAGCTCTGGGAGCAATTCCGTATGAGTCAATTCCCAAACGTCCTTCCTTTCCCATAATCGGCTGATCCATTCTATCCATTCTTTTGCTATAGAGGCAGAAGCCATCCCTTTGCTTGACTTTTGGTGGGGTGCTCCTGGGGAGGCACCAAGCTTTCCTGGGGAGAGGGTAGATTACTCTCAAGGGCTTCTAGCTGCCAAGCCCCCTTTTAGTTCCTTCTTCTCCAGTTCATTGACCTTTTCTCAGAAGCCGGAGAGGGAGAGAAAATTAGAGACTTCTCCTATTTCTTCTTCTTCTGACATGGAAACAAACCCAGGAAACTGTTCCAGTTGACCTTCCTCATTGTTCCACTATATTTTTAGTAAGCCTGTCACAGCCCAGGGAGGAGGAAGAGAGCAGGCGGAATCTCTGTTCTTGCTAAAGAGTGTGATGTTGTGGAGAAGAAGGGAGGTTGTGCGTTACCCCAGATCCCTTGCAGTCAGTGGGGCTGAGCCCCCATCCCCTTTCATGAAGTCGTTCCCCCCCCCCAGCAGATGCAGAATGCCATGGACCAGTGACAGCTGGCATTTTAAAAAGGAAATTCCCTTTTGGAATTAAAAGTTTTTTGGGTGTGTGTGTGTGTGTGTGTCCATTTGTGTTTTCAAGCCACACCAAGAGTTAGTTGTGACAAAGCAAGACATTAGATTAGCTTGTCACTTCCTTCCTCCCCCCCCTTTTTTTTTTCTCAAGGAAGTTGCAGAAGAAAAAGCGCGATCAAGAGGCTTCCCCGTTGCTTGTTGCTTCGTTCCAAATACACCGGGCTGGCTAGGGCCACCTTATCCAAAGTAGAGAAGGAGACCGTTTACTCTGAGATGGGTCGGGAGGGGAGTTTCCATTTCCACAAACAAAACACAGCACTACAATTCCCAGAATTCTCCAGGCACCCCGGCCATGGCCACATTCACTGGAGAATTCTGAAAACTAAAATCTCTCAAAAGGGCTGTTTAAAACCTTGCCAATGTCTCGGCTTCCTTCGAGCTTGGCTTCTATGGATGCTGCTGTGGAATGGCTCATCCTTTCCCATCCCGTAGCATGCAGAGTTCATTCCAACAAATCACCATTGAGTGTTGGCAGTCACTAACTGACATGAGGGAACACCTGCTGGGACTTTCTCAGGGCAACGGAGGAGATGGATGCTTAATAATCTGAGCTTCCTGGACCAGTTGTTTAGTCATTAAGTCGTGTCTGACTCTTCGTGACCCCATGGACCAGAGCATGCCAGGCCCTCCTGTCTTCCACTGCCTCCTGGAGTTGGGTCAGATTCATGCTGGTCGCTTCGATGACACTGTCCATCCATCTCATCCTCTGTTGTCCCCTTCTCCTCTTGCCTTCACACTTTCCCAACATCTGGATCTCTTCCAGGGAGTCTCCTCTTCTCATGAGATGGCCAAAGTATTGGAGCCTCAGCTTCAGGATCTGTCCTTCCAGTGAGCACTCAGGGTTGATCCTGGACTCACGGGGTAGAGGAAAGCATGTTGTCATGAGAATGTTGTCATGAGGAGGGGAAATGGGCACCTTCAGGCTTCCCATATGAGGAATGTTGCTTTGGAACAAGTTACATGTTCAAAAAAAGAGGTATAGTCCAAGCTCCCGCCTGGCTTTTTCTGTTGCAGAACTTTGACATTTTGCTTAAATTCCTCTGGCCGAGCAGCAAAAACTCAAGGACTCATGGAGCAGAATTAGCTCCAAGTTCCTCAGAGTAGTCCACCCCTTTTCTCTCATTAACTGGCATTTACGATCTCAAGAACTCACCTTCAACTGGACCCAGAAAGCAATGCATGGCCCCATTCAATACTGTACAGTTATCTGGTCTGAGGGTGATGGCCCAGAGCCATCAGGAAACAGTGACGCTTCTCCAGGTAGGGAGGACATTATCTGAAGACAAGACGCTGCTTTGGAAAAGCAGAAAATTTGGCTTTCATGCGGGACACAGGATGTGAGCCTTAGAAGTAAATATGTTGCGAAACTTGGCAACATATTTACTTGTGGGCAGGCTATCTAAAAGAATATCATTACCTGTGGAGGCCCATTTGATTGGGACACAGAACAGAAACTCGAATGCTCCTCCTTTCTTTCCAGGATATATTTCCCTTTGTTTAGTTGCAACTTGCTGCTGTTTATGTTTCTTTTAGGAACAGTGTGACCATCGATGTTTTTCAACGTTAAAACGGTTTTAACATTTACTGTGATGATATTCTTGATCTTCATTAAAGACCAAAGAGATTCTAATCCTTTTTATGGTTGAATCTGTTTCCTATTTGCTTGCTTTTATTGTTTTGTTATTTAATCTGATCTGAGTGATACTTCCTCCTGGGAAGTGGGTCAGGACCGTAAATAACAAGAACAGTCCATTATTTGCTTTTTTAAATCCTCCTTGCCAGAAATATCTTTTCATTCAGGAGCCAGCAGCCCTTCCTCCAACATTTCCTTGCTGTGAGGGGGAAATTAATTTATGCATTAGATTAGAGGGAGCTCTTGAAAAAACACGCAAACAACTTGAAAATTGGGAGTCTTTTCTGATGTCAGCAAGGCTCTGCTTGATGGCATCCACACACGTACTGAAATGTATAGAATTGCCACCGTTTTTGGGTCAGGCAAAATTGCAGCTGTGCAAGCAGGCAAACGTCTTATAGACTTTTGAGCACAGAAGAATATCTTCTGTTAGCTTTCTGCCATGCAACTTTCACACGAGAGAGAGAGAGAGAGAGAGAGAGAGAGAGAGAGAGAGAGAGACCACAATCCTTTATGCTAATCCTAACCACTTTTTGCTCCTTGCCACACAGACTTGCAGGAAATATTTTCCCAAGGACATATAGTTTCAAACCTGCTTCTGTGCCTGGTTACTGTATTTCAAAGTAAATTCAATGCAGCCCCATGAGCTTGCTCCCAAATGAATGAGGTACAAAATTGCTGCCCCAACAAATGGGCCTAAGCCTGCTGACTCACAAAGATTTTTCTGTTTCCAACGGGAAGTTCCTGTTTTTTTTTTTTAATCCAAAAACCTGAGCTGCAGCAGAAAGTGCTGGAAGTAAAAATCTATCAACAAAGGTGACGATTAATTAGTTTTATTTCCACTTTCTTTCTGGAAGCCTATTGCCTGTTGCTTTTTTAATTGCTAGAACAAGTATGAACAACTCGGGGGGGGGGAATTTGGCCCCTTAGCCGCCCCCACCCCGGCCACCAAACTGGGCTTGGAAATGGCTAGCAGTTGGAATAAAACAAACAAGGAAATGGATAGGAGTCCTGTTCCAGTTTTGGTTTCGAATTTGGGAGTGTCTGAGACCTATGCAAAAAAGAAAAGAAAAGAAGAGAAAAGAAAAAAGCCAAAACAAAACCTGGCACTCCTTAGGCATCCAGAATTGCTCTTTTTTTTTATTTTCTGTTTTAGACTTTTAAGAGTCATGGTGGAGTTCTCAAAAAAGCTCTCAGGTGCTTCTGTGTTACAAGCAAAGTAGCAGCCGATGGGGGGGTCTTTGCCAATGTGTGTGCGGGGGTAGAATTCCCTACTTGTTTTTATTTATTAAACATCCCTCCTTCAGGGCTGTAACTGGGGTGGAGCAAGTGGAGCGTTGCCCCAGGGCACCAAAATTTAAGGATGCTGAAATTTGGGTGGGTGGGCGGACACACTCGATAGAAAACAGCCATACATCCTGGCCTCGCCCCAAACCTTCCTTGCAAGTTGTATAAACTTTCCCTTTCTTTTTTTGGTGGGGGGAGTTGACTGCATTCTGGCCCTCCTGCTTCCTTGGTGGGGTGTGTGTGTCTCCTGCCCATGTCACAGGGCAGAGTGGATCAGAGAGGATGATGCCCCTCGCTGTTTACAGCTCTGCTCTCTGGGCTGAGTCTTTCCTTGCAGCCCTGCAGCAGAGGCCGCAGAACCTGGGAAAAGGGTATCCAGCAAAATCCAAAGAAACAAAACAATACCAAAAAATAGAAAAAGAAAAGAAGAAAAGAATGGTACTTTAAAGACTAACAATTCCATTTTAATGTAAGTGTTCATTGACCCTGGAGGGGTTCAAGGGAAACTTAGACAACCCACCTGGCTGATAATCCTGCGATTGGTATTCCTGCCTCGAACAGGGGGTTGGACTGGATGGCCTTACAGGGGCCCCTTCCAATTTCTATGATTCTGGGATACATCCACTTTGTCAGACACTAAGAGACAACTTGAAACACGCAAACATGGAATGAAATGTAGGAGAAATACTCTACCAGTGTCCCATTTTACCTGTTTATGGGTTACGTGCTGTAATTAGGCCTATGTTTTTTTGGGTTTTTTTTTTACAGTCCTGTTGTAAAAATGCTTCTGGAAGACAGAAAACAGACACCAGGGCTGGGCAGAGATGGGGGGGGGAGGGAGAAGAGAAGGGTCAGGTTGAAAAGGCAGTCAGTCCCAAAAGGGGAAAGGAGTGAGCACATGAACTACAGGTGGTTTTCACCTGGGAGCCTTGTGGTGGCAGATGGGCTTGGTAGTAGTGAAGAAAACGCCAGTGCACAACACCAAACGTGTCACCTTTGGTGTAATGGCTTAAAAAAACCTAGGCTTCTTCTATTCAGTCCCTTACTCTGGGGTGCCCCTCATGCTTAGCAATTTTATGGATGGCGGTTTCCCTCTACATTCTGTCCTGATTCTGTTTTAAAACAAAGACTTTAAAATCAATGCCTTGGCCGACATAAAAGGGCTGGAGCCGTTTTTGGAAAAGGGCGAGTCTCTCCGTCGGTCCGTCACTTTGGGACTACAAGTCCCACCCTCCCCTGTCCGGGGGCGGGGGGGCGGCTTCCAGGAGCTGCCGCCCCCAAATCCAGGCTTCCCAAGAGTTTCTTCTACAGACATGAAGCATCTCACTGCAAACGGGTTGTTAGTTGCACACACACACACGCACGCACAAAACACCGCTTTGGCGTCCCGGGGTTGGCTCTGGCTCGGCGGGCTTTAGGACCCAGGAGGACCGCCGGGGCAGAATTGAGGAACCGGAGCGGCGCCGCCGAGCCAAGCGAAGCGGATCGGCGGCGCCTCCGCGGTCTTTTACTTCGCGCCCGGGCACCCGGGGGTGGGGAGGTGGGGGGTGCTCCTCCTAGAGCGACCGTCGCCATGCGGGAGACCCTCTTCAAGGACAACTTCTGGGTGAGAAGGGAGAAGAGGAGTGGGCTCCGGATTTGAACCCTGCCTGGGAAGAATCCGGAGTAGGGAGGGAGGGAAGGGGTGGCGGGGAGCCCCGAGACGCGCGGACCCGCGGGGGGTACGAAAGGAGGAACGAAGGTGGAAGCGAAGCGAAGTTGGAGAAAAGCGATTCCTCCCCGCCGGTGTTAAAAGAGGAGGGAACCCGGTGGGGAAGAGGAGTGAGCTCTTAAACCGGATCGGGAGCCCCCCCCCCGACACCTGCACGCCCCCCCGCCCCTTTCCCAAAGCCCTGCGGCGCGGAGGGGGAGGATGGGTTAGTTAGATAGTCGTCTCTTGCTTCCTGGCGGGGAAGGTCGATTAGAGATCCCCCTCTGCGCTCCGGTCGCTCGAAGGATGCGCGCGGAAGCGCCGGGAAAGCCCAAGCTCCCCAGCTCAGGAGCCGGCGACGCGGCGACGGCCACCGCTCGGGGTAGGGGTGCGCTTGGGGGGGGGAAATCAGTGCCTTTCACGCGGGTCTGTTCTGTGCAAGCGGAGTCTCCCCAGATCTTTTCTGTGCCGCCGCGAAAGGCTTCCTGAGAGGACCAGCTTGCTGTTTGTGCGCGGTGGCACCTGGAGCAGGGCTTTCCTCCAGGTGAGGGATTCTGGATGTTGTAGTCCAAGCCAGGAAATATTTTTTTTCCAAGCTGCGGTCTGGACGCTGCTGAACTTTGGCAAACTTTCCGCCTTGCCTGGGACTCTTTTGGCTTCCCCGTTTCTCTTCCCCTCCTGGTGGTGGACGGAGAGCAGGGCTTGCTTGCTAGACGATGTTAATCCGTTCCACTAAAATAGCTGTTTAGCGGAATCATTGTCTAGCGAAAAGCAATTCCCCATTGGAATGCACTGAAACCTGTTTAATGTGTTCCAATGGGGAAGAATCGTCCTTGTCTAGCCAAGATCGGCCATAGGAAAGCCGCTTTGCGAACCGCCCATCAGCTGTTTAAATTGCTGTCTTGCGAAGCTTAGGTCCCGAAAACACCCGTTTTGCGAGCGCGGAGGGAGCTGTCAAAATCGTCGTCTAGCGAAAATCGGTTTGCGAAGCAGGGACCAAACATTGTCCAGTGAAATTCCCCCATAGGAATCACTGTTTTGCGAACCACTATAGGGATCGCAAAAAGTCAATGTCTAGCGAAAAAACTCATGCAGCTTAACCGTCTAGCGAGGCACCACTGTACTTCCGTAGCTCTAGGGATCCTTACTCCAGCTCTCCCCAAGAGCCATCATCCGGGCGAAATTGGAGAGGGGCCATTCGAAAAGGTTGAATGAAGCTGGAGGTATCCCCTCCCCCGTAGGACATGATGGGTGGCCGACTCTGGCCCTGGTGAGCAACCGCAACTTGCTCGCCAGATGTTTGGTTTACCCCTTCCAGCATCTGTACTTGATGAGCCTGGCTGTCAATCTGGACCTCTGAGCTTCGTTCTGAATGTTAGAACATCTTCCCAGCTTATTGGTGGCCTGAGACCTGGGCTTCAGAGCACGTGCTATCTGACTGCCAATCCCATCATCCCCAACTGTTGCCTCCTTGGGCTGTGCAGACCAACAAGCCTCTAAAGGACTTCGTGATTCCCCACCCCTTCTCCAAAGCATGCACACAGTTCTTTCCAGCCACAACTAAAATAAGCCAAATGTTTTTAGACTTAAAACGGGCGAAAATAGCTCTCAGTCAAACTGAACCTCTGTTTTTTTCCCTAATTGGGGAAAATAGCATTACTCCACCCCCACTCCATGCTCCGAAAACGGCTATTAATCGCTCAGTTTTAAAAACCCACCCTTTTCAGCATCTTATTTATTTATTTTGTATATACAGGGTGCATTGGACTTAAACCATGATTTAAATTTAAACACTGGATTTTTTTGGGGGGGATGATTTAAATTAAATTTTTTTTTAAACTTTAAATTGTTATTTAAATCAGCCAGACCACTTAGAATGGGCTGTGCACGAACCACAGAAATTTGGAGTTTAGCAGGGATCTGAAGGATCCTGTTCAAGCTATCCTATAGAACTGACATGGATTGGGTTAAAACATCACATTTCTGTGGTTCTCATACCTGGAGGGTTGCCCTAAGTCCCGTCTGGTTTGGCCGTCCTAGACGCGCTCCACATTCTGTTAATAAAATGTGAGGGTTTTTTGTGTAGAGATCGCAACTTGGCCAAAACTGTATGTCTGCTTTTAAGACTTTCTTGTGCACCCTTTGAGGGGGTTGATCCTAGCAGCCAAGAAGACTATCCGACATGCTTTTATTCAGAAGGCACTCTTGTTGTATGTATCTGCGAAGGCTTTCATGGCTGGGATCTAATGGTCGTTGTGGGTTTTTTTGGGCTCTTTGGCCGTGTTTTGAAGGTTGTTCTTCCTAACGTTTGGCCAGTCTCTGCGGCCGGCATCTTCAGAAGACAGCACTCTGTGCTCAGGTGCAGTTTGTTTGGGAGCTCAGTATTTATGGCTGTGAGATCAGCTATTGTCCTTTTCAGGAGGTGGGTGATTAGTGTGTCTTGTTGTGGGTGTATTGTTGTGATAAGGAGGAGAGATTATCTGTCACTGTGATTGATGGGTGTCATTAGCTGGTCTTTTGTGTGTCGTGATCCCCTGTCCTTGAGCTGGGTAGAGTTCGTTGACCTTTTGCACACTGTATTTTTCAGAGCTGGAAGCCGAGTTCTGTTGAGTTTCAAACTTTTCTCTTTTTTTTTTTTTTGAAGTTCTGCTGGTGCTTGTAGATTTCAGTGGCTTCCCTCTGCAGTCTAATGTAATGGTTGCTGGTATTGTCCAGTATTTCAGTATTTTGAAATAGAATTTCATGTCCAGCTTGTTTTAGGGCACGTTCAGCTACTGCTGATTTATCTGGTTGTTTTAGTCTGCAGTGTCTCTTATGTTCTTTGATTCTGGTGTGGATGCTTCATTTTGTGGTTCCAATATATACCTGTCCACTCTTGTTGTACTTGGTGGGACTTCCTCGTGTGTGTTTACGGAGTGAGAGCCACTGAGAATTTCCCAGCGCGCATCTTCTGTGTCTGAACTAGCTGGATAGATTTAGGTGATACAAAGCTTTGTTCTTTCCACTTCTGCCTCCTCTGTCTGTAACACAGCGATGACCCTCTACATCACAGGTTAGAAAACTTGAAACAGTGACTAAAATGTGAAATACTGGCAAAGCATCTAGGATTTCATAACCCATTGAAATTTTGGCGGTTGAGAAATCTAGGTTTGTGTAAGAGCAGGGACATGTGAGTTATAGCACGATTGCAAAGGGTAGGAAAATATTAAATGTTTGATTCACACCCTGCCTTCCCTCGCCTGCAAAGGAAGAAGAGGGTTGATTGATTTGTCTTTCCTTTGTGTCTCAAAATTGGATGACGGCTACCCCTCCAGTTTTAAAATTGAATAAGGCAGATATTCAAGTAACCAAACTGGGCTTTTCCATAACTTCTGCTTTGGCTGCTTTTATGATTTTCTTCCTTCCGCTGTTGTTGACGTGGTTTGTTTTTGAATGCAGTGGCTCTTTCTTATATACCAGGAAACTCTACTGCTGGTTCCTCAAAGGATAAACCCAGGAGAATGGATCTGTTGTCTGTCTCCTTTATAAATATAGAAGGTGGTGTTGGTTTTGTCCTTCAGCTTTTTGAATCTTATCTTTTTCCTGGGCTCCTTGATTTCCAAATGCCTCTTGCATTGTAAGAACAATCAATAACAGTGTGTGTGCTATCAAATAGTTTCTGATTTACAGAAACCCTTTCCAGAGTTTTCTAGGTATTGAGTACTCAGAAGTGGCTTAGGCGTGGTGAGGAATCGAACTCCCATCTCCTGGCCCTGCAGTGACGTGCTCCAGTTTGAAGGACTGTATTGGCAAAGAAAAGAAAAGAAAGAAAGAAAAAAGTCAAATTATAGATTGAAGTATGAGAGTTTTTGTGAATCAAAATCTACAGGGGTATAGATCCGTGCCCCTCTATATTTATTCCATAGTGGCGAGATTCATGTCCGAGTGAAGATTTATGGAATAGGCTAAGAGATAATGGTTCATTGATCTGAATGTGGGACGATCCACGGTTAATTAGCAGATCCTAGTCAAGGCGGTAAGCTCAGCGGACTCAAATCACAAAAGGTTTGCCCTGAAATAAATCTGGAAGACTTTGAAGTGCTATTATGTTCTGCCTTTATTTTCCTTCCCTTTTGTCAACGTGCTGAGAGAGACGAACAGGGCAGCTTCTTTGCAAACAGCTCAGCCAGCGATCCGGACCGCCACTGGCAGCACAAATATAAAATAAAGATTTCTGAAACACAAGTTTTTGTATAGCGTGGAACCTACTTTTCAGACGCTTTGAACAGGGAATGTCCTTGACTCAGGTATCTTATCAAAGCAAAACAGACACTTGAGGTGGTACCTTTCAGGCTAAGATTTATTTCTAGGAGTGAAATGTTACTTTAGATTGGACTTGCCGCTTAGCTTTCACACATCCTTTCTCTCCCTGGCATTTATCTGGCAGGATTTTTGTACTGTTTTCTGAGATGATATATGCAAAAGAAGTTTGTATTCTTGAAGTTGGGGAGTGTGGTAAAGTGGATGAGTGCGTGATCTATTGTGCAGTTGTTTCCTCAGGCACAATCTTACATTCGCTCCCCTTTCTTTGCATGGACCTACGGTAAAGGTCAGAGAAGTCATGATTGGATTTAGTTGAGTTGAGTTGGAAGGGGCCTCTAAGGCCATCCAATCCAACCTCCTGCTCAAGCAGAAATCCAAACCCAAGCAGATCGGACGGAGTGTGTTCCCATTTTCTCTTGAAGGCCTCCAGCATTGGAGAGCTCCCTACCTCCTGAGGTCATTGGTTCCATTGTCGTACTGCTCTAACACTTAAGAAGTGGTTAAGCCCATCAAGGCTGTTTTGAATTTTCTTCCTGTGTGTGTGTGTGTGTGTGTGTGTGTGTGTGTGTGTGTGTGTGACAGAGAGAGAGAAAGAGAGAGAAGAAAAGATTCATTCTGCCTTCTTAGCTAGTTTTCTTACTTAAATTGCTTTGCTCTGGCTAAAGTTATTATTTGATCAGAAATTGTTGGGGGTGATATTTAAGTCGGGGAATTGGTATTTGGAAGGGGAATAGCTAAGACTTCCTTTGCACTACAGCTCAGATCGAAAAGAAGGCCCTGGGTCGCTGCCTTTACTCAAAGCCTTCCAGCAAAATCAATCACAGCTATCCTGTTCCATTTGATGCTGAGCTACCCAGTTTCTCTGAAAATGAAATCTACCCTGAAAATAAGCCCTAGTTTGATTTTTCAGGATGCTCGTCATATAAGCCCTACCCCAAAAATAAGCCCCAGTTAAGTGAAACCCTGCCCTCCACCCTTGTGCAGCAACCAGAAGAAAATGACATGACTGTATTTGAATAAACGTAGATTGTTGTACATAAAAAAATAAAAATAAAACATCCCCTGAAAATAACCCCTAATTGATTTTTTGGGGCAAAAATTAATAGAACACCCTGTCTTATTTTCAGGGAAACACAGTGTTATCTTTTGTTCTGAAACTTCTGAGCTCTTTGGCTCTTCTGTTTCCTTCCTTCTCTTTTCCTTCCTCTTCTCTAACGATGCCCATTCTTTGGTTAAAACTTTGCTGGAAGGAAGCTCTCTTTCACCTTTTAGACTTGCAGCCCGCCCCCTTTTTTAACTTGCTCTTCTTTGGAACACACCACTTCCTCCTGGTCTGTTAATAAGAATCATTCGTTGTCAAGTCAGTTGTGACTGATGGTGACCCTTTCCACGATGGGGAAGTCTCAGAAGTGGCTTACCGTTTCCTTTCTACAGTATGCGTTTCTCTTCTATACATTCTCTCCTGGGGCTGTGCAGCTTGCCCAAGGCGACACAGGCTGGCTCTTTCTCCCTGGAGGCACAGTGGGGGAATCGAACACTTGACCTCTGGCACTGCAGCCAGAGACCTAAACCCCTGAGCTATCCAGCCAGCTTAATAAGAAGAGAAGGCTGATAGAAGCTTAAAGAAGACCTGTATTGTATTTGGCAGGGATGAGATGTGTATCTATCACCTTGAGAAGACAAGACTTCTGGAAAAGACAATAATGCCGGGGAAAGTTGACAGCAGCAGGAAAAGAGGAACACTAAATATGAGATGGACCAGCTCCGTAAAGGAAGCCGCAGGGTTGAGTTTGCAATACCTGATAGGGCTGTTGAGAACGGGACCTTCTGGAGGTGGCTCATTCATAAGGTCCCCAATAAGCCAGAGGTGGTTTGATGGCACAGAACAGGTAGAATCAGGAATAGGCCAACGTTTGTCTATTATCCACACAGGGAGACCATTAATATATAGAAATGACTGCCCTTGAGGTTCTGAAACAGAATACAGTGGTGCCTCGCATAGCGAGGTTAATCTGTTCCGGATTAACCTTCGCTATGCGAAAACATCGCTAAACGGGACTAAAAAAGCCATAGAAACGCATTGAACTTCGTTCAATGTGTTCCTATGGCTTGAAAACTCACCATTAAGCGATGTTTCTTCCATAGCGCCGCCATTTTCGCGCCCTCGGTAAGCGAGGGCAGGGCGCGAAAATGCGGCGCGGACCTTCCGGCGGCCATTTTGGAACCGCCGATCAGCTGTTCTCCCCCGCTTCGTTTTGCGAAGATCGCTAAGCGAATCGCTTAGCAATCATCGCAAAGCGAAAAATCGCCATAGGGGCCATCGCTGAGCGAACGCTCCAGCGATGGCCCGGACCCCCTCGCTATGCGAATTCATCGCATAGCGAAGCACTCGCTAAGCGAGGCACCACTGTATAAATGCTGCACATGGAAGTTCCTATAGGCCTGTTCGTGATTCTGGACACAAAACCTTGCTCTTTTTAGTGGAAGAACGGGATGAGAAGTGTTTTTTTTTTTTAAATGAGATGGAGGGTTTGGCAGGATGAAATGGCTACAGAATGAAAAGATTTAAGCGTTGGAAAGGCCTGCCCTGTACCCCAGCAGTAGATCAGTTGAACCTCGTAGAAGTTATTGACTTGGGCCACAACTCCTGGTAGATCCCTAGTCTTTGATTTGGTTGACATGGGGGGAAAACACTCTGACAGACAGGTTGACGAGGCCTCCCAGCTGTGCCTCAGAAGGCCAGATGCAAAAAAGAGCATTTTTAATAATGAATCTTGAAAATGCCTTACATTTGGGGTCTTGTGGTTTTCAAAGGCCACTGTGAAAAACAGAGAAAAAGGCCCAAGAGCCAAAGGTTTCTCTCACGTGGTGCAATTCCTTACAAGTCTATTCAGAAATTCTAAAAAGAGTTTCAGAGGGATGATGTCCAGCTAAATAGTAAAGATGTACAGAAGTCCTGCTAAGCTCTTGTTTCGGGATGGAAGAGACGAACTATTTCTGCACACTGTAAGGGATTTGATGATGTGTCTGTGTCTGCTGTCGAGTCGATTCCAACCCTTTCCAGAGTTTTCTAGGTCGAGAGTACTCTGAAGTGCTTTCCCCTCCCCTTCCTCTAGGGGGAGCCCTGGGACTGTGCAGCTTGCCCAAGGCTACCTAGGCTGGCTCTTCTGGAATGAACGGTGGGGAACTGAACTCCCAGCCTCTGGTTCTGAAGCCAGATACTGTACCTAAACTACCGAGCTATCCAGCCAGTGGAAGATTTTTTACACTTAGGAAATTCTCACCTCTGGTGCAAAGAGACAACAAGTGCTTTTGGACGGGTTGGGTTTTCCATATTTTATGCAAAACAAAATTTGTAAGGCTAGTCCTGTTATAGGAAATAGAGAACGGTGGGTTGATTGCAAAAAAAAAAAAAAAAAAAGATACAGATAATCCATCCATTCTGCTCTGTTTCAAGTACTGGAAAGCTGGTGGAAAGAGGGACAAGATTAACTGTTCAGAATATGGCAGAAGTTTTCCTTTGCTACCCTGAAACCATTTCAGAAGGATGTAAATATTCCCTCCTCTTGTTCTCATGAGCTAAATGAGAAATGTAAAATCAAACCAAAAAATGGAACTTCCTTTCTCTGAGATGGCAAGATTTTTTTAAAATGTATTTTTTTAGTCTTTGAGGAGAATCTATTTAATCTTGCACTAACTAGAGCTAGGAAAAGTACTTTGATGTCCCATGATCTTGCATTCTAGGAGGTACCATCCAAAAATAAAAAGTAGCTTCCCCATCTCTGAATTGAAGGGGCCAGAGGGCTTTGGGTTCTCAAAAATATATCTGTAATTTGAGTTTCTTTCCATTTCCTCCAGCTTCTCTTGCTGTGTCCTGCTGCCACATTCAGGACTCATGAGTGGATGACTTGTACTCTTGACGTTGCTGGTCTTCATTTTCCACTGATCATCTTGTAGAGTGCTTTTCTGGGGTTATTTCCGTTCATAGCTATGCCATAGATGGTGACCTGGACATCTTCCCAAATGAAAATGTTGGTGCCGGTCTTCCTGGCCTCTTGGTCTGGCCTCTTGGTCAGTTTTCACAACACATGTCATCCACACCGGCATTGTGGCTTCTCCTGGCCACAATGCCGGTGTGGATGACATGTGTTGTGAAAACTGATTTACAGGACCCGTCTGAAACTCAGTTGCCTGTCCAGGGCCATTAAGGTCAAGCCAAGTTGAGGGGCTCTCCCAAAAAATGGCTCTTCCCATGCTCCTTCCATTGCGTCACCACCTTGCCCCCTTGCTCAAAGCATGAGCATCATTCCTGAGGTGGTCAAACCACAGCATTTCTGGCCAACGGGCAGAAAAAGTGAGCCACGGAAGAGGGAGAGGAAAGTAAGCCCAGAGTTAGAAGAAGACAGCCAGGCAAAAGTCTGGAAGTTTTCATTGCCCTTCCTGTTGAATGGAGTCAACAACTCACTATGAAGAGCAAGGACGTTCCAGCAATGGGCTCCCAAGGTCAAAGCTTTGGGACTTTCGGATTAGCAGAGGCAATGCGGTCCTCTTGTATTCCTCCACTTCTTCACTGCATCTTTCCTTTCTTGCCTTGCTCAGAAGTGGAGGTAAATCCTTCTTTCACATCCGATAACAAAGCACAAAGGTTCACCTGGGAGAGGGTGAGCATTTTTTGGGGGGAGGCAGACTCAGAGTTTGAGAGGTGGTGGGACCGATTTTTGCACAGGTCCGTAGAGGTGTCAGATTGAGCTGTTGTCCTGAAATGGCAAGTTTTCAAGGGTTGCTGGAGGAGCAAATAGGATTGAGGAGAAAACTGTACTTTTGGGAATGGGTTACCCATTTCTTTTTCTTTTAAGTTGCTCTGAGATGGGTGCCACAGAAATACTGGGAGGAGGTTGTATGGGGACCGAGAGCCTCCTTTCCCCTAACCTTGCACTACACAAAGACTGAGATGGATATAAAGGAATCTGCACCACAATTTTTAAAAATTCCTTTAATTTTGGCTTCTTTCGGGAGGAATGCCAGTTGCATTTTCTTATATGTCATTCACTGGTTGTTTCATTTGACACGAGAGGGAAAGACAACTCTTTCAAGTTCTTTTGTTTATTTATTTATTTATTTATTGGACTTATATACCGCCCCATAGTGCTACAAGCACTCTCCGGGCGGTTTACAATTGTTGTTGGGTTTACCATTCAAGAGCAGAGGCGGAGCAACGGAGAACTAATCGGCTCCTCAAGCGGGACGCTTTTGTGCCCCCTAAGCATGTTAGAACAAATCATTAATTTTTCTTGGCTGTCTTTTGGGCATCAAAGGGAAAACAGAGAAACCAAAATTGGTTTTTATCTTGCCATAAAACACAAAAGGCCCATCTCTAGGTAATATATGTATCATGAATGCCATGAAGCAACTTTTGTTGAGTCAAGGCATTCATCTGCTTAGTCCATCATTTGTGTGTGGGCACACATGCCGTTGAATTAGTTCTGAATTATGACAACCCTTTTCAGGATTTTCTAGATACGTATAGAGGATTCAGAAGGAGTTGACCGTGCCCTTCTGCTGGGAGCATCCTGGGACTGTGCAACTTGCCCAAGGCCACACAGGCTGGCTTTTCTCCAGAGGGGCACTGTGGGGAATCGAACTCCCAACATCCGGCTTCCTTTGTTAACTCCAAGGTGTTCTCTTCAAAACTGGTTGTTGTAGCATCTTTGGGGTGTGTTCTGCCACTGAGTTAGGCTGTTCCCAATTAGCTATGGACATCTTCTGTTTTAATTCAACCCTTCCAAATGCTGCCAAACATAGGGGGGGGGCAGATACCCTTTGGATTAAAACTCCTGGCAGCCTTGACCTCTGGCGGTCCAAGCTAGAGCTTCTTGGAGTTGGATCCAAGGATGTTCGAGGTTTTCACCTTCTGCAGGAATCCATGGGAGTTCTCACCTGTTCTTTATCTTGCTCATTTCAATAATGTCCGCTTTGGAACAACTGATGTTGCTGCCCGTGAAATACATTTGAAACTTTTTTTGTGGATGTTGGAAATGCCTGACACTCAACTTTTGTTGTTGTTGTTTAGTCGTTAAATCGTGTCCGACCCTTCGTGACCCCATGGACCAGAGCACACCAGGTCCTCCTGTCTTCCACTGCCTCCCGGAGTTGGGTCAAATTCATGTTGGTCACTTCGATGACACTGTCCATCCATCTCATCCTCTGTCATCCCCTTCTCCTCTTGCCTTCATACTTTCCCAACATCAGGGTCTTTTCCAGGGAGTCTTCTCTTCTCATGAGATGGCCAAAGTATTGGAGCCTCAGCTTCAGGATCTGTCCTTCCAGGGAGCACTCAGGCTTGATTTCCTTCAGAATGGATAGGTTGGATCTCCTTGCAGTCCAGGGGACTCTCAAGAGCCTCCTCCAGCACCACAATTCAAAACCATCAATTCTGCGGTAGTCAGCCTTCTTTATGGTCCAGCTCTCACTTCCCTACATGGCTACTGGAAAAACCAATGGACACTCAACTAGTTCCAGTTAAACTTTCTGTCTCTTTTAAAGTCGGTGATAACGCTGCAGAGATATCTCCGGTTCTCACTGTGGGTGTGACGGTTGGCGCTTCAACCGGAACGAAGAGTGGCTTTAAATGCACTGTGGATGAAGTTGCCACCATAACCTTACCTAAGTGTTTGAAGAAACCGGGCAATTTTTGAGAGAATTCCTCAGCGAGATACATTTACCACATGATCAGGCAGCTCAGTGTACTGCCAAGGAAAGCCACTGTAACTTGGGAAAAGCCAGCAATAGATGTGCTAGCCTTTAAGGTGGGCTTTCCTGAGCTTGAGATGTGAGAGACTGCAATTCCCATCCTCCCCAGCCAGGGTTCTCCTATCAGCAGCATCTCATGCTCTGGGTGGGATTCAGCGCCAAACGCTGAGAGGTGAGAGTAGGCCTTTCTGACGCCAGAGAAGTCGGGTGGGCGATAACTGGTGGGAAATTCTAGATAAAACCCAGTGAACAAGGTAATATAAGTTGGCGTCCCTGAGTTGAAGTCAAAGGAGGTTGGAAGTTCATGCCCATGTGTCACACCAGAGCTCGGACTGTTCTTTTTTTAAAAAAGGAACTTGTTGGAGTAGTCATGACTTCTTGATGGTTAGGTTTGGCCCAACACATGTGGCTGCCCGAGGCACAGTCATTGGCACATCCTACCAGCCAAAGTGCTTTGTGCTGTGATGCCAGCTCAGTTCTTTTGAGAAGAATCCCATAAGCCTCTTTTTGTTTCCTGGATGTTAAGGGAAAAAAACCACAATAATACAGTGGTGCCTCGCATAACGAGCGCACCGTTGAACGATGAATCCGCATTGCGATGCGGATTTCCCCATCGCTAATGCGAGGGCATGCTCGCATTAAGATGGGGGAACAGGTGTTTGGCGGTTCCAAAATGGCCCCCAGACACCCAAAATGGCCACCGGAACACCAAAAATGGCCACTGGGACACCCAAAATGGCCGCCGGAACACCAAAAATGGCCACCGGAACACCAAAATGGCCGCGGGGACACCCAAAATGGCCGCCAGAACATGGGAAAACATCGGAGAACGGTGAGTTTTGGGCCCATTTGGAACGCATTAAACAAAGTTTAAACCAATGGGTTTCCCCGTTCCGCTTAATGATGTTTTCCCATAGCGAAGGTTAATCCGGAACGGATTAACCTCGCTATGCGGGGCACCACTGTATATTGAATAACTGATTATTGACTATGCTTTTCTCGCACTCCAGACCATATAGCTGAGACCTCTCCTCTGTTTTGTTTAATAGCAGAGCCAGCCCTACCCCAGACATGACTGGTGTTGGGTCATGTACCCAAGAGGAAGAAGTCTTATCATGAGAGCTTTCAGAACTCTTGGTTCCTACTTTTGGTCAGTTGCTCATCCTTTTTTTTTTTTTTAATTTGGGATTCTAGCAGGACAAGAGAGCCTTGCCGCTTCTGTGAGTTCATCTCTATGGCTAAAACCTTTACTCTGACAAATCACAGAAGAGATCTGTCAGGGGTTATCCATGATGGCATAAACACTGTCAAATCGGTGCTTGTGACTTTGTTGCACTGGCCTCATAACCTCTTCAACAATAGTGTGCTAGCATCCAGAGTTCTGGTGGTGCACCAGGGCTGTGCAGATGAACATTGCATGCGTTGTTGCCCAGCCACTTTTGGTCTAGCTTAGGTGTGGGCACCATGAGCCTCTGCTATCTTGTACTCAGGCTCACGGAGAGATTCTGGCAGCTGTAGTCCAAAGACAAGGAATGTCAGTCTCCAAGTACTCAGCGCGCCACTGGAAATGCTAGTGGAGTGCTGGAGGTCCTTCTGTTCTCAGCCTCTTGCAACTTTCACTTCCTCCAGCCAGGGAGATTTACATCACCCCCGTTGGGGTGTCTCAATGTGAACTGTCATTGGCTTCTTCTCTTTCTTCTGTGGTTTCCTTTTGAGGAGGTTTTGGGTTTTGTTCTCAGATGGGAACTAGAATCTCTGTCTGATTAGGGATCCTGGTGTAGCTAAAAAAAAAAAAAAAAAGGTGTCACCAGACTTTGGGGGAAACTCTCAAGATTTAAAAAGTATATGCACTCTTTAGGGGTAGTGGGAATTTCTCCTAAGCTTTGGGGGAAAACACAACCCAAGAAAGATACAGCATGCGTAGTGTCAACTGGAAATACAAATAGGACCACTACGTCCGTGGAAGACTGAAGAATGCAGATTATAACAAATACAGCGGTGCCTCGACTTACAAACTTAATTGGTTCCGGAACTCCGGTCGTAACTCAAAATGGTCGTAAGTCAAAGCGCCATTTCCCATAGGAATGCATTGAAATGCAATTAATCCGTTCTGACTGAAGAAGAAAATCACCAAAACAGACAAACAAACAAACAAACAAAAAACCACTGCAATACCGGAAATGCAAAAAAATGCAAAGCAAAAAGCAAGCAAACCCCCCAAGTCACATCGGAAATGGGGGTCTAGTGGTCTGTTTGGGCAACATCACCTTTAGAAATATATATTTCTAGGATTTTTCTTTTAATATTTTCAGACTGTGGATAAGTGAATAAGTGGATATTGATCCTGTTGATAAGGGGGTCCTACTGTAAAATAAAATTAAAGGAAAACCATAAGGGAGAGAGAATTGAATGGAGTGACTTAAAAGAAGGCATGATTGGCTATAAACCTGAGCAGGAACACTCTGCTGCAGATGCCCCCATATTACTTGCATTAGTAATGGGTATGACCAGGACTACTTAGTCAAGTTTTTTCATTTGCTGGAGCAGCCCATGTAAATATGGGTTTAAAAGAAAGAGATAAATTCTCTTCTGTTGCAAAAACATAAAGGTATTTTGCAATAGAATTGCAAGGTAGTGGAATTTTCTCTTGTTTTAACATATCTCCTTATTGAGTCCTTGAAGCTCCTGTATAAGGATAACAGCTTTAAAATTACTGACACACAATGGACCACATAACACTGGCGCAAACATGTGGACTAGACCCTGCTACAAATCCAGATGCCAGCTCTTCCCTACATTTATTCTGGCAACACGATTACAGGATCTAACAATGTCACACACAACATAAAAGGTACTTTTACCTGTTCCACTGCCAATGTTATCTATCCTGTTCTTTGCCAGTGCCTCTCTGCACAGGAGAATCAGTATGCAAAACAGATAAGGGACATAAATCAGACAAAGAATCTGTTTTCAAATTTACCTGGACACTCTACATAAGATCTGAAAGGTGCCGTTTTGGAGAAGAAAAATTACAGAACAAGAATCCAGAGAGAGACATCTGAGGTAAAATATATACATAGGTTTAAAACTCATCTCAATGGACTGAATATTAGTCAAGGGTTCTTAGGTCATTATCAAATACAAAATGTTGCATCTGCTGTAATTCCCAGCTATATCACCTTACTAAATAACCAGTGCCAACTCACAAACCCCATCAGGGATTGTGATATCCCTTATTACCATGTTGCTCCTCTTTGTTATCAGTAGCCTGGAATTAATTAAGCTACCAGTCCATGTCGTTGTTTACAGAACAATGCTTTCTGGGATGGGAAATGAATATCAACAGGGGATTTAAAAGTCATTGCCAGGGGTGAGATGCCACACTATCAACTATTTGTGCCTAGGACACAGTCTCTGGTTTGGGATCTCGTATAACTGCAAATATTTGCCTTGCAGTCCCACTCGTGTGTCTGAGGAAGTGGATTTGTCCATGAAAGCTCACATTAAAATATAGCAATTATTTTTAAAAAGAGTTTTAAAAGTCCGTTTTGGGTTATCATTTCTCACCTCCCCTTGCCACTAAAGCTTCTGGGAGTTATGGTCCAAAAGAAGTAAATAGCTTTCCCAAACTCTTTGGATAAGGTTTGGCCCCAAATTCAACAGAGTTAAAAAACACAAGAGAGAGAGAGAGAGAGAGAGAGAGAGAGAGAGTTGGTATGTCACTTCCTGGTAGATCTGTTCAAGGTCATTGATGCTCAAACTCATCCTAAAGCAATTTAGTCAAATGCAGACTTTGTTAAAGAGCCCTGCACTAAAACTATCTGAAAATAAAATAACCACAGGGCTAATTCTCCAGGACAACCATCGGCCACTCATTTCATGGAACTCCTTCAAATGATGTGCAGTAAAAATCTGCATTGCTGAGCACATCTGAACCGTGCTTGACATTTGCATGGTGAAGCTGTATTGTGGGCATTAAGGTGTGCCAGCTGACCATAAAGAGCAAACCACTCTGGCTTCTAACAGCCACCTGAACTGCAGTAACCCTTGGGTGAGGTTTTTCCCAGGAGCGTTTTTCAACACCGGCACCTGTGAAAATATGGGCAAAGCACCTTACCGGTAAAGGCGGAGGAGCTGTTCTTTGGGTGAAAGTTGGCAACCCCCCCATTTGACCAAAAATGAAGCTGTGAGGAGACGCCACAGGGTGTACCGTCCATATCTCGAGAGAAGGAGAAAAAGGGACAAAACTCATGGAAGAGGGATTAAAGCCGTTAGAGATAAAAAGTGAGGCAACAGGGGGTGCTAACTGGGAAAAGAGGAGGAAAAAAGTATGTTGGGGAAGAGAAGAGAGGGAGACCGAAAAAGAGGATCTAGTGGAAATCATACAAGAGGACCCGTGGACGGGCCAATGGGTAGAGTCCAGAGTACCCCGCGAGTATGCAGAAAAGGAGTGGAGTAGACAGATAGACAGACAGAAAGCTCCCTTATTGGAAGAGAGAAGACATAGGAGAGAATCTGAAGCTTGGGTTAGAAGAGAGGAGCAGCAGAGAGCGTGGAGAAGATGAATCGCGAACCCTGGGAGATCCCGTGGCGTCCAGTCCCTTCAGACCACGCCTGAGACAAAACCCGGGCCAGAAGGTACGGGAACCGCATGTGGGTTGGATTTTACCACCCTCGGAAATAAAATCCTCAAAGCATAGGACCCCAGTGTGGGGCATCGAGTCCAAATGCGTTCAAAAGGCGCCAAGTTCTCCCCTGCTTTTTTACAACAAAGAGTTGTCTGATTTTAAGGAAGTTGAAAGTGAGGACCTGTTGTTGAAACCTGAAGCAAACAAACCAAATAGGCATACCACTGAGAATATATTAAATAATAAACAAGTTTTTATTTGAAGGCTTTGTTCGACCGCATTCTTCAATGGAATCCTTAAAGAGGGAGATGAAGGAGAGTGGACACGATCACAGAAGCCAAGTGGGAACACAGTGCCATCCTGCACGGTCTGACCATAGGGGACTAGAAGTATGGCCAGTCTCAAAGGGAAAACATTATACTGTGGTGCCCCGCATAGCGACGATAATCCATGCAGCAAAAATTGTCGCTATGCGGATTCGTCGCTATGCGAAATTAAAAAGCCCATAGGAATGCATTGAAATCCCTTCAATGCGTTCCTGTGGGCTTAAAACTTACCTTTTAAGCGAAAATCCTCCATATGGCCGCCATTTTAGCTGCCCGGTAAGTGAGGAATCCGTCCCTGTTTTACCCGGTGGCCATTTTGGAACCGCCGATCAGCTGGGGAAAAATCATCACTATGCAAAAATCGGTAAGCGAAACAGCTTACCGATCATCGCAAAGCGATTTTCACCCATAGGAAACATCGTTATGCGATTGCAAAAGCGATCACAAAAACATCATCGCTACGCGGATTCGTCGTTAAACGGGGCGTCCGTTATGCGAGACACCACTGTATACCGTATTTTCTGTGTATAAGACTATTGTCTAAAATCTTTAGACTAAAAATTGAGGGTCGTCTTATACACGGAAGTAAGCTGAGGAGAGAACAAAAACAAGTGGAGGGGAAAGCAGGGATCAAAGCAATCCTGCAGCGCTTTGATCCCTTTCCCCTACACTTAAGACCCACTTAGATTTCTTAATTTTGGATTAGAAAAGTGGGGGGCGTCTTCTACATGGGGACGTCTTATACACAGAAAAATATGGTGTTTTTCCAGCATGGTGTTAGTGCTGCTGCATCCTACTTCCAAGCAGCGAGAAGGACTTGCCAAGGGGTGCTTTTGCTTATAGTGAAGTCACTGGAGACATACAGTACGTATCTCAGAGAGACATGTTTTTTTGTGGCAAATGATTCTGTATAGGCTTTGCATGAGAGACTCCTTACCCATAAGATTTCAAAGAAACACATTTTGCTGTAGAATTTTCCTGTGGAAGCCCACTGTTCACTCTCTTCCTCTGTTCAAATCCAACTTTTGTCTCCCTCCAAGGAATGTTTTCCCTGAAATTTGCCTGCTAGCTGGAGACTGTGTGGAGAAGCACAGTCCTTCCCAGAGATGTCAGCTGGTGCCTTAAGATCTGGGCCACCTACTTCTAGGAGATGATGGGAAGTTTGGAAGGGCCTCTTCCGCTTCCCACCAAAACACACCAGCAGAATGTTATTGCCAGCCTATCAGCTGTTCTTTGTCAGGACAAATAACTGAGATCAGTTCCAAATACACAACGCTAGACTCTGGAATTTTCTTTTAGCCTACACAGTGGGAGCGTAAATCTGTTCCATCTTTTCTTCTTCATGGTTTTGACCTCTCCAAGTGTTTTGCAGTCCTTGTCTGATCAGATCCTCCACAAGCCTGGGAGATCACCCCTCATTTGACCCACTTTGGAGAAGGAAAACGGAGGTTCACAGCATAGCTATCTGTAAACCATTCTGTTTCCATACCTATTTTTTATATATATATGCCAGTGTATGCAGAGAGCTTGTACCCATAGCTTCAAAACAGAGTGTGACCCATTGTTACTAGGTAGCTGGCTGGATAGGTCAATGGTTAAGTCTCCGGCTATGGAGCCAGAGGTTGGGAGTTCGATTCCTCACTGTGCCTCCAGGGAGAAGAGCCAGCCTGGGTGGCCTTGGGCCAGCTGCACAGTCCCAGGGCACCCCAGAAAAAAAGGAATGGAAAACCACGTTTGAGTTCTTTCTACCTAGAAAACACTGAAAAGGGTCACCCTAAGTCAGAGTTGACTTGACGGTACACAATGATGATTTAGAAACTCTGAAATCTGAGTCTTGGGGCACAAGCTGGACACGTGACAACCCTATCGATGCACACTCTGAAGGATGGTCTGTATCTAAAATGCATTTTTGGTTTTCTTTGCTAAGTCTACAGATTTGGTCAGCACAGCTGGGTACAACAATATCATCCAGCACCTGAACGATGGCCGGAAGAACTGCAAGGAATTTGAAGATTTTTTGAAGGAAAGGTATGTGTCGTTTTCCTAGACTTGTCGGAAATCAGGAATTTTGGCTGAGGAGGAGACTTTTTAATCCACTCCCAGTTTCAACCGAATTTAAATTTCATATCGGACTTCTACCGGTGCCCTGAAAACACCTAGTATGACCCATGTGACTATTGATTAAATACCATTGATGCCCCATGACAGGAGTTCTGTTTGATTCTCAGCTGTCCTTGTCCAGATCCAAAGCTTTCCTCACAGTCTAGATTCGTTTATGCATTACAGTAGTTTTACAAGGTTCTTTGGGTGATTCACCTATAAAATGAACATCACGAATAATTAAAATACACAGACGCATCCAAACATAAAACTCTTAATCAGATAATAAGAGCACAAGGATGAAACTGGCAGTAGAAAGCAAATACTAGTGGAAAGAGACCTGATAGCTCCGAAACCGAAAAAGTGTATGAAAATAATTTTATTTTAAAAAAACTTAATCTAGTGTGGAAAAAAACAGTGTAAGGATCACTGTATCTTTAGTGCCTCAGATGTGCTTTGTTAAACATAGGGTGCACATAGAAATCACTTTAAAAAAACCTTGAAAATATGCATGCATGTCCAAAGGTAAAGGTTTCCCTTGACATTTAGTCTAGTCGTGTTCGACTCTAGGGCGTGGTGCTCATCTCCGTCTCCAAGCCATAGAGCCAGCGTTTTTCCGTAGACAGTTTTCCGTGGTCACGTGGCCAGCGCGACTAGACACAGAATGCTGTTCCCTTCCCACCATGGTGGTACCTATTTATCGACTCACATTTTTACATGCTTTCGAACTGCTAGATTGGCAGGAGCTGGGACAAGCGACAGGAGCTCCCTCCGTCGCGTGGATTCAATCTTATGACTGCTGGTCTTCTGACCTTGCAGCACAGAGGCTTCTGTGGTTTGACCCGCAGCACCACCACGTCTGTGCATGTCCCACACAGATTTTAAAATAGATAAAATGCCATTGTTGCCAATGGGGTTTCTTTTTCCAGCTTCTCAAGACCTTTTTTGGGGTAAAAGTGATAGTTGGGTTTATACTAGACACGGGCGCATGGACCTCATTTCGGAGGTTGCCGCTGGTTTGAACCCACAGCATTACAGGTACCACATACTCGCTTCCTCTGCCTCCCTGGCTGGATCCCCCCACTCACCAGCTGGGGTGCACGTCTCTCCCCTTTGGTGGTTTATCCAGTCCCCAGCAGAAACATGGGCTTCCCTGCCCCGCCTCCCCAGTGGATTGCCCACTGAGACCAGGAGGCGGGGAGAGGCTCCTGCCAGGGACTGGTAGAACAGCTGGTAAGCGGGGTCTTAGCCAGGGAGGTAGGAGAAGGGAACACATGACACGAACCTCCGAACCGAGGTTCATGCCCATCTCTAGGTGACACCTCCCTCCCCCACCCATATTGATCCTGACTTGGATTGGGGCTAAGAGAGGCTTCCTTTATAGTAAAGAGAGAGAGAACTTTGAGCTCCATCCTATCTGTTTAGCATAGCACATCGCCTGATAATTCATTTCAAACACCTAAGTGATCGTTTGAATGAGAGAGGGCAAGGAAGATCTGTAACTATCTGCTTACAAAGCATGTCTTCCGTTGCTCAGCCATTGGCCCCTTTTTTGCTGTTTTCAAAATTAGCAGCCGTAAGCAGATTCTAGTAGAAAGGCAGGGTGGCGGGGAGGATGTGAAATGAAAGGAACAGATCATGACACCCAAAGTATAATGAACAGGGAAAGAAGTATAGGAAGGAAGTGTAGCCTGTCGTTGGTGGGCTTCGTATGTCATCTTTTCCATTATTTAATGGGGCTCCTGGTACTAAGCCAACCTGAGATCAATGTTACTTGTCTCGTTCGAGGCAGGTTTTGTGCTTGAAAAATGTGCTTGAAAAGAACAATTTTTTGTTTTTGCTGGTTGTGAAACATCATCTCAGTTTTTGCACTTTCTTCTGGAACCCCTGTTCCTCCCCTCTCAAAACAATCTCGGTGGAGGGTGAAATTAGACAATAGTGTTCCTTCTAATGTCTAGTTTGACCTGACTCTTGAATTTATTCAGTTAAAAGGTGTACAGGCAGGGAAAGATGTAATATTGTCTTCCATCCTACCTCTCTCCCTTTATATTAAAGTAAAATGCAGTCCCTTGTTTCAGCCCCATTCATCTCACCTATTCCCAGCTAGTCTTTTGTAAAGCTAATGGATCTCAATTGCACATTCCAGACCACGCCGCCCTCCAGAACAGCAGTGTTACGAGAGGGACAGCTCACAGGCATTTTATTTATTTATTTATTTATTTATTTATTTATTTATTTATTTATTTATTTATTTATTGCATTTATATGCCGCCCATCTAGACATGTCTACAGGCATGTGTTCTGATGAAGGCGGGGAGAATCTCTTTCTGGTTCCCAGTTACTGAAAGTGTTGTAGCTCAACTCAGCAACGTCTACATCATCATAGTTTCCTAAGAAAAGAAAATCTGGGATACTTCAGACCCCATGAGCCCGGAGGCAGTAAATCTCTATTCCATAGCAGTACAGAGGTCTTCACAGCCTTGACTCCCCTTTGGGCAGGATCCTCCTTTTCTTCCCTCTTCATTTCTATGTTCTTTTCTCCAACTCTCTCTCTTGTGCCACCACAGAGCTTCCATTGAAGAAAGATATGGAAAAGACCTCATTAACCTAACTAGGAAGAAGCCCTGCGGGCAGACAGAGTTGAAGTAAGTCCATTTGTTTCCTTAGAACCATCATTCATTCATTCATTCATTCATTCATTCATTCATTCATTCATTCAATCAATCAATCAATCAATCAATCAATCAATCAATCAATCAATCAATCAATCAATCAATCAATCCCTTTTTTCAACCTTCATTCCCAGAATACTGCAGGCAGAGTTGATCAATGGCCATGCTGGGTGGATTATTACGGGAGTTTTAGTCCAAAACACAAACAAGACTTTTCCCATCCCTGTTTTTTTGGCGTGCAATTTAAAAATGCAAGAAAAGGGAGGAAAAATGAAGGTGGAATAAAAATTGCAGGAAAACCACTCCTCAGAAGGAAGGCTGTGCTGAATCACTCCTTTTTTTTGGTTACAAAACTACTTTATGTTGAGCCAACCAGAAATCAAGCTTTCTCATGCCCAGAAATCTGGTTAAGTGGGAACCATGAGCCAAGGCTGCCTGGAGTTCAGGGGTAGTGAACGTGGTCTGCATACGTCTGCACGTATTGTGCCAAGGGACAGCCGTTTTCCAAAGGTTGAGGCAGCCATCTTGTGTGCGTTGGGCAAAAGGAAATGTCCTACAGCTGCTCCAGACAGATAGAATTGTGCTTGTATCCATTCGCAGTTACACTCGGCTTCTCTAGGTGTTTCAATCCCTGATGTACTGTATTTTTCTGTTTACAGACACCCCACTTTTCTAATCCAAAATTAAGAAATCTAAGTGAGGATTAGCAAGTGTAGAGGGAAAGGGATCAAAGCGCTGCAGGATAACTTTAATCCCTGCTTTCCCCTCCACTTGTTTTTGTTCTCTCCTCGGCTTATTTCCGTATATAAGATGACCCTAAATTTTTAATCAAAAGATTTTAGACAAAAGTATAGTCTTATACACGGAAAAATATACTTGGTTGCAGAACCATCGGGGGACATGGGAACCTGGGCGTCGGCGGGGGGGTGGCCATGGGAAAAGCTGTTGAGCCATGTTTCCTGATGTCCATATGAAGAGAGCATTGTGTGAACGGTTGCCACTGGCAATAGTGAGCCTTCGTGACACACCGGGGTTATCAGTGAGAAGGACACGTCCACACTAGAGGCCAGGAGGGAAGTTGGGCAAGGCTTTTTCAGAGCGTTTTGGAGGGATGCTGTGTGCGAAACATGACATGTGATGCTCACAGCCTCTCACCTGCAAATGCTGGGGTGGGGAGTCAAACTTTTCCTCATACAGAGATTTCTCTGTGCAGTATCTCCTCCCTCCCACCCAATGATAAAATTTTGCAGGATTTCTCAGAAGTTTCACAGTCATCCCTTCCCCGCCGGAAGAAGTGCCAAGCTGTGCAGGATGGTGATCATTCTTCTGCAGGGTCTTGTCATTCCTACATACAGGATTCAGCAGAAAGGGGCATTTAGTTGTTCCGAATTTGCCACTTCCCTGTACAAAACCAAACCACCGTTTTAAAAACAAAAGCTGCGGGGACATACACAGGAAGCTGGCAAGTTCTCATTAATGCAGGAGAGGAAGTTTTTTTGGTAGGGAGTTTTGCCGTGGGGAGACTCATCAACGAAGAGAGGGTGAGAGATTTTGTGAGTGCTCATCATGTTCCTAGTAAGAAAAAAAAAACCTTATTTGATATGTTGCAGAATGGGGGGGATGGATGGATCCGTTCAGTGGGGTGCCGTTTACCTGGGAAGGGGTGTTCCTGACCTAAACAGGAACAGTTGGGAGACTTTTCCCACAGGGTTGCGCCTGAACCAGTTCGTATGGTTTTTTTTTATATGGGTGGGGCTGTCAGGACTTCACGCTTCACTGGGGAACTTCTGCGCTCTCCTGATGGGAAGGATTGTGTTAGCACAGAGCGCTGAAACAGTACCTGTGAGTTTTACTACGGGGAAGTCCTTGTTCTTTGCCTTTCAGTGACACAAAAACAGAGCTTAACAATTGTTTTTTTTTCAAGTTGTCTCCGTCTTTATGTGTGTTTTTTTCTTTTCCCTCTTTCGTTTCAGCACCCTAAAAAGAGCCCTTGAGGTTTTTAAGCAACGTAAGTAGCCTACCGTCTCTAGAACGTTGAAGAATTCACCTAGCTTATATGGAAAGCTAATGCAAGCATTGCCCCTTCCTAGTCTCCAGACAGTGACAGAAAGCTTAGGAAATTTTTATTAAAAAACAAACAAACCCACTAAAAATCACAGAATCCCCCCAGTTCACTTGATCATGGGAAGATTTTGGGATCTGTAGTCCAAAAGTCTATCTTTAAAATAGGTTTGTATAGGCCTGATCACACTCACCAAAAGAGCACCAGTTATACCTCTTTGGCCATTTTTTAAAGATTGTTTCATAAATTTCCGTTCACACGACACATGGCCAAGATCAACTCAATTTCCTGGCCAGCAGTTTATTTCCAGTTTGTTTTCCCTTTGACCAGAGTGTGGTTTTAAATTGTGCAATGTATCAGTTTATTCCCTGCCAGTATAGCGACGAATTTTTTGTGATCGCATTGCGATGTTTCTAATGGGAAAAAATCGCTTTGTGATGATCGGTAAGCTGTTTCGCTTACCGATTTTCGCATAACGATGATTTCCCAACAGCTGATCAGCGGTTCCAAAATGGCAACCGGGTTAAAAAAATGGCCGCCCGCTGTGTTTTTGCCTGGATTCCTCGCTTACCGGGCAGCGAAAATGGCCGTCGTATGGAGGATTTTCGCATAAAGGTGAGTTTTTTGCCCATAGGAACACATTAAATGGGTTTTAATGCATTCCTATGGGCTTTTCATTTTTGCATAGCAACAAATCCATATAGCGACGATTTTTGCTGCACGGATTATCGTTGCTGTGCGGGGCACCACTGTGTGTGTGTGTGTGTGTGTGTGTGTGTGTGTGTGTGTGTGTGTGTGTGTGTGTGTGTGTGTGTGTGTGTGTGTGTGTGTGTGTGTGTGTGTGTATGTGTGAGTGTCTATATATATTCTTTTACCCTCCTAGTTTCTTGAGAAAGGTGGTGGCCCTCATTGCCCCGTAGCTACCCTGCAATTAGGTTTTTTTCTAAAACATTTTGGGGCTGGTATATCGATAGATTGGTAAACATAGGTCAACGGCTTTACATGGACAGTCTCCATGGAGATTGTCTTCCATGTGCTTTGAGGTTTCAGCCAAGTGGCACAGGCTTACGTAGGGTTGGGGGGGGGAACCATGGTGGGCCGTGCATTACTTTACGTTACAGAGTTGTAGGCACCATGGATCCAACATTCCCAAATGGGAATCCCCTTCTGCTGTATCAAGGTTTCAGTCAGTTGGTTTTTTTAAAAATTTAAAGTAGGGATGGCCCTGCTCCAGGAAACACCGGAGAAAATAAACGGATTCCATGGTGTAGCCAGCAATCATAGCTGGCAATCACATTTCATATAGGAAGAAATGAATCAAGATCATTATAACTGATGAGAATATTACAGCTGGTCTATAACACCGCATGACTGCAAAAATAAATGTGTAGGGTTCAACAGAGGTATGGAAAGAATCAATATGACGGGAGTTCGTTTGGCAGGTGTAATCAGGTCCTAGGTGATGTCACAAGTATACTTATTATTCCCCTGCAACACGTGACTTTTCTTCATATAATCGACTTATTTCCTGAGCTCTCTGTCTAAGGATATTGATCTGGGGACTGAATCCAGAACTTTATGCGTTCTCTTCTAAATTTGTTTTTCTTCTGCAAGGTAAAGATGCTTCATAATAAAGATCTCTTCCCCCTCTAAAGTTGCAGTTTAGCTCTTTGTCTTCAATGTCTTTAATGCCTCAATAATGCAAGTTCTGCAATGCACCCGCGGGGTCATTTCGGCGCCGCTTGCCCCACCCCCCTCCTTTGCTGCCTGCTCTGTGGCCGTAATAAGTGACGGTGCCTTCACCATGAGAACCACATGGCCAGAATTCACCCGGTGTTGGGTGGAAAGATCTCTCTGGTCTCCCCTTCCCTGCTGGGAGAGAGGGAGACAGTCTGCTTTTTTGCCGGTTTACAGGGCTTTAAGGGTGTGCAAGGGGAGTGAGTGTGCCATTGAGAGCTGTCAAAATTGTGGGATTCTTCAGTGGCAGCCATGGGTTGTAGAAGATATCTCCTTGGGGAAATTGCTCACGTCATTCCTTAATAACCACCCCCACTCTCTGGGTCCTGGATTATTCTCTTCTCTTCTCTTCTGTTCTATTTATTGCATCGACACCTGAACTTTCCATTTCCACTTAAAAAACAATAACAGCACTCAAGGCAGATTGCAAAATTTCTTAAAAGAATAAAAACAGGTAAACCCAAATTTAACTAAAAACACCATGAAATCGACTAAACTGACACCGCCATAAAAATCTTTAAAATCAGGTAAATACATTAAATATGGATGAAACATTCTGAAGGAAATCAACTCTGAGTGCTCAGTGGAAGGACGGATCCTGAAGCTGAGGCTCCGATACTTTGGCCATCTCATGAGAAGAGAAGACTCCCTGTGAAAGACCCTGATGTTGGGAAAGTGTGAAGGCAAGAGGAGAAGGGGACGACAGAGGACGAGATGGCTGGATGGTGTCCCCGAAGCGATCAACATGAATTTGACCAAACTCCGGGAGGCAGTGGAAGACAGGAGGGCCTGGTGTGCTCTGGTCCATGGGGTCACGAAGAGTCGGACATGACTAAACGACAAAATATGGATGAAAATGCATCTCGGGGTTCATGTGTAAGGAGAAATGTTGAGGCCTGCAGTTGCTGGCAGTAGCCAACCTTTGGTTTTCTGGAAACTTACAGCTTTGGGAACGATGCCAGCTTTCTGGGTAATCTTAAGGTCACGACAGCAGGGGAATTTCCCACACAGCTGGGTTAATGGTGGTTTACTGTCAGCTGGATTGAAATTGCCCCAGGTCTTCCTTATGCGTCACTGGGAGGGGCTGATCAACTAGAATCCTTACATGACCGAGAAGAACCAGATGGATCTTTGACTGGGTTCCTGAGCCTCAAGAAACAGAGAAGATGCCTTCTGTCCTCTGAGCTGGGATTCCTGCATCTGGATCTCAAGCATCGTCCAGGAGCTTGCTCAGATATAATGTGGGGAATAGCCTTTAGATAATTTGGCTGGCTAATATCTTTATGTATGAAGCATTCATTTCAAAGATTTTCAGCCCACTCAACTCTTCTAAGGCCAAGAACGTGTCAAAATACATACAAAGTTTAGAGCTTTTTGGGGGCGCACAACTCTCACCATTTCCCAGCTGACCTGAGAGTTAAATGTAGATTGGTTCCCTCATCGAATCCCCGGTGGGCAGCTGAAGCTCTGAAGGAGAGTTTCTAAAACTTCCTTTTGCTGACTGCAATTCCCAGCCATTGTCTGTGCTGGAAGCTATAATCGTGTTGTGAGAATGGCTGACGGTCATATTCCAAAAGATCTCCTGTATGGAGAATTAGTGCAGGGAAATCACCCCAGAGGGAGACCACAGCTGAGATACAAGGAGATCTGCAAGCGGGATCTGAAGGCCTTAGGAATGGACCTCAACAGATGGGAAACTTTGACCTCTGAGCGTTCAGCCTGGAGGCAGGCGTTGCATCATGGCCTCTCCCAATTTGAAGAGACTCTTGTCCAGCAGACCGAGGCAAAGAGGCAGTCCCGAAACAAGCAAAGTCAGGGAGCTGGACAGGGGACAGATTGTATTTTTCTTCAGTGTGGAAGGGATGGTCACTCTCAAATTGGCCTTCTCAGCCACACTAGATGCTGCTCCAAGTCCTCCATACAGAGCACATTACCATAGTCTCTCGAGACTAAAGGATGCCTGCAAGAGAGTGATTTGATGTTGACATCTGACTGTTTAAGGCTCACCCTCCTGTTTGGAGGCTCCCAAGGGCTTCCCCAGGACAAAAGAAAGGGCGGAAGGGGTAGGAAGCTTTCCATTAGTTTTTTAATTAAATAGTACCACTGTCGGATAAAGCATAGTGTGTTGCTTATGTACTGCCCCATAGCCTTTAAAGCACTCTCTGGGTGGTTTGGAACTAATTATGTTGGCTATACATCATCTCCCCCAGATGAGCTGGCTACTAAATTTACTAAAGGATGGAAGGCTGAGTCAACCCTGAACTCACTACCTGAGCCCATTGGGATTGAATTTAGGTCATGAGCAGAGTCTTGACGGCAGTACTGCAGTTTAACCACCATGCCATGAGGTTCCTACTTGTATGGATTCCAGCCAGTGTTCTCGTGCTCAGTAAATACACGAGTCTGGAATGCATGGGTCTTCACAATCTTTTTTTAAAAAAGATAGTTGTGATGAACCCATGCTCTCTCTTGTTCCTGAGGGAGTTTCACAGAAGTAGGACCACCGGTGAGAAAGCCGGTTCTCATCGGTCTAACTGTTCTTGCAGGGGGGCGAGAGGGGTAGATGCTTAGGACTCTGTGGTCTCAAGACACTTGGGGCTTAAAAGCACTTTGACCAGAATCTGGAGCTAAAATTGCAATCCATATAAACTATACAGCTTAAGCGCATTATAGCGTGGATGTTGAGCTCCCACTCATAGGTATTCTAGCTGCTGCACTCTGGACCAGTTGCCACTGTCCGAACAATCTTCAAGGCCAGCCCCATGTAGAGCCCGTTACAGTAATCAATGTAGAATCTTGGGGTTAGGAGGATCTCATTCTCTAGACAAAGCCAGAGTCACCGAACCTGAGCAAACCATTAAAACTGGCTTCGGAGAACGAATGCCACAAATACCTTTATCAAACAGCATCTGTAGGGGCTTCTCTGATTTGCACGGATGTGGCAAAGCTATGTTGTAGTTCGTTAGCACAATTTATGTACCACTACGAAACAGTGTCTCCCTGTTTGGATCAACGCGGTTGGGAAATGCAGAATTCTGGATAGAGGCCAAGTAAGTTCTTTTTCTAAACCACTGCAGACCTCCATGCCTCCATACACAGCACAAGGTGGCTGGATAGCTCAGTGGTTTACGTCTCTGGGTGGGAATTAAATCTCCCATTTGTGCCTCTCCAAAGAGCTGGCCTGTGTCGCCTTGGGCAAGCTGTACGGTCCCAGGGCCACCCTGGAAGGGGAAACCGCTTCTGAGTATTCTTTGCCTGGAAACCCTGAAAAGGGTCGCAGTAAATCAGAATTAACTTGATGCACATCATCCTCATAGACAGCACAAGTTTTCCGGGACCCCCTCCCTCCAATGACATATATTGCCACTCAGAGTGGCCCCGTCCAGAGCTAAACTTGCATCAGAATTGCACGTTTTCCAACCAACATTGTTGTTTAGTTATTTAGTCATGTCTGACTCTTCATGACCCCATGGACCAGAGCATGCCAGGCCCTCCTGTCTTCTACTGCTTCCCGTAGTTGGGTCAAATTCATGATGGTAGCTTCAATGACCCTGTTTAACCATCTTGCCCTCTGTTGTCCCCTTCTCCTCTTGCCTTCACACTTTCTCAACATCAGGGTCTTTTCCAGGGAGTCTTCTCTTCTCCTGAGATGCCCAAAGTATTGGAGCCTCAGCTTCAGGATCTGTCCTTCCAGTGAGCACTCAGGGTTGATTTCCTTCAGAACTGATAGGTTTGTTCTCCTTGCAGTCCAGGGGACTCTCAAGAGTCTCCTCCAGCACCACAATTCAAACCAACCTACATTGCTACCATCTAATCTGGATTATGCTTCAATTGGTCAGCCCTTAACCCTCCCAATGATTGTTTTGGCAAGCAAATATTCTATGATTTTTAAAAATAATAATAACCCCGATTTCCAAAGTAATCCTTCATCCAGCCCCGAACTGTTTCTTGACATTTTTCTGCGGGCAGTTCTTCCAAAAGTTACTTTCAGGGACTGTAAATCCAGAATCCAGCAAATCCCGCTGGGAATTATAGTTCCCCCTGACTTTTCCGTTGTTGCAACTTTTTTTGGCGGAAGAAGGGAGGAAGAGCCATAGCCCCCCCCCAAAAAAGATATCAAAGCGCAGTAAAATACATTTTATCATTTGAACGTTCAGATGCACCTGCATGCACAAACACACACCCCAGCAACAAACTTTTTTTTTTTTTGCACTTAAGAGGACAGTGGTAGTAATTTAAGGGTACTTCCATTGATTCTTTGCTGTGACATTTCTGGTTTCCAGAGGTGGACAGTGTCGGTCAGAGCCACATCCAGTTGGCCCAGACACTGCGGGAAGAAGCGAGAAAAATGGAAGATTTCAGGGAGAAACAGAAGTTTCACCGTAAAAAGGTAAGCCATATGAAGGGGGTGGGAGTCATCTGAGTAAGTCAATTCTGAGTGAAGGCAGTGTTGCTCAGAAGATCATGCACGTTTTCGCTTTAAATGGGGAGCTAAACAGTAAGTTACAGACAGCCCGTCATTAGAGACTGAGATCCATTAGTGTTCCAGTGGTGTGATTCAGAGGTGGGTAGACCTTCATGAGGGGGCGATCTTCTTCCATAGCCTGTGCTTTGCTCCCAATCAATGGCCAATCACAAAACAAAGCAAGCTACTTTGCCAGTCACAGGAGGTATGGAAATCTCCTGCTGTGGCAATCACCCGTTCTTAGAATTTAAGGCATTCCCTCTTCTAACGATCAGTGATCTGTAAACGTGTAATTTGGCTGAGACGGTGGGACTGTAGTTATCATTCTAGAAAGCTTCTCTGGCTCCCCGAATTTAGCGGTGGGGGTTCCGTGCTCAGAAAGTGGAAAAGGTACTTTTAGGGTTAAAAGTCCCCCAAATCAGGAAACTAGAATGGCCAACTGAAAAGTAGCATTTCAGAAGTGTCCAGGGTGCAGGGCCAAGGAAAAGGTTTGATATTAAATATGTAATACTTCTGCAGCTCTGCGTGGGCCCCACAGGGTATGAAGTTTGAACATCTTGGAGAAGAAGCCGATTTTAAATTGTAAGGGGCAGCAGTTCTCTCAATGTCTGTTTTATCTCTCCCGTGGAGTATATGCGAATCCTTTTTTTAAAACAAAAAGTGGAGGAAATGAGAGAGAAAAGTGAGAAAGTCAAATAAATAAATAAATAAATAAATAAATACAGTGGTGCCTTGCTTAATGATTGCTTCGTTTAGCGATGTTTTCGCTTAATGATGGGTTTTTAAAAAGAATTCAATGCATCATTTAACGATGTTTCCTATGGGCGATTTTCGCTTAGTGATTTTGGGACCATGCTTCACATAGCGAATGCATTTTTAGGTCCCCTGTTTCACTTAACGATGTTTGTTTTTTCAATTTTAAAAGTGTCTTAAAATGGTCAAAAACGTTTTAAATGCTTGGAATCGTTAGTGCACCTTCTAAAATGTGTGCAAACTTAATTTGGCTTTGATCTGACTTTTCGTTAATTTTTTGGTGAATTTTTTTCTCCCCCATAGGAAAGCATTGAAACCAACTTTTCACAGCTGTCAAAAGTTGGGCTCAATGCATTTCAATGGGGGAGGAAAAAATTCACCAAAAATTAACGAAGACTCAGAACAAAGCCAAACTAGGTTTGCACACGACTTAGAAGGTGCTGTAACGAACCCAAGCATTTAAAACAGTTGCTGACTTTTCATTAATTTTATGTGAATTTTTTTCTCCCCCATTGGAAACAATGGAGCCCAACTTTTGACAGCTCCATTGTTTCCTATGGGGGAGAAAAAAATTCACAATGAATTAACGAAGACTCAGAAACTGTTTTAAATGCTTGGATTCGTTAGAGCACCTTGCAAAACCTGTGCAAACTTAGTTTGGCTTCATTCTGAGTCTTCGTTAATTTTTTGTGAATTTTTTTCTCCCCCATAGGAAAGCATGGAGCTGTCAAATTTTGACAGCTGTCAAAAGTTGGTGGGGGAAAAATTCAGCAAAAATTAACGAAAAGTCAGATCAAAGCCAAATTAAGTTTACACCCGTTTTAGAAGGTGCACTAACGATTCCAAGCATTTAAAACAGTTTTTGAACCTTTTAAGACACACTTAAATTTGCAAAAACGGACATAGCAAAACCATTGGAATGCATTGAATAGGCTTCAATGCATTCCAATGGAGGAAACATTGTATCGCTTAACGAAGTTTCCTATGGGTTTTTTCGCTTAAGGACGGCAATCCGTGCCTATTGGAACGGATTAACCGGTTTTCAATGCATCTCTATGGGAAAACACGTTTCGCTTAACGATGTTTTCCCATAGCGATGTTTTTTGGAACCAATTAACATCGTTAAGCAAGGTGCCACTGTAAATAGATAGATAGATAGATAGATAGATAGATAGATAGATAGATAGATAGATAGATAGATAGATAGATAGATAGATAGATAGATAGATAGATAGATAGATAGATAGATAGATAGATAGATAGATAGATAAAATTTGCAATGCCGCCATTTGGACAGGCTGGAAGTAGCACAGGAAGAGAAGAGGAAATTTCTGAAGTGCCGAGAGCTTCTGAGCTCAAAGTACTGAACGATTTTGCTGTCTTTTTTCAAAAACAAAAATTTGTGTATTTTTTTTACTTTTGTCTTTTTATGTTTTTAGTGTGCGTCTAGTTGTTCATATCCTTTAATATAAATGCAGTTTGCATGAAATAATGTAAATATGTATTGTGGTCTTCTTGCAAAAGTGTGACGGGCAGGGGTTGGGAAGCTTCTTTTACTGTATGGATTGTTTTGAGTTTTAGAGTTGGTGTGCATAGGTTTACATGCATCGTTTGCAAGAGTTTAATGGGAGTAGAAATGACCATGATAGTTGAAACAACAGCAAGAGACATAAAGAAACATAAGTCCCTATAGTTTGGCTCTGGTAGGAACAGTATGTTATGCTAGATATATCCTTGATCTGACTCCGCACAGATTCTCTTAATGATATTAAAACATTTTCACATTTCTTCATTCCTTTTGCACCCACTTATGCCATGAATTAAGTCCAAAGTTTATTCCTGAGCACTGTTGTGTGTTTGTTTGTTTGTTTGTTTTGTGTGTGTGTGGAAGATGAACACAAAGTGACAGTACGCTCCTTCCTTATGTAAGTTTTGCATTACAGACAAATTGTAATTTTGCTTTTCCTGTGTAATTATATATATTCCTGCATTGAGCAGGGAGTTGGACTTCATGGCCTTATAGACCCCTTCCAACTTCTCTGTTCTATGATTCTGTGATTCAGTGTTCAACGTATTTCATCCCACATGCATGAAACTGTGGGAAGAATTTACCATCTGTAGCAGATCCTGGATTACAGAGACCCTCAGCTATATTAAGTCATTCCAAGTTACTAGCTCTCATGGGGCTTCCTAGGTGGGAAGCCCCATGTATACATGTCATTGAAGTGGAACCTCTGTTCCTTGCAGGATCGGCCATCCTGCCTTCATGCTGTTCTCCTGCCATGGATCACATAACAGTCTCTTTTAGAAATAAATAGACTCTCTGTGGAGTTCAGATTCTTTATCAGATATCAGAACTGGTGCAGAGCATAAGAAGGCCGCAATACTTCCTTGGTTATCCGTAGCAAGGAAGTGGCAATTCTCTTGTGCAAGACTGTCATGATGTCTCCCCTTTCGTTGCCTGCTTGTGTGGTCTTCTATTTTTAGAAACAGGAAATGTGTTCTTCCCTCCTTCCCTAGGTTTCTGCAGAGCAGGACAGTCTGCTAACACTGGTACCTTTCCCCCCCACAGATCGAGCTTATAATGGATGCGATCCATAAAAACCGGAATTTGCAGTATAAGAAAACCTTAGAAGTGAGTTGTACTGATTTTTCCAAAGGTGACATTGCAGCTGCACCCATAACAATCCTGTCTCCTGGTGGGATGGTTTAGCAATGCATAGCCTTTTTCAGCAGGAGAAGAGGAAATGAGCAGCGTAAATGGTTTTTGGTTATTTCCCCAAAGTTGACAGGTAGGGGGCTTGGCAAAGATTGAATTTTTGGAGCACAACTCACATGGCCATGCTGGCTGGAGAACTTTGGGAATTGTGCTTCAGGAAGGAACTTTCCCAAGTGTTGAGTGTTCCTAGATCTTTCGAGAAAGAGGAGGGATTCCTCTGCATATAAACACCTGGAAAGTGTCAATCTTTTTCTTCTCCTGAGCCTTTTCCATCTAGAAAAGAGAGACATGAAGCTCAGGTGAGACTCAGTGAAAACTGTGCAAGGGGCCAGCTTCGTAATTAGAGTGTGGTAAAACGTTTTCCTTCTGGAGATTTACCGTATTTTTCCATGTATAAGACTATACTTTTGTCTCAAATCTTTAGACTAAAAATTGAGGGTCGTCTTATACACGGAAGTAAGCTGAGGAGAGAACAAAAACAAGTGGAGGGGAAAGCAGGGATCAAAGCGATCCTGCAGCACTTTGATCCCTTTCCCCCTCCACTTGCTAAGCCCCACTTAGATTTCTTAATTTTGGATTAGAAAAGTGGGGGGGCGTCTTACCAAACTGAACCTGTGTTGTCCTCGCTTTCCTTAGGCGAAGAGGCTCTACGAACAGCGGTGCAGGGACAAGGATGAAGCCGAACAGGCGGTGCACCGGAGCGCCAACTTGGTCATCCCAAAGCAACAGGAAAAGGTAATGAAGGCCCAGGAGAAGAAGGGGCCATGTTGACATCCCGTATTACGGGGGGGAAATAAGAACCAAGAACTAGATGACGTGAGAGGAACCGTGAGAACTGGAAAATCTTTAAGAACGTATAATGATCCCAGCAGGAGGTTTTCACACCTTCCACAGTTGGCTAAGGGACTTGTTTTGTTTTGTTTTTGGTCCTTCCGATGTAGACCCGGGGCTGCACTTCCAAGCGGGATCACTCAGTTATGATTGTCTGTGACATGAACCGTTTGAACGGTTTCTTTTTTTCTCCTTTTTAAAATGTTGACATCTTTGTCTGTATAGTCATGTGGTATATATGATGCAGGGAACGTGGTGGCGCTGCAGCTTAAACCGCAGAAGCCTCTGTGCTGCAAGGTCAGAAGACCTGCAGTTGTAAGATCGAATCCAGGTGACGGAATGAGCTCCCGTCGCTTGTCCCAGCTCCTGCCAACCTAGCAGTTCGAAAGCATGCAAAATGCAAAATGCAAGTAGATAAATAGGTACCACCTCAGTGGGAAGGTAATGGTGTTCCGTGTCTAGTCGCGCTGGCCACGTGACCATGGAAATTGTCTTCAGACAAAACGCTGGCTCTATGGCTTGGAAACGGGGATGAGCACCGCGCCCTAGAGTCGGACACTGCTGGACTCAATGTCAAGGGGAACCTTTACCTTTAGCTAGCTATGCTGCAAGACCAGTTTGCATGGCTTTGAGCCGTTTCCTACTGTTTGGAGAGGTTCTGTAGGCCACACCTGCCATTGGAAAAAAAAGGATATAAGGGCATATAACGGGTACGCAGCATGGCTATGGCACCCAAAAACCCAACCGATTCACAGATTCAATAAATTGACTCCAATGTTCATATGCGCTAAAATGATAAGGACTGAAGCTATACAGGGATCAGATACTTTTAAAAAGGTTATGCTGGCTAGGTGGGGGTGGGGAAAACTATGGGCTGGCCAAATGAATGGATGTTACCTGTGTGTCACATGAACGGAAATGTGTAAAACAATTTAAATCATGGTAGAATCGACGTAACTGGGGAGTATTTTTGGCTCACGTGACGGTACCCTGACTCACATCTCTCGGACATGGATAGCTTTCAGTTTCTAAAAAGAGGAAATATACAGTGGCTGAAATCCAGTAATAAGTCATAATTAGACAAGTCAGTGGGTCTATGGTGAGTGAGTCCTCTCCTCTATGTTGTTGTTTAGTCATTGTGTCTGACTCTTCGTGACCCCATGGACCACAGCACGCCAGGCCCTCCTGTCTTCCACTGCCTCCCGGAGTTCGGTCAAAATCATGTTGGTCGCTTCGATGACCCTGTCCAGCCATCTTGTCCTCTGTCGTCCGCTTCTCCTCTTGCCTTCACACTTTCTTAACTTCAGGGTGTTTTCCAAGGATATCTCCTCCATAAGCTCTGTCAGTTTGGGGGCGCTACTCTACTTGTGGCTTTTGACTGGATTTGAGCCCGTGGGGGGGTTAGACACTGTGGCTATTGTTCCTTTCCCCACCATACATATAGTACAAATATATTTTTCAATGATATTTCTATAGGGCTTTCTACTGTATGTATCATATGTAAACTGATTCAAGAGTAATTTCTTTGCCCACAGAAGAGTGGGAACTGTAGTTTCTTTGCATGGGGAATATTGTTTAGGGGAGGTCTTGGCACTCATAAGAGTTGCGTCTTATACTATCACTTTTGGGATTGACCTGTGGCCATGCTGGCTGGGAGATTCTGGATTTTGTAAACCCCCCCCCCCAAAAAAACCCCACAACCCTTAATATTTCCCAACTTTGATTTGTCTTACTCAGCAGCATCTCCAGGTCAAATTTGGCTCTGACTCTACTCAAACCCATCGGTCTTCTGTTCCAACATGCTGCCCAGTGTTCTCCTCTCTTCCCCAGCATTCTTCCTTTGATTTTCCAGGTTGTTGTTGGTCTATTATTACTCATCCTGTAGAATAGCTGCTTGGCTTGCAATGGCTTCACATTCCATTTCAGGCACCACCATTTAAAATATGTGGGCAACCTTCAAAGGTTTGATGGCTGCACATGCCCATCTGTAGGTGTTGGAGGGCCAAATGTGGTCCATGTGCCCTCTTTATCCACCCTCCAAAATATTTTTCTTTAAAAAAAATTTTTTGGAAACCGAAACTGGTCTCTTATGCCCTCTAGTGGCCATTTAAATAAGCATTTTATAGATTTTTTTAAAGGAGGCTATTGAAGGAAAATGTTGCTAGGGAGCACTGAAAAAAGCGTGGAATTTTTTTTTAACTTAACCATCCACTTCTGCGCTTGCTGTATATGTGTGTGTTTTGTTGTCCGATATAAATGATAGTGACCTTGATGGGGATGAGAAAGAGCTTTTTGTCTCACTTTCAGCTTGAGGAAGGGGATCTTGAAGGAGTTCAGACATTCTTTGGTGGCCTTCTTCTGTCAAGACAGCCTCATTGGGAGACAATGTACAATTCTGGCACACAGTCATTCCATCCTTATCTAAAAAAAAGGTTTTATCCATTTTGTGTCTCTTCTAGCTGTTTGTAAAGTTGGCCCAGACAAAGACGGCGCTGGAGGATTCAGGTGAGTTGTGTTGCTGCCGAGGAGGATCAACTTCCTAATTTTGGGACTGGCTTCTTGGGTCTTTGTAATTGACAGATGTCAGCCTCTCGTGATGTGCCTCTCATGATGGGAAGGTTCTCCTTGGCTAATTGCCATGTCTTGTGGTGACGTTGACCAACTGGGGAGTCAGGTGGGACTCATCGACTTGGCAAATGGCAGTCCCACATTGGGGCATATTCTTTTTCTGGTGTTGTCAGAGAAGGCTGATAGGGAGGCACCTCAAAATATTTAACTTTGGGGGAAGTAAAATGCCTCAGGAAGTTCTCTTGTGCCTTCTGGGGGATATAGAAGGCAGTTTTGCCATGTTTTGAGGGGGCCCGGGCATTTTTTAAAAGACTGACTGACTGACTGATTGATTGATTGATTCATTACTTTGACTTATGTACTGCCATGTTAGTGCCGGAGCAGTTAAAACAGACTACACAGGATTGAATACAGCATAAATAGCAAAAGCATAGTCCTAAAACTTAAACAGTGGCACAACCAGTATTCTCAGTGAGGCAAGATTGTTGGTGAGGTCAGCTGAGGTCACCGTGAAAGACCTCCCTAAATAGGAGTGTTTTTAACTGCCTCCTAAATGAGCACAAGATGTTACTGAATATTATTACGGAGTATTATTGTCATTATTTTGACTGCTGAAGGGCACAAGGGGGCTTTTGGGGCTAAAAACAGTCCATTTTTGTAAGAATTGAGGGAGTGAGATTGCAAAGGCAGCCCACCGTGATCCAGAGATGGGTATGTGTACCCTTCCAGACCTCTGGAAATTGCCCACACCTGATCCAGATGGAGCTCCTCACTGGCAGGCAACCAACCAACCAATCAACCAACCAACAAATCAAGGACTATTTGGTGATATTCTACATCTGTTGCTGCAAAGGGATGTCCAAAGGCTGAGTCCATCATGTCTAGATCTGTTCTAGATCCAGATGGAGATCTGTTCTAGATCTGATCCAGATGGTGCCCCTCACTATCTATCTATCTATCTATCTATCTATCTATCTATCTATCTATCTATCTATCTATCTATCTATCTATCTATCTATCTATCTATCTATCTATCTATCTATCTATCTATCTATCTATCTATCTATCTATCTATCTATCTATCTATCTATCTATCTATCTATCTATCTATCAATCAATCAAGGACTATTTGGTGATGTTCTACATCTGTTGCTGAGAAGGGATGTCCAAAGGCTGAGCCCATCCTGTCTATATCTGTTCTTCTGGGTTCTGGTGAGAATTTTGGGAATTCCAGTGGGATTGAACTGTGCTTGGAATTTTATCGGATACAGACAGGGTGTATCAGATGAACATTGGCGCTCTGGAGAAGATCAGGGAGGAATGGCAGATGGAGCATGTCAAGGCTTGTGAGGTAAAAACCAAACATGAATATTTTCCCCTTTTTTCAGGTGATGGAAAGCTAGGTTAGCAGGTGCTGCTAAGCATGAATCTTTTGCCCTGACATAGGCTTCCCTAAACACCACGTTCTGCCTTTAAATTCTGAAAAATTCATTAAAAATAAGTTAATGTATTTAATGGAGACATTTTTTCTGCAATGGGATGAAGAGGGTGGTTGGCCACCAAACAGATTTAAGAAACTGATTTGTGCAAAAAATGGATAACTTGATTTTTCCCCAGACCCCTAGAGTAGAGAATGCTCATCTTCCTCTATCATCCAACCAGAAGGTAGCACAGTTTAAAAATAAATAAATCTGGAGGTCTTTTTTTACCCATTCCTGTGTGCACAGAAGATATACCTATTGAGAGCGAGTGGTGTGAGAGCATTTGAAAAGGTTCCCCAAAGTTGTATCTTGTCCTCTGATCTTCATGGGCGCTTTGGCTTGTGTTCTCCCCCCCTCAGTTCTTTGAGAGCCAGGAATGTGAACGGATCAATTACTTCCGAAATGCTTTGTGGCTTCATGTCAACCAGCTCTCTGAGGAGTGTGTCAAGAATGATGACGTAAGTAAGAGGGTGGAATTTTCGTACTACATAATTGGTGAATGGATGGCATCCTCGACTTGGGAGTTGGGGAAAGGTAATTTTTTGGACTACAACTCCCAGAATTCCCCGTATTTTCAAAGACACGGTGTTTTTGTCTCCCTCCCTCCCTCCAGAGCTATGAGGAGATCCGCAAGAGCCTTGAGCATTGCAGTATTGAGAAGGACATTGAGTGTTTCGTCAGTCTCCGCAAAACAGGCTCTCTCCCGCCAAGTAAGTGGATTTATGACAAGAATCGGCAGCCCATGTGACACAAGGAGGCAGCTGGTCTGTTGTTTTTCAAATATGTGTCTGCTCTTTCTCTGTGAGTAAAGTGAGCCAGTGGGTGGGGGAATGTGACTGAACAGATACCTAGAGAGAGACCTTGTCACAAAATAGCCAAGAACAATTATTTTGTCTTTGAATGAGAAGTGCTTAGTAGCTGTCAAGATGGTCTATGGGATCCCCTCTTGTACTCACTTCCATTCACAGAGTGACACCAGGCAAGAGAAAATCCCAGAAGCTCACTTCTTTTCCTCAGAAAAAAGGGATTTCCCCTTGTGTGATATCACTTGGTGAATGGGAGTGAGCACAAGAGGGGATCTTGTAGATCATCTTGACTGCTGCCATTGGTGTTGTCAACATTCAGGTTGCTCTTTGGTGTGTAAAGCTTGGCATCCTTTGTCCTGTTGGCAGGCGTAGACATAGGCATCCTTCAGTCTCGAGAGATTATGGTAACGTGCTCTGAATAGAGGACTTGGAACAGCGTCTAGTGGGGCTGAGAAGGCCAATTTGAGAATAACAATCCTTTCCACACTGAAGACAAATACAATCTGTCCCCTGTTCAGCTCCCTGGTTTTGCTGGTTTCAGGACTGCCTCTTTGCCTCTGCCTGCTGGACAAGGATCTCTTCAAATTGGGAGAGGCCAGGCTGCACCACCTGCCTCCAGGCTGAACGCAACACAGGCACAATATAATACAGCACTATTGGGCCATTTCCTGGCCTTTTGAATCATGGATTCAAAAGCACAGTATCCCACATTTATAAACTGATTTTTTTAAAAAGAATTGTGCAATGCGTGTCTTGTCACCATAAGTGGGAATCAGCTTGAAGGCACACAATTATTATTATTCTGCATGTTTAGCTACACATCAATGTCTCTCTCACACACTGTTCCTGACGGCATGAATCATGTCGCCTCCAGTTTTGGCCTGAACGTCTCCAGAGGACACATGGAGTGTTTTGTGCCGTTATTCTGTTTCCTTTTCTGCCTACACGTTGGCCAAGTTACAAGCAGTCTGTGATGATGGATGGACTTGTGTTCATTGTTTTGGGCCATTGACCGACACGGTAAGTTGCAAACCACCTCATTTCTTTCTTTCCTTTTTGTGTAGCCCCAGTGGTGTACGAAAATTATTATAATGCCCAGAAGAATGCAGCGGTGGGACGAAATCAGGCCCCAGCCCCTGGAAGGTAAGACTAGGGGCACTGCTTAAATTTAACCAGTAGATGAATAGTATTTATACTGTGCTTTTCGTGGAGGGAGTGTTTACAAACCTCCCTCCCCCCCACACAGAAGATACAGAATATGAAATGTGTGCCAGGGTCTCTGCAGAGGTCTTGCGAACAATGAACCAAGCAGCTTAGGAGGTTTGGAATCCCACCTCGAAGGGGTCGGTGTTAATATTTTCTAACTCCTGCATTTGGTGGGGATACAAGAGAGGGCCTTCTCTGTGGCTGCTCCCAGACTTTTGGAACTCCCTCCCACTGGAAGCCAGGCTGGCCTCATCTTTGCTGCCCTTCCACAAGAAGACAAAGACCTTTCTCTCCCCAGGCAAGCTGTCCTTGAGCGACAGCTTCTCTGAGTGGGGTTCTCAAATGGAAGGTGGTGCCTTACTGCTCTGAATATGTTTTTTTTTAGTGTTCCTTTTGCTTACTGCTTTTTTTTTAGTGTGGGATTTGTTGGATCCTTTCTAGTTATTTGTATACTCCCTGCTTTTAGCTTTAAATATTGCCTTTTAAGGATGTAAACTGCCTTAGGTCCTCTTGAAGGAGAAAGGCAAGGTAAAAATATTTTGAATTAATAAAAAATAAATAATGCTCGGGTTACAATACGGAGCAGAGAGTGGGAAAGAAGAAGAGATGGGGTCATGCCATCACTATTCTCAAGGTTGGGAGGTGATAAACTAAAACCAGAAAGATGTGTTAGCGGATTGGGGCCTGGGTACAGAATGGAGAGGCTTCTTTTTCTGGACTGCACCTTCCCGTCTTGGCAGCCAAGACCTCTCTCGGGTTCTCTGCACCCAGGGCTTCGCTTCCGGCCTTTTTCTGTCCCTTTCCTTTTCCCACAGAAAGAAGAATGGTATTTTTTATTGGCCGAGGGTAGGAAGCGTAACCATTTCCTTCTCGCTTTCTCTTCCAGTCCTCTTTACGGGATTGTTGTAAGAATGTGTAACACAGTGGTGCCTCGCTAGACAGTTACCCCACATGACTTTGCTAGACATTGACTTTTTGCGATCGCTGTAGCGATTCGCAAAACAGTGATTCATATGGGGGAATTTCGCTGGACAATGTTTGGTCCCTGCTTCGCAAACTGATTTTTGCTAGACGACGATTTTGACAGCTCCCTCCATGCTCGCAAACATGTGTTTTTGGGGCCTAAGCTTCGCAAGACAGCAATTTAAACAGCTGATCGGTGATTTGCAAAGTGGCTTTCCAATGGCCGATCTTCGCTAGACAATGACGATTCTTCCCCATTGGAACGCATTAAACAGGTTTCAATGCATTCCAATGGGGAAATGCTTTTCGCTATACAATGATTTCGCTAAACAGTGATTTCAGTGGAACGGATTATCATTGTCTAGTGAGGCACCACTGTACATTGTTCCGCCCCCCCCAGTGGCTATTTTGGGGACAATCTGGGAACTGAAGTCCCACTCAAAGGAATGTTTCTGATCCCTGGAACGAGACCAGAAAAAAAGCATACCGTTCAGTTGCGCGGAATGGCACTTTCTCAATGCTGAACCTCATGAAGGGGTCTTGTCTCTTTCTTCTCTCCAGGAGGCCCCAGATGCCGGTTCCTTCCAGCAAACCAAGTAAGCAAACCGGCTGCCTTTGGGTGAACCAAGTTTTACGGACAAAGTCACGCTTCCTGCTCTTTCCCTGCCCTTTTTTTTTTCTTTTAAACCTCTGGGTCCCAACGAGATGGAAAGCATGAGATAAGAACATCAAGACAAGTTGAGCGGAATCAAAGAAAAGGCCTGTTGAATCCGGTCGTCTCTTCCTGTGGCTAGACAGGAAGGGTTAAGCAGTCCCACCTCTTGGCTGTTTTCTCTCTTTGATTTGGGAGCTGGGGAGCTGCGTTTCATTTTTTTTTAAGCAGAAATGTTCTGGGTCATACCCTGTTTCCCCCAAAATAAGACAGGGCCTTATATTAATGTTTGCTCCAAAAATGCATTAGGGCTTATTTCCAGGGGATGTTTTATTTTTTTTTATGTACAACCATCTACACTTATTCAAATACAGTCATGTCATGTGGTTGCTGCACAAGGGTGGAGGGCGAGGTGTCACTTAACTAGGGCTTACTTTGGGGGTAGGGCTTATATGACGAGCATCCTGAAAAATCATACTAGGGCTTATTTTCAGGTTAGGTCTTATTTTAGGGGAAACAGGGTATCTAGTTCGTAAAATAAAGCATGGCATGAAATAAAGCAGGAATGTGACAAACAGCCATTTGGGGAATGCATCACATGCAGGTACATTAGTCTGAGGGCCGACCTTGGTTTGGGCTGTCTGTTGCAATTATCCTCATCCTCATCATCATAACATGCCTCAGGTTTATTAGGACTTTTGATGAGCCTTACCAGGTTTTGCTAGGTATAAATTACTCAGAGGTCGTTTACCATTCTCTTGTCCTCGGGAGACGCCCTGGGACTGTGCGCAGCTTGGCCAAGGCTACACAGGCTGGCTCTTTTCCTGGGAGCCCAGCGGGGGAATCAAGATTTCAACCACTTCGCTATACAGTCATCATCAGGGGATATTGAACTCCTTAAAACACAGTGTACAGTGACACATCATAGTGGATCTAACTCTGTATTGTGACACAGAATTGTAGACTCATAGGTCCGTAGAGGTGGAAGGGTCATTGAATAGAACCCTTTGCTGATGCAGAAATCTGCAACTAGAACATCATGAGAAAATTGGACCGCTATCGGTCAGACCTGCTTTGATCGGGATTCCTGCATTGAACGGGGGGAGGGGGGTTAGACACGATGGCCTTAGAGGCCCCTCCTGGCTCCATTAATCTAGGATTCTATTCCGTATTTACTTGGGACACTTATTCATGACAACAGGTGTGTTTCTTCCTTTGCAGTGTATATACCTTTTTTGTTTTCTTACAGTACTAATTTATTGGGATTTCTCTTTTACAGTGGATCCTGAATACTCAACTGTGGATGGTTATAGTTTAATACATCATCCTTAGCTAGAAAGTGTAAGTTGGTTCATTGTGAAAGGGGACTTGCTAGGGAATACGAAGGGATGCCGGGGTGAGTAGAAGGATTTGCATTGCGTTGGAACTAGTTTATATTCTGTCCTTTATATGTGTTATGGCATTATGGCTCTTTTCCTCCATTGGAGGCACTGAAAGTGGATGACTCTTAATTACAGGAGAACGGTGAATCTGCTTCAGATTTTAGCCTGAACTTTATGGGAGCTCTCCAAGGTGCTGAAGCCTGTCAGGGTTCAGATTCAGCAGGCTGCATAGCTCCAGCTAAAACCTGGGACAGACTTGAAACCCCAGTGACATTGGAGTCACCGGGATCCGCTTTTTGGAAGAGAGACTTGTACAGTATCTCTCACACTGCCTAACTTATATCCTTTAAATTAGCCTACTGCCTCTAGGTGTGGCGGAGACCTTGTCTTGCCCTCAAGTATTGAAATAAAATTCAACAACCCTCAGTCCTATGTCCTGCAATGTGGGCAGCTTCTGTACAAGGAGCGTGAGAGTCCCGTCTTATCCTCCGCTTCCGGCAGGAGAACATCGGAGGCAGACTGCCAGCCTCCTTGTCTTCCGTAAACTAGCACCGGGCCACCAGGATCTGTTCTTACAGGGCTTGCCTATCTATGGGAATGTAGGAAAACCACCCGAGCCCTAGATCATGCATCCATCCATCCATCCCAAGTTGTTTTATGGACTCTGACTGGCAGCAGCAATGCCACGACTTGGGCAGAGTGCGTTGGTACTGGAGCTCCTTTGACGAGAGATGGCAAGGATCTAATGGGTGTCAACACTCCCACGGAGCCTGGAAAGGCAATTGTTTTGCATGACACAGTCTCCCGTCCAGTAATAAAAGGCCTTCTATGAACTACTCACCCTCCTGCGTGACCCCAAGGACATTTAACTTGGATCTTGTGTTGTCGTTCTGTTTATAGGAAAAGGGGGGCTCGGGGAGTTGTCCAGAAAATAAAAGAGAGGAACTTTTCCTTCGTTTGGATTTTATCACAGAGGCAGGTTCTTCGTCCCCAGCATTAGTGCTGCTGCCTCCTCCAACCCTAACTTCTGGTAGTTATAGATATTTTGAAAGTTGCCCATGTTTGCCCTCATTTCAAATTGCACCAATTTTTGACCTCATTGTTCTTATGAGCCTACACAGTCATTTAGATCTCTGGTTCTTAACCTTGGGTTACTCAGGAGTTTTGGACTGCAAGCCTTCACCACCAGCTGTCCGGACGGGGGTTTCTGGGAGATGCAGTTCAAAAGCATCCGAGTAGCAAAGGTTAAGAACCACTGATTTAGATAAAAAACAAGGGAGGCCTTTCTCTTAGTCCCGTCGCCTTCACAGGGGCATCTGATGGGGATCCGGGAGAGGGCCTTCTCTGTGGCTGCCCCCAGCCTCTGGAACTCCCTACCACTGGAGGCCAGCCTGGCCCCATTTTGGCTGTCCCTTGACAAACAAGCAAAGACCTTTCTCTTCAGGCAGGCTTTTCCTTCATGAGTGGCGGTCTGAGAGGGCTTTTTTAAATGGATGATTGCACTCTTTCCTTTTAAATATGTTTTAGTATTGTTTTTATTTTAATCCAGTCCTTGTCTAATTCTTTTTAAATACAGTGGTGCCTCGCAAGATGAAAGTAATTCGCTCCACGAGTAGCGCTGTCTTGTGAAATTTTCATCTTGTGGAAAGCAGTTTCCCATAGGAATGCATTGCAATGCATTCCTATGGGAACCTCACAAGACAAAAAGAATTCATTTGTCTTGCAAGGCATCGGTCGCGAAAAATGTTCGTCTTGCGAAGCACGGCCATAGAAGAAGCCATCTTGTAAAGCACCACAGTGATCGCAAAAAAACATTTGTCTTGCGGGTTTTTCGTCCTGTGAGGCATTCATCTTGCGAGGCACCACTGTATTTGCATATTTGCTGTTTTTAGCTTTTAAATGCTTTTTAATGATGCAAGCCACTTTCCTTTTCTTTTAAGGAAAAAGGCAGGGTAATTTTTTTTTTTTTTAAAAAAAGACATTAAGAAATTGAGCTCTGGATTCTCTGTCACCCCCTCAGCTGTCCCTCCACCATTTGGTGGGTGGCTGTGACCAAACCTGCGCCTTCAGTTACACCCCAAAGTTAACTGGAAGTCCATTTGGTCGGCATAAGACTGGGGGAGTGACTCTCCTCTTGATGCTTCATGAAGAAATGAGGAGCAACCTTCTGACGTGGACCTTGGCAAGGGGCACAGCTCCTATACTTTTGCTAAAAAAGATAAGCTACAGCCCAGAAAATAACTTCTCCAAGCCTAATTTTTTTTGCACAGATTTAGGACATTCATTTCCTTTGATGCTGTGAAGGAATAACAGGATAGAAATCCCAAAACGGGAATGTAGGTGTTCTTGGCTAGAATCTGACGGTTTTGCTCACGTTGCTGTTTTTTTCTCCCAGGTTTTGAAGCCCTTTTGCTCATCAGCACCTTCCTGAGGAAAACAAATAAGAAAAACAAAGCTGTGCTTTTCGATTCAGTTTCTCTGCGGTCGACTCATGCTCCTTTCCGAACCACCAGACGATCAAAAAAGAACATTTTTGCGTAATAGAGGATGTGTACAGATCGGAGCAATAGGCGCCCAATAACTTTGAAGCAAGAACCCCAAAGACTGTTTTTTAAATATTTTTATTTTATTTTTCATTTCAAAGAGCAGGGGAAAAAATTCTTAAGCCTAGCAGGTGGTGAAGTGTCCCTTCCAGAGTTTTTGATTGGGAGGTGCGAATCTGAAGCTTGACTGGATGTCCCGGAGCAGGGTTGTTGTGAAGCGAACTCATTATATTGTTGTGAACTTTTTCAGTGAAATTACGGACAACAGTTTGAAGGGAAACCAAGCTGGAAGGACTGGCAAAAACAGGGAATATACGTTGAAACTGTTGAGTTTTTCAGTGTTCGTCCAGGGCCTGGGAAGTCCGGAATGGGAGCTATCCTGTGAATTCTTTCTGATGAGTGGTTGTAAGCTGTTTTGAGATGGTTTGGAAAGCGAGACACAAAGCAGCTTGATGGGGATGGGGGTTCTCTCATTGACCAATTTCTCCCTCTTTTAACGACTTGATTTGTTTGTATGATTCCGTCAAGGACCAACCGACGTCCTTTCTTCTGCCGACGTTCTAATAAAATATGAATTGGAAAAACTCTGTCCAAGGCTGCAGAACCTTTGTAATTGGAAATTCCTAGCGTGTCAATATTGCAGTTCAGGAGATAATATTACAAACGCTGTTTCGAGAGCCCTTAAGGGGTCAGGAATATGAATGGCAAAGAAAGCCACACATTTGGCAAGAAATGATAGAAAATGTCAGATCGTCCCGGCTTCAGTTTATTTGGCTTGTCATTTTGCAAATTCGGTTTGCTTGCTTTTGTGTAATGATCGCCTCCCCCAGGAGGTAAACATGGGGTTTATTTGCGAGTTGGATTCTTCTCTGAAGAAACTGTTTTCCTAAACACTGTAACAGCAGGAAATGCACATTGCCATACACGTAATTTGACCTTTTATGGCCATACTTGAACGCGGGCACGGCACTTGGATATGAAATGCCCAAGTGTTGAAGCAGCAGTGGCTGAAATATGTATATAAAAAGAGGCATCTTATGGCATCCTTTCCACTAAGGATGGGCAGACGTCACGCTGGTGGAATGACATTGGTCTTGCTTGCTTTCATCAGAATCCTGAAATTCACGAGGCAGATCCTGGAGCAAAAGACAAATCGAGTGAAATGACTCTTCGGAGTCCGGATTTTGTTTTGAATATCAGAATGAATAGATTCCATTTGCCCTAAGAGTGGTCCACAAAAGTCCACTCCTTTTCTTTCGTTGTAGTGCTCTCATTTTGGACGGTGGTGGCGGTGGGAGTTACGGTATCGGTATTCTGGACAGTTGGGAGTCAGTTTGCCATCTCGGTGTCCTCCAAAATATCTAGAGTTGTACTGGCAAACCCGGATCTTTTCACCACCTACCAGTCTGGTTTGCTTGAAGCTTAACGGGACATACTTCAATTAGAGGAAATAGGTTGGTCTGATGATATCAGCGCTTCTCGTAAGAAGGACATTCATTTGAGTTGCCTGGTAATATTTCTCCATAGTCTAGTGGCTAGGAATCCTGCACTCAAGAGTCTTGAGTTCAAATCCCTGCTCAGCCAGGGATCTTGAGCAAGTTACTCAGCACAGCCAGTGTCACAGGGTGGTTGAAGGGGATCACTAGCTAGCCTGAGGCCTTTGAAGGACCATGTGATCCTATAAATTTGAGGATGATGGTCCAGGGTTTCACTCAGGCTGTGACTACACTGGCAAGGTGAATGGTGTGTCTCGATCCACAGCTCATTTTATGCTTCTGTTCAGATTACATGATTACATGGAGCCTGCCCATTCTTTCTGCGTTTGATGCGGTTTGACCACAGTCTCCCTTCCTTTAATCCTGCCCTCTGCCAATCCTTGGTTCTCCTTTTTATAACTCATTGTAAAGGCGGGTGGGCTGTTTAAATTGTTGTACTGCACTAAGGAAAGGGGCAGTTCTCCACAAGGTACAAATTTGGATTAAAATAAAAACAATATAATAAAATATAAAACAACAGTAGTAATATAGTTCAAGGTGGGAAAAATATTCAAGTGATATACAGACATGCTGTAGAAACATTGTTGTATGCTGTTGTTCATCAAAGTTGTGTTTATTTCATATCAATTTATATATTGTCTGTGCACAGGTGACCTAGCGCTAAACTAGTAAGTCAGAGGGTGATCTAGCACTAAACTTGGTAGCTTATGAGAAATACTTTGGGGCATATAGAGAGAAAGATAGTAGCGGAAAGATAAAACTCTTTCAGGGCAAGATTAATTCAAATTGATTTTGTGCCATGTGATCAGTTTAAGGATGTATTAACAGAAGTACTTCCTAGAAAAGAGAAGACTCCCTGGAAAAAGACCCTGATGTTGGGAAAGTGTGAAGGCAAGAGGAGAAGGGGACGGCAGAGGATGAGATGGTTGGACAGTGTCACTGAAGCGACCAAGATGACTTTGACCAAACTCTGGGAGGCAGTGGAAGACAGGAGGGCCTGGCGTGCTCTGGTCCATGGGGTCACGAAGAGTTGGACACGACTTAACGACTAAACAACAACAACAACAAAAGTACAGTTTCAAGATCTCAGCACTGGTAAGGCTTCATCAAAAATACTTTACCCAGTTCTGGACACTATCCGAAGGATGCTGATGAACTGGAACTAGTTCAGAGGAGGGCAACAGGGATGATCAGGGGACTGGAAACTAAGCCCTCTGTGGAAAGTCTGAAAACATTGGGCATGTTTAGCTTTGAGAAAAGAAGACAGAGGGGTGATAGGATAGTGCTTTTCAAATACTTGAAAGGATTATCTTACAGAGCAGGGGAAGGATCTGCTCTTGATCATCCCGGGGTACAGGACCCATAATAATGAGCTCAAGCTACAGTACAAGAAGCCAAAATATCAGGAAAAAAACACACTTCCTGTTAGAGCAGTACAACAACCGAACCAGTGACCTGGAAGCATTAAACAAACAAACAAACAAAACAAAACTGGACAACCATCTGTCAGATCTGCTTTGATTTGGATTCCTGCCTTGAGCCGGGGGTTGGACTGGATGTTCTTGTGGAGCCCCTTCCAACTCAATTAACTATTCTAAATAATCCAAATCCATTGTTTTGCACCCAAAGCCAATCTGCAGTATTTGACCAGGTAGTGACAGCCTCAGCCGGGCAGATTAATCCCCAGAATCAGTCCGGATTTCATCCCAGTGATCCTTCCACTTTCCCTGCGACCTGCAGAGAGCCAGAGTTTGGGAGTTCGATTCCCCTCTGCAGAAGAGCCAGCCTGGGTGGCCTTGGGCAAGCTGCCCATCCCTGGGTGGCGTCAGAAGAAGAGGAAGAGCAAACGACTTTTCAATATTTTCTACCTGGAAGACCCTGAAAGGGGTCCCCATAAATAAGAATTGTCTTCATGTCGCATGAATATTTTAATAAATCCTGTACTTTGGAATTCTATTCTTGGCTCCAGGTGGCTTCCATGCATGAGAAGCCTAAACATTCTTATGAGCAGGTCCTCTGTCAATCCCTATTTAAATCTACAGGGAGGAAGTATCGAGTTTCTCCCCCCCCAAAAAAATTCTTGGGAGTTTTGGATTCCAACTCCCATCATTCCCTAACATTTGGTGTTACAGATGGGGCTGAATTTAGGGGTCAAAAGGCACGACTTCCAGGTCACTCTGAGCATTGGCAGCTGTAACTTTTTTTTGGAAACAAGCCACCGCCAAAGTGGTAGCTGTGACTTATGGAAATACAGTACAGTAATGACTAAAATGCTGTTTGCTCAACTCAGATTTGGACTCGGTTTGCCACTTTCGGCCGCTAGGGGTCCTTGTCGCAAGCTGCTCCTTAACTCGCAGGCGTTGCCTGGAAAGCATTTTCAACCTCTTCGCCACCCGTAGCTAGCTCGATCGCGATTGGTGGAGGAGGAAAAAAAACCAAGAAGCGGTAGACTCAACAAAAGTGATAGAAAGGCGGTGCTCGAAGTAGGGAGGCGATGCTTCCGGGTTACACTTTGAACACCTTTGGTTTTCTTCCCAACCCGTTGTCAAAAGGGACCCTACTGTGTATCTGGACCTTCCTCGCGCGCGGGGGGGGCAGCCCCTCTCCTCGCCCCCCCTCCACCAGCCCATCAGGGGACCAAAACCAGGAGTTGCTGCTCCTTTCAACGGAGGTCCTAAAACTGACCCAAGGGCGTTCAAACAAGCGAAAGCTGTTCATGGGCGTCCCCTTCATATTCGGCGGGGCAGCGGAGAGTTTGGAAGGGCAGGTGCTCAGCGTCCCCCATTTTCCAGAACCCCCTTTCGCTAAAGAACGTCTCTAAAAGCTATAGAGCAGGGCCATTTTTTTTAAAGAATTGGGGAGCAGGTCTTTTGCAAAGCCAGTGGCTCTTGATGGCTGATTGAAAGAACAGACTCTCAGCGGGTTCCTTTATATTTCTGGGGCTGTGATGGGGAAGGGAGGGGGGTTGGTAGAAAGGAACTACACTCAGGCCTCCCTTTTAGGGGGGTGCAGGGATAGGCCTGGACGACAGCAGCCCATGTTTTCTCCTCCACGGGTCTGAGAGAAAGAGATTTTTTTGGGGGGGGCGAGACGGCAAAGCTCGCAGTGACATAAATCTGTCCGCCCGTTTTGGCCTCGGAAGGCTCTACCTTCCCTTTTCTCTCGCTCTCTCTCTCTTTTTCCTAGCTCTATGGTCAAGGGAGGAAGCTGGGGGGAGGGAGAAGGAGGGGAGGCGGGGAGGAGGCGTGGCCTGGGCTCACGTGACCCTCCCCCGCTGGGCGGGGCGCCGCCGCCGCCGCCGCCGCCGCCGCCGCCGCACCAACAGCAACAATAACAACAAGGCGGAAGAAGCGGAAGAAGCGGAGGAAGAAGGTGGTGCTTTTTTGCCGGCTGCCCCCGGGCCGAGCGGGGCGGGGATGGCGGAGGCCGTCCGACCCCGGAGCCGAGCCAAGGCCAGCCGGGGCAGAGCCAAGGTAAACTCCCCCCGCCCGGGTTGGCGTGAGTTTGGACGCGGTCCTTTAATTATAGAGAGAGAGGCAAATGTTTGGACTACAACTCCCATCACCCCGCCACAGCCAGCGGCGCTGCCCTGGGCATGATGGGATTTGTAGTCCAGAGCTCTGGCCTTGGTTCTCCTTGAGAAGTGGGGCCACCAGCGTGGCTTCGAGTACCACTCCCATTTTTTGGGGTGGGTGGGTGTATTATGGGATTTGTAGTCCAAAGCTCTGGCCTTGGTTCTCCCTGAGAGGTGGGCCACCAGCGTGGCTTCCCAGCTCTGGTTTCTGAGTTTGGACCGGATCCTTTTTGTAAAATTAAAAAAAGAAAGGGGGGGAGAAAGATATATATTTGGAGTACAACGCTCATTGGGGGTGTTATGGGATTTGTAGTCCAAAGCTCTGGGCCACCAGCGTGTCTTTCCACCTCTTGATTCCTGACTTGGGCCCTCTGGGAAAGACTTGCCTTCTGGACCAGAATTTGGGAAAAAGTTACTTTAAAGAAAAAAGTTCCCCAAAAATCTCAGCACAGCTTGGGGGGGGTTGTGTCAAAACTCGCTGGCTTGGGGGAGAATGGGAGTTGTCATCCAAAGCTCTGGCCTTTGTTCTAAACTCAAGAGATTGTCACCGGTGTTGTTTCCAAACTCTGATTTCTGACTTGGGCCATCTGGGAAAGTCTTGCCTTCTGGGCCAGAACTTAGGAAAGTTACTTTTCTAAGTTACTTTAAAAAAAAAAAAGACTCTGGTTCCCCAAATCTCCCTCTCAGCGGGTTAAAACTGTTTGGTAGGGGGATGATTCTGAGCCTCGCCGTTCCCCAAAGTCACTTTCCGGCCACATTATAGTAGCAAAGAGTTTAGTGACAACTTGGAAGCTGGTGCAATTTATTTGATGGAAAGCATTTCGTGGCCTGCAGCCCACATCCAGGTAAAGCTTCCGTGGCCCAGCGTGCTGGTTCACCATCACCGTGGCAGAAAAGTGGCCCTTGTGAAACTGGAAGGCAGATCCCGAGTGCCACGAGAGCCGTTTCCATCTTTTCGTTTTTCAAGCAGTTGGTGTTGCAGATGTGAAGGTTGTGTGTAAAGCACCCCAACTGGTAGACACGAAGAAAACTGGTCGAAACGGGAGGATCGGTTCTCGATCATCCCAGAGTGCAGGATATGCGATAATGGGCTCAAGCCACAGGGAGCCATATTTCAGTTGAATATCAGGAAAAACTTCCTAACTGTTAGAGCAGTACGACAACGGAATCAATTACCATTGATAATTGGTGAGCGTTCCGACGCTGGAAGTATGCAAGAGAAAACTGGACAAACCACCCGGCAGATATCTTTTAATTTCCATTCCTGCACTGAGCAGGGGGTTGGACTTGATGGCCTTATAGGACCCTTCCATCTCTATGATTCTGTTTCTCTTCTGTGGATTTTTCTGAATGATTTCGAAGTCGGTGAAATCAGCGGTCCCTGTATTTCACAACAACATTTTCCATGCGCTGTGTCAAAGTCCCGTTTTCCACTGGACTCTTCTGTCGGTCAGTGTTAATGATTTCCTTGGACGTTTTCAGGCCTGGAGAGAAAAAGCAGAAAAGATGCAGGACCTTAAAGATTTATTTTGGCCTGGAATTCTAGTGAGTTGCAACGCTCCTTCCTCAGACACATGGAACACGCCTATCTCTTTGAAAACATGCCTGGCACAAAGAGAGAAAGACCCTGCTGTTCTTTGAACATCTTCATCCTATTATGCCTTGGATAGCCCCAGCGGATTTCACTTTTCACTGTAGGGAAGATGGTCTCTTATTGTTTCTGTTGTGCTTTTGGATATTCTGCTATGAATTGGGGTATCGGAATGATAAACCGTCTGGTTGCCCCCAGAAGAAGGGAATGGTAAACCACTTCTGAGTATTTTAGAAAAACTTGGAAAGATCTAAGTTAGAACGGACTTGATGACACTTGGTTATTATTCAATGCCACGGCACCATTTTTAGGGCTTGTTGATCCTTAATGAAGCCTGCCCGTAAGCGACTTCTCTAGGATGAGAAACACAGCAGTCTGGGTTTTTTGAGGAAAGGTTATCCTTTCGCCCTCAACTCAGCAAACCTAAAGAGATGAGCACATCTGAAGGATGCTGATTCTCCCCTTTTCTGCTCCCTCTCCTTTCTGCTCTTGCAGAAGACCCTTTTTCTTGCACATTGGAGGCATCAACCCGTCGGCAGAACAGGGAGATAAAAAGACACAAAACCCTGCTTTCTCTCTCTTGACTTTTTAATATGTTTGAGGAACTCCTTCTGTGCCTTTCTCTCCCCCAACTCATATTTGCCAGAATAGGAATTTTTGAAAATGGTCAGGTCTTGTGACTTGTAGGGGTGGCTTTGGATATGGATGCACCAGAATTTGGATACAGCCGACCGCACTGTGCCTTGTGGGGGGGGGAGTCAAAGTGGTGGTGTCTGGGGCAAAATCCAAACTGTCCTGTGCCGGTTACAGCCCTGAACAAATCTTCTGAAATGTTTTGGGCCAGGATACAAAGATGGTAGCGATCCTCATGTAGAACAGCTGGAGGAGGTGGTAAGCAGATGAACCTGAGATGGTCTGGTATAGCGTAGTGCAATGGTCCCCAACCTTGGGCCTCCAGATGTTCTTGGACTACAACTCCCAGAAGCCTTCACCACCACCTCTGCTGGCTAGGATTTCTGGAAGTTGAAGTCCAAGAATATCTGGAGGCCCAAGTTTGGGGACCACCGGCGTAGTGATTAGGGTGTTGGATAGAGGCTTGGAAGGTCCGTCGTCTGCCTTGAAAGACAGGGTGTAGCCATCACACATTGATCTGCTATTGTTCTCTTATCTCTTGACTTCCCAGTCCTCCATCTGTTTTACTACACGGGCAAACAACTCTAGAATAATTCATAGCATGGGTCAGAGGATACCAGAAGCATACGTGAACAAAGGCAGACGCTCCCACCCGGTGTTGGGTCATGCTGTCTTTTTGATTCCTTCAGTTCCTGAAATTCCTGGAAGCGGTGCTTCCTGGGAGTTGTAGTTTTTTGGGAGGTGCCCTCTAATGGGCATCAAAACTAGGACTTCCAGGAAACACCATAGAAGCTTCCTTTTTTAAAAAAAACATGAAGAACAGAAAACTGAGACCACACAGACTCTGACATAGGCCCTGCTCCACTTGAGTAAAACGTTAGTTGTTGAATTGGCCATCATTGTAGTACATTTCTTTTGAAAATAATATAGATATGGATAATTGCTTTGGGCCCTTTTCAGTCTTGCCTGTTCCCTGGGCAGACATGTCTGGCTTGGCGTGCTCGGCAGCTTGACCTTGCGGACGCTGCAAAATGGCTCAGCCGTGGATTTAAACTTCCCCTTCCCTTGAAGAAATGAATACGTGGGTTTTGGGGGAGTTGGGTGGATGCGTTGAAATGCCACAGTGGGTCATGCAGGAATTATTTGGTGCATAAAAAGAAAACAATCTGATCATGCTGTTCTGTGTGCCAATCAGATGTGTTAGCTTCAGTTAACCTCTGCTTCAGAATAATGTGACTCTCACATGGTACTTCCTTAGACTTTTGGCTGGTGTTCATTCCATTGCTTCATTGACTTTTAAAAAAAAAATGTTCTAAATTAATTAACAAGTGGAACATATCTGCAGAAAGAAGAGGTGGTTGTTTTGTCGTCTTTTTTTACTTGTCACAACAGCTTCAAAGTGGTTTACTGATTGGTTTTTTTTTTTTAAAGCAGCAAAACATTTATAAACATCTATCAAACAGCGGTGGAATAAAGCAGTCGATTTCACACAAGAAATTGGCTGATACTTAAGACAAAGCCCCCCTCCCCGATAAAAGCACAGCTGATGTACAGGTGCATAAATATCCACATGATGAGCTCACAGGTGATGGGATGTGGAGCAAAATCCCAAATAAAATAGATTAGTCAATTATTAAGGAGTATTTATCTGTAGCTCAAACTCCAAAAGGGTCCTTTGTAAGAGGCAGATGATTCTGTGTCTGCTTGATTGGGATCCATTCTTATTTTATCCATTGCCCTCCCATTGTGCTACGGCCTGTTGCAGCTCCACACTGTTCTGGAAGTTCTCTCTGCCCTCAGAAGCAGCTTCTGTAGGAGAGGCCAGGGAACTGTTGTGAAGGGTGTGGTCAGGACACAACGTCTGCTCTTGACAGTTAAAGTCTAACCCACTGGTTCCCATCCATGGGTCTCCAGATGTTCTTGGACTGCAATTCCCAGAAACCCCTCACCAGCACAGCTTGTGGTGAAGGCTTCTGGGAGTTTTAGTCCAAGAACATCTGGAGAACTGTGGTTCATAGCCTCGGATCTTGCTAATGGTTGGGATGCATATTGTTGTGGGTCTTACTTCCTGACCTATGTGCTTCTTCAGGATCTGATTGCCTTTCACAGTAACACATTTTTCATCCAGAAAGATCTACCGTATTTTTTCCGTGTATAAGATGCCCCATGAATAAGACACCCCCACTTTTCTAACCCTAAATTAAGAAATCTAAGTGGGGCTTAGCAAGTGTAGGGGGAAAGGGATCAAAGTGCTGCAGGATCGCTTTGATCCCTGCTTTCCCCTCCACTTGTTTATGTTCTCTCCTCAGCTTCCTTCCGTGTATAAGACGAGCCTCAATTTTTAGCCTAAAGATTTGAGTCAGAAGTATAGTTTTATACACAGAAAAATACGGTATGTCCTTAGAAAACACTGGGTTGACATATTCTTAGAACTGCAGAGCTGGAAGGGACCCAGTGGATCACTGAATACAGCCCGTCAACAATGCACAGTGGGGAATCAAACTCCCAACCCCTTGCTCCACAGCCAGATACCTAAACAACTAAGCGATCCAGCCATTCTCATTGCCGAATCGTGCAATCAGAAGTTATTTTACCATTCCGTTCTTCTGGGGTCGCTTTGAGACTGTGCAGATTGCCCAAGGTCACACAGACGACTGACTGGCTCTTCTCCTGGGAGACACAGTGGAGAATGGAATTCCTAACCCCTGAGCCATTTGGTTGTCAGAAGAGAGTATAGCACTCCTTAAAAGTGCTAATGTGCCCAGCCTGCTCATGTACGTATTAAGATTGTCTGCTGTTGCTCTCCATGTGCCTACACCATCGGGGTTAAGCTAGATGCTAAAAAGAGAGAAAATGTCCTCATTTGCAACACCCTGCCTCATTAGCGGAGGCAGAGAGAAAGTGTGTCTGTGTGTAGTTGTGATTTTAGCTCCTGCACCCCTGTCTGCATCTCCCTCCCTGATGAAGCAAGATCTCGTGTCAACTTTGCTATCTCAAGGGCAGAAGGTTTTTAAAAAGATTCTTCCAGATGTGCAGATTATGCTATGAAGAATACCTTTGAAAATGCTGCATTTTGCTGCTGTTTAGTCGTATTTATATTTTGCTGTGTGTTTTTGTTTTAATGTGTCTAATCTACTCACAGAACAAGTAATAAAGGCTGGTATGTATGCACTGTAAAAGTAAGCAAATAAATGAAAACTCCATATATGTGGCGGGTGAAGCATCTCATATTGACTGTGCAAACAGAAAATGTTTGTGTGAACTCTTGTATGCAACCGGGTAAAGAAAGCCTACACAAGGTGTTAGTCCAGACATGCCCATGCTGGGCCATTTGCCTGCAGTACACTTGGAGAGGGACGTAGTGGTGCTGCTGGTTAAACCACAGAAGCCTCTGGGCTGCAAGGTCGGAAGACCAGCCGTCATAAGATCGAATCCACGTAACGGAGTGAGCTCCCGTCGCTTGTCCCAACTCCTGCCAACCTAGCCATTTGAAAGCATGCAAATGCGAGTAGATAAATAGGTACCACCTCGGTGGGAAGGTCACGCATTCCGTGTCTAGTCGCACTGGCCACGTGACCACAGAAAACTGTCTACAGACAAACGCTGGCTCTATGGGTTGGAGACGAGGGTGAGCACTGCACCCTAGAGTTGGACACGACTGGACTAAATGTCAAGGGGAACCTTTACTTTACACTTGGGTTATCCATGGACCTCGTCTGAGAGAGGTTTGGAGGATGATGACAAAGGAGAGGGGCTTTTTGATTTGAGGCTCCCACTTGTGAATTGCATTTTTCCAGGCTGGTCCCAACATTTTCATCTTCCGAGTGTTAGTTGAAGACATTTTTCTACCCCCAGGCATTTGATAAGACATAATTATGAGATTTTTAAATACACTGTCTTTATGCCACTTAATAAACCTTATAATTGGTTGATCCTTGGGGTGGGGTGGGGAAACACAGCTATAATAGGTATTTTCCCCAACCTAAATCCAGTTGTTAATTCCTAACTAGAGAACAACCCACAGTGGAATTTACACTATTGTCTGTTTTCCAAATCTCCATTCATTCAGCAGTGTAGTCAAAATAAAAAACTGGAGTTGATTTTTGTTTTTAACTTTTGTAGATTTTTGTATGGTTCAGTTCACTTATGTATAATTAAATTAGAGGGTTCTTTTTTCTGAGGAGAAAAGTGTGCTGAGAAACATTATACTAACAATGTTAGCTAGTCCTGGTATAGGAAGAGATGTAGAATAGCATACTAATAGCTATTCTGGATTACATCTGTGGGGTTTGTATGGACAGGATTAGAGATGGGCACGAATCCACGGTTTGTGCTGGTTTGTTTAGCACCATAATAGGTGTTTGGTGGTTGGGTGCTCCGCCTCCTCTGGCTGGCACCCATTCAGAAGCAACATCCGGGTTGCCCTGCCCTGCCTCCTCCGGCAACTGTTTCTGAGTGGGCACCTGCCAGAGGAGGCAGGACTCTGAACTGCCAAAACACCTGTGGTGGCAGTAAAACGAACCGGCTTGAACCCCATAACCAGCAGTTCGTGCCAATCTCTCGACTGGATTCTCCAGCATGCAGTCACTGGTTAAATGCAATATCTTACTGGTACTAACTTTATTTCCACTAGGAAAAAAAGCAAAAAGCTGAAGAGGAGGAGAGGGTTCCATCTCCGCTGCCCCTTTCCAGCAGAATTGCACACGAAGGAGGGGCTTATCGGCCTGGCAGCCCCCAAGGGGAACGGCTTTCAGAGCCTAAGCCTTGCACTAAAGTGAAGGAAGAAGAAAAAAATGGGAAGGATGCCCCGGAGAAAGTGCGCACTGTTGATCATGAAGGACCCCCAGCAGCACCTGTGTCAAAGCCTGCGACACAGGTGGACGAATCCAGAGAAGGTTTGAAGGGGGAAAAAGAGGTGGGAGAAACCAGAAAGTCAGAAACGGCAACCTCTAGCCCGTCAGTGAGTCATGCTCCTAGTGCACCTTTGCCATTGGGGCTGGACCCAGCGACAGCGAATGAGCGCTCTGTAAAGCACCCAGTTCCCCTGCCTGATTCCACAGAGGTTCTCGCCACCGCCTCTGTCCCCGATGAAGAACGCGTCCAGGCCTCCGGCTTCAAAACGCTGTATCCAAAGCTGCCCTTGGAGTTGTTCAGCGAGAGGTTGTCCGATCTTTCCCTGGAGCCCCCCGTCCCGAAGAGGAGGCTGTATCCGGAGATCCCGGCGGAACCCGAGCTGGCCCCGTTCACCAAAGAGCAGCTGAAGGTCTTCGAGCCGGGCTCTTGGCTGGAGAACGTCAACGCCTACGTGGAGGAGTTTGGGAGCCTCGCACACCAAGACCGACACGAGTTCTTTGAGCTGCTGCTGAACTATTGCCGCTGCCGGAAACAGCTGCTGCTGGCGGAGGCGGAGCAGCAGGCCTTAGCCGCCGACTGCCGAAACACAAAAGGGCGCCTGTGGACGTTTCAGGACGAGCAGCAGTCTGTCCAGGTGCCGTGTGGGTATTTCGTTTCTAAGAGGCTCACGAGCAGAGCGAGACTTACGCTGTTGTTCGTTTTGCGGATCTCCATTTGTTCAGGAGTGTAATCGAAACGGGAAAACTGGAGTTGAAGCTTTGTTTGTAACTTTGGTATATTTTTGGTATCTCTTAATTAACTTTTGTATATTTAAATTAGTGGGCACCTTTGTCCTTTTCTCAGAAAAAAAAGTGTTCTGAGAAACATTATAACCACAACCTGTGCCGGGTGTAGCAGAAGTAGAATAGCATAGGTGATGATGGGAAAAGGCTGGTTTTTATTCTCCTCTCCCAGAACTCCTGACGTATGGAAAGTAGAGTGGTGCCTCGCTTAACGATGATGATCTGTTCCAGGAAAATCGCCGTTAAGTGAAAACATCGTAAAGCGAAAATAAAAACCCCATTGAAACGCATTGAAACCCATTCAATGCATTCCAATGGGGTAAAAACTCACCGTCCAGCGAAGATCCTCCATACGGTGGCCATTTTCACTGCCTGTATAGCGAGGAATCCATTCCTAGAAAACAGTGGGGGGCCATTTTGAAAGCCGGTGGCCATTTTGAAGCTGCCAATCAGCTGTTTAAAAAACATCATTTTGCGAAGAATTGGTTCCCGAAACAGGGAACCGATTGTAAGCAGCCCCTTATCTCCAAAGAGATTTACGGGGGTGCCGGAGACTGGGATGAGTCCAAAGTCCAGACAAACCTCTGACTGCTGAGCAGAGCCCTTAGGTCTCAGCAAGGTCCTGTCTAAACTTCTTCCTCAAAAGCCAATCTCCTTTATTAAGAAAGCAACACACACAGACAAGTCCATGAGTTATACTCAGAATAATCTGGCTCTAAATCTTTGGTAGCAAACACACATGGCCAATTAGACATTCAGCTAGTCTGTACAAGAACCAATGCATGCAGATCAAATCATTACTGCTTTATTGAAAATAATTGCTTTAGAAAAGGTTTCAGTTGATGGTAAAATAGTTCAGTAGGTACATTTTCATATCAAGACAAACGGAACACTCCCCTCCCCACTCCAGCTATAAAAATAAAGAAATGTAATTATGCTAACTAATAAAAAGCATAACACAGTCCATCTCACGTGTCTTGGGTCTTCACAGGCTGACGCTAGATGAAATCCAGTTGACTTCCATCAGTCCATGGTAGGAAAAATAGTCCATAGCAAAGTTATAATCCATTATGGGAAAAAGCACGTGTCTGACCTTTCTCAGTCCAACTCCATCTTTTTCCAACCTCTTACTAACTTCCTTTTTCTTCCCAGAATTCTTCATAAGGAACACCCCCTCCTGGGTCTTGTTGTCCCACCTAACTTTCTCATGAGAGCTTGAGAGTTGTTATCATGTTTTGTGGCAGAATTATTTTGACTACGAAAGTCTCTGCTCTCTACCCATCTTAGCAACGAGATAACCATAGAGCGAAGCTTCTCTGAAACAGCATGAAAAACTTTCCTACTACAGAGCAGACTTTAAATCAAGATGGATGCTGTGAAGACAATATTATGACTACAAAACCCATTCTAGCATCTCATAAAAACACAAATCATCACACCGATCATCACAAAGCAAAATTCCCCCATTTAGACCATCGTTTTGCGATTGCAAAAAGATCATCGTAAAACAGATTTGTTGTAATGCGGGGCAATCGTTAAGTGAGGCACCACTGTAACTGGGTGGGGCAGAATATGTCTGTTTCATATCTTTAAAGGTCAGGATTCTTTAGATCACTGATTCTTAACCTTGGGTTACTCAGGAGTTTTGGACTGCAAGTCCCAGAAGCCTTCACCACTAGCTGTGCTGGCTGGAGTTGCAGGTCAAATACATCTGAGTAACAAAGGTTAAGAACCACTGCTTTAGATCAGTGATTCTCAGCCTTGGGATCCTCAGATGTTCTTGGACCACAAATCCCAGAAGTCCTGGCCAGCCCAGCTGGTAGCAGAGGCTTCTGGGAGTTATAGTCCAGGAACGCCTGAGGACTCCAGTTTGGGAACAGTGATCCTTTTGAGACAGAGCCAGTTGGTGTGCCCTTGTAAGATGGGTGATTCTTCAGGACATGTGTTGTGCCTGATTGATGGCAGGTGATAGTTTAAAAATACCGTGCATTGGTGGTAAACAATCATCTTGTGTATGTGCACAGGTTTTGGGCTGGATTTGATCACGGCGGATCTCGGGACTCGGGGGGGCGGCATGTGGGGGGTCACCCAAATGTTGTTGGAGTATCGGTTCCATCCGCCATTGGCAAGGCCGATGGGAGCTGCAGTTCAACAGCCTTGTGGAGCAGCCGCTCACAGATGGAATGAGGCATCTTTAAAATGGAGATTCTGCATCCCCCCCCCCCCTTTTTTCTTGGCATGGCTTCTCTTCAGTGGACGGTTCTCACGTTTTGAATGACAACCTCCGTTCCTTCCCTTGCAGGCAGTCTGCGCCGACCAGTGCAAAGTGTCCGGCCATCATCGTTACCAGACGGTCGCGATGAACGAGGGGGCCTTGGGGGACCTGAAGCGTCTCTTTGAGACCCAGGCTGAGCACGTCCATCAGACTCTGGCCTTGCACTGTTACACCTCCGTGTTGTCCCGCCTGCAGGTGGAGTCTTACCTTTACGGACTGCTCAGTGGCTCTCCCTCACTGAGGGCCATGGGCGTCCAGCAGGAAGAACCAGGTTTGTGTCCCTTAGCTCGGTTGCCGCGTCCCGTGGGAGGAGTCGGCAAGACGTTACGCCCTGTGGGTGTGGTGTGGTGGTTCTCGGTTCAAAAAAAATAGTGCTTTTCTGCTCCTTTTTAAATTTTATTTTTAAAAACAAAAAAATTACAACAGAAAATACTAATAATACAAAGAATAATGGTTATAATACATTAAATTCTACCGTGCACCCCATACCATGGGACCCCATTGAACAATACTTTTATTACAAACTTCCTTTCCAAAATTGTATAGATTGTTGTTTAGAGGCTTTCCCCTTTCCTTTCACTAACACAAATTCAACAAATCTACCTCAAATAGCATAAAAAACATTGGAACTTATTTCCCCTCTTTTCATCTTGAGTTCACTAGTCAACTTATCATTTAATGCGATGTCCCATACTTCACCATATTTAATATCATTCTAATTTAATATCATTTTTATTTCTAACCTCTTTGCCTGTTTCTGCTCGTCGAAGAGAGGAGAAGTGAGTTATTTGTAGCAAGGAGGTAATGGCTGTCCCATTGTTTGCTTACAGCTGCTTTGGTGAGGTAGGGCCAGCCTGAACAGAATTTGAACCCGGGCCTTCATGACCCAAACCCAAATACAACATTCCAGACTGTGAAGGTTATCTCTCACTAGCGGTCCACAACATTTGGCTAACCTTGGTAAGCGCCTGAAAGTGGTGCTTGACACAACCAGCAGCACGAGATCTTTTTTCTTGACACAACAACGCGGTGAGGTGCGCTGAACCAAAAGGTGGCAACTCGACTAAGGCCGTTGAGCAATTTTTAGGGCTGAATGGGGACTGAGCCCAGCACACACTTGTGGCCCAAGGCCGCCCTTATGTTCCACCCTTTTAAAACTCTTTTATATATATGTATTTTCTTATGCCTCCCCTCTTCTCTACAGCCCTTAAAGAAGGAGAAAGCACATCCTCAGACCTGGGCGCCTTGAAAGAATGCATCAGTGTACTCTTCAGTTTCACCCGCAGACTCGTTGAAGACGCGCAGTTCCAGAACGATGTTCTCTCGTGGCTCCGGAGGCTGGTGAGCGACTGAACATCAAGAGTTCTGTCCCCAAAAGTTGGTTCTCCAGGCAAAGAGAACCGACCCTGTGCACAGTGGGATGGGCCCACTTGGTTTTGCTTTTGTGTTCTGTTCTGCTTCCAACGCCCAGAATACTCCCAAGCGCTCCCCATGCAGAATGCTGGGAGTTCCAGTCCACAGACCCTCACTTACAGACGGCTCAGTTTTGCTCGCCTGGACCAAGGTCTGTCGACAAAGCTGCATGACTGTCTTTGGTATGTACTTCCTGTTCTTCAGGTACGGAAAAGGAAACGGCCACGGTCCTTTCTGGGAGTCATAGTTCTTTGGGAGGTGTCCTCCATAAAATCTGAAGGACAGCATGACCACCCCAGAAAGTAGTGCAACAGCTTCCTTTTTCTTACATACACAAAAGGAAGTACAGTCCTGATACTGCCGTACAGCCGCGGGGATAACCCCTAGTCCAGGTTTGCCAAACCTAGGTGCGTGTAAGTGTGAGTCTGTGGACTGGAACTCCCAGAATTCTGCACGTGCCATTCTTGGAGAATTCTGGGAGCTGGAATCCAAAAAAGCCAAATGACTCCCTCTCTATTTGTAATTTTATTTCCACTGCCCCTCATTTTACCTGGTGGAGCTGATGAGAGCATTTGGTATATTGTTAAGAATTACTGATGGTTGTATAGGCAATAGTTTTCAGATAACGTATCATTAAAAAGCTGACTGTATATAGAATTGCTGGCTAGCTCAGTGGTTTAGGTGTCCTGACTGCAGAGGCAGAAGCTGGGAGTTCAGTTCCGTCACTTGATGGTGGTTGGATTTGAAGTTTCATAAGATCTCTTCCACCTCTGCAGTACAAAGAATGTTATTAAATAACAATTTTGGTGTTTTTTTCTTTTAAAAAAGCAGTGCATTAAATGCAGCAAAAGCTAAAACAGGCATTATTATTGTACAGTGGTGCCTCGCTAGACAGTTACCCCGCATGACAGTTTTTTCACTAGACATTGACTTTTTGCAATCGCTATAGCAATTCGCGAAACAGTGATTTCTATGGGGGAATTTCGCTGGACAATGTTTGGTCCTTGCTTGGCAAACCAATTTTCGCTAGACAGTGATATTGACAGCTCCCTCCATGCTCGCAAAATGGGTGTTTTCCGGACCTAAGCTTCGCAAGACAGCGATTTAAACAGCTGATTGGTGGTTTGCAAAGCGGCTTTCCTATGGCCGATCTTCGCTAGACAATGACGATTCTTCCCCATTGGAACGCATTAAACAGGTTTCAATGCATTCCAATGGGGAAATGCTTTTCGCTAGACGATGATTTCGCTAAACAGCGATTTCAGTGGAACGGATTATCATCCTCTAGCGAGGCACCACTGTATAATAATCCCCTCCACAGTATCCTTCATTTCACTTGACAAGACTTAACAGTCATGGCCAAAAATATTGGCACCCTTGCAATTCTGTCAGAAAATGCAATCCTTCTCTCAGAAAACTGTTGCAGTTGCAAATGTTTTGGTACTCACATGTTCATTTCTTTGGTTTACATTGGAACAACACACACACACACAAAGAGAAGAAAAGTCAAATCTGATTCAGTCCCACACAGAAACTCCAAAAATGCACTGGCCAAAATTATTGGTACCCTGTCTAAATTGTGAGAAATCATTGCTTTTCAAGCATGTGATGCTCCTTTGATTCGTATTTAGACACACCTGTCACAAGCAAAAAGTGTGGGCAATATAGTAATCACACTTGCAGCCAGTTAAGATGGAGCAACGTTGACTCAACCTTTGTGTTGTGTATGACACTGAGCATGGAGAAAAGAATGAAGTGTAAAGAGTTGTCTGTGAATTTGAGAGAAAAAATTGTGGAAAAACATCAACAATCTTGAGACTACAAATCCCTCTTCCAGAGATCTTAATGTTCTTGTGTCCACTGTGCGCAATATCAAGAGGTTTATAGCCCATGGCACTGTAGCTAACCTCCCTGGACATGGACAGAAGAGCAAAATTACTGAAAAATGATAAAGGGTTGTTCGAAGGGTGGATATAGAACCCAGATTAACTTCCAAACAAATTCAAGCTGATCTTCAGACACAGGGTATAACTGTGTCAGTGGGAGGGCATCTCTCTCTCTCTCTCTCTCTCTCTCTCTCTCTGTGTGTGTGTGTGTGTGTGTGTGTGTGTGTGTGTGTATGTATGTGTATGTGTGTATGCGTGCGGGGGTATGTCTGTGCATGCGTGGGAGGGGCAGGGGGGGCATTCATGCATGGAAGTGTGTCCATGCGTGCATGTTGGGGGAGGGCCGTTCGTGCGTGCATGGGGGAGGGCGTGCATGCATCTGTGTGTGCGTGCATGCGGGTGTGTCCGTGTATGCATGTGTGTGTGTCCGTGTATGCATGTGTGTGTGTCCGTGTATGCATGTGGGAGGGCGTGTGTGCATCTGTGCATTTCTGCATGTGCGGGGGGATCTGTGTCCGCAGCCTGGTCCTACCACGGTACCGGGCTGCAGACTGGGGGTTGGGCACCCTTGAATTCAAGGACCAAAGATGACTCATTGCAGAGCAGTTATATGTGTATGATTCTGGGCAGAGTGAACATTCCCACCCTTGTTTATCTTTGTGTGTTTTGGTTTGGAATGGAGGGTGCTGTTGATCATATTAAATGAAGAAACCTTGTTTGGCCCTGGGGAGTAGATGCCGCAAGAAAACATACGGTGCCTCAAGGTGTTTTACTGGGAATAGGTTTGGGGGGCTATAGTGCACAAAAGCTTCCAACTAACAAAACGAGTCTTTAGGGTATCGCGAGACTCCTCATTGGTTTGGCCCCTACTGGCGGATGTGGCTACCTGTCTGGAAATGTCCAAAGTGCCTTTAGGTAAGCAGAACTCTGGATAAAGGATATTAACCTCAGAACTCAAACCGTAAACCCAGGGGTTCCCAACCTAGGGTAACCCAGGGGTTTCGGTTTTAGCAGAGGTTCCCAGGGAACCTGGCCGATAATCGGAAAATGACAGAGGTGGTTATCTAGCAACGTAGGGGAGGCCTTTCTCTGCAGCTTCTGTGTAGCACTGATGCACAGAAAAGAATAATAAAAATGACCATAGAAAGAAAATTAGGGTGGGGTGGGTGTGTCTGTTTCGCCTCAACCATGACGGTGGGTGTCTTTCCTTCTTTGGATTCCCATTGGAAATGTCTTCCTTGCCTTCAGGTATCGGTCTTGCAGAGGGTTGGCTCTCCAGGGGACCATCTTTTCGTTTTGAATCACATCCTCCGTTGCCCGGCTGGCGTCAGCAAATGGGCTGTCCCGTTCATTCAGGTGCGACTGTTAATCTTCCCTTTGTGATGATGTGCTGGAGGTCTTGTGCCTATGTTGGCGACAGTTTTCCTGCGTGTGGAGGCCGATGCAATGGAATGCTTTTCAGGAGCTTAAAAACTCCCTGATGCATGTAGAAATGTGGCATATTGGGGAGAGAGAACCCATTCTTAAGAGATCCAGCAACAGCTAATTCAAATATCTGACTGAGAGGAGAGATGTTAGCACTTTTCAAATACTTGCAAGATAGTCATACAGAAAAGGGGCAGGATCTGTTCTCGATCATCCTAGAGTGAAGATCACATAATAATGGGCTCAAGCGATAGGAAGTCAGATTTTGGCTGAATATCAGGAAAAACTTCTTAGGCCTGGGCAAAGTGCGGCCACATACGGCCCGCCGGTTGTCACTCCAGTCCAGTCCATTTGTTCAAGCCCAAGACAGGCTGGATTTCCCTCACTAAACAAGTTGAACATCAAAACCATTTATAGCTTTTTCTCTAAAGTTGATCAGTTGCTTATCTTTAACATACCGCAAAAAACCTCTTCAGTATTTGTGAAGATTTAACAAGTTTAAAATAAAAATGATCATAACATCACTGTTTGATTTTATTTTTAAGTAAAGTTGGTTTGGCCTCCGAACACAGTTCAGATTTTTCTTGTGGCTCCCTTATAGAAATGAATTGCTCACCCCTGTTTAACTGTTAGAGCAGTACAACAACGGAATCCATGACTTCAGGAGGTGGTGAGTGCTCCAACGCTGGAGGCCTTCAAGAGAAAACTGGACCACTCTCTGCCAGATCTGCTTTGATTTGGATTCTTGCCTTGAGCAGGGGTTTGGATTCCTTCCAACTCAATTATTCTGCGATTTTTATGATCTAGAAGGGGAAACCAAGGCAGATGCATCCTCCTGGGAACATATTGTTTTATAGCAAACGGAGAAGAGGGAAGATAACAAAAATGTTGGATGCTTCCTTGCATATAGAAATGTAATATTCTTTTCAAATAAAAGGGGTTGAGTCCTGGCTTTCCCCCCCAGTGTGCTAATTTTCTGCTCGAAATGAGTTTTCTCTCTTAAGTGAGGCTTAAAAGTATGATTCCCCCTCTGCCATAGAACAGGTCCCTTTGGGGGTGGATTGCACTGTATGATCTTTTTCTGCAGCATTTTCACTGTGTGCTCGAAACCTTGATGATTGCCGAAACGTTGATTGCCAGTAGTCCCTTACATCTCAGTAAATGAACTTCACGGTGTGGCTATTTGACTGTTTGTTCTCAGAATGATGTTGTAATGATTCTCGATTCTGTATTAATGCCAAGTTTTTAAAAACTCATGTTTCTTGCTTATTTTCAGATTCAGGTTCTGGGCAACCCTTCTGGCGTCTTTCATTTTATGCAGTCGCTCGCCTTGTTTATGTCCCCTGCCAAGTAAGTATTAGAGGGGTAGGGGAGATTGAGAGAGAAAGAGAGAGAAAGAAAATATAGCTTCAGAGGCTAGGAATGTTTTGCTTAGCTATATAGAGAAGATTGCAAAACTGGGACCATTCCCCACCCCCCCAATAGGGAGAAATATGTGGCATGCTCTGTTGATGTGCCCATGTTTACTTTATGGATTTGCCAGATTGCTTTCAAACTAGAGATGGGGGTATCCACGCACAGGTGGCGTTAACGAGGGTCCAGCCCCATGGACCCGGATAGTCCACTCACCCATCTGCCACCGATGTGGAGGGCACGATTCTACCAATGGCTCTGCAGCGCACGATCTGCTCGCCACTCTTCGACCTTACAGCGAGGCTTGTCCTCCCACCTCCAGCCAGGAGTGGTGAGCAGACCGCGCGCTGTGGAGCCATCGGTAGAATCGCACCGTCCACATCCACGGTGGAACGGTGAGTGGACCCTCCATCCCCATGGGGCTGGACCCTCGTGAATGCCACCTATGCGGGGATATTCGTATATGAATACCTCCATCTCTATTTCAAACCCTCCAGTGAAATGAAAGGCAGAAACGGGTTTCACCTGTCTGTTTCCACCTGTTCTCCCTCTGCCTGACCTGGCAAGGGCTCCAGGTGAGGAACAGAAAGAGGGAGGCAGGAGAGTAGGTGAGGAAGCTGCCCTCCCAGTTTTTTTTTTTTTTTTAAATTTATTTTATACAAAAAAATACACAAAAGAACACATACATAACAAAAATACAAAAAAATACAAGTAATAGTGCTTATTATAAACTAAATTCTAATGTGCACCCCATACCCACGGGACTCTATTTACTATAATAATTTTTTTCTTACAGCTTACCTCTCCAAAATTGTATTGAGTATTCTTTAGAGGCTTTCCCCCTTCCTTTCACCAACACAAATTCCACAAATTTACCCCAAATATCATAGAAATTGTTACATCTTATTTCCCCTCTTTTTATTTTAAGTTCCATAGTCAATTTATCATTTAATGCAATGTCCCATACTTCACAATACCAGTCTTCAATTTTAATATCCTTCTTGTCTTTCCAAAATCTAGCTATTAATATTCTAGCACCTGTCATAAAATTAGTGATTAATTCTTTCGAGTGATGGTCCAGATCTGTATTATCAAAAATTGACAATAAAGCAATTTTGGCATTAAAATCAATATCTTTACCAAATATATCACACATTTCCTTAAAAATCAATTCCCAAAATTTCTTAACCACTTTACATTCCCACCACATATGAAAATACGTACCAATTTCCTCATCACATTTCCAACATGCTTTGGAGTATGTTGGATTTATTATATTCAATTTTACAGGAGTCAAATACCACCTTAGACAGATTTTAAAAAAATTTTCCTTTATTCTTGTTGACATTAATCTTAACACTCTCATCCTCCACATTTTTGTCCAATCCTCTATTTTAATATCTGTTTTTAAATCGTTTTCCCAAATTAATTTTAAACCTTCTATTCCCCATTCTTTTTCCTCTTGTTCCAAAATTATATTATATATTTTACTTACTATTCCTTTCAAAATTGTATCTTGCATATCTTCATGTGATGACAGAAATTGTTCGTACTTAGTAAGTTCTCTACATTTACCATTAGTTTTCAACCAATCCTTTGTCCAGGTGTCTAACTGAATAAGATTATACCATGATAGTTTATTAGATTGCAGTTTAGACATAATCAACTCCTTCGATCTCATGTTACCCATCCAGTCCTTCAATCTTGCAACCCTTTTATTCTTAAATAATTCTACTAAATCCTTTAAATTTATAGGAAAGTTTTCTGTCTCAGTCACTAGTTTTAATGGTGAAGTTAAGGGACAAAACTTCTCTTTATATTTATTCCAAATATTTAACAGGTTTCTTAAAAAGGGGTTTTTAATCTGATTTATTGAACTTCTCTTTAGTATATTAAACAAGTATCCTTCAGCATTTCCATTTATTTCTGAAGATTCCATCTCCCACCAAATTAATTTTTCTTTATTGAATATAATATCTCCAATAACTCTTAATTGATTTGCTATATAATAATTTTTAACATTGGGCATACCTAAACCTCCTTTTTTTTGAGCCTTATACCAATATCTTTTATTTATTCTAGATTTTTTGCCTTGATTACAAAATCCATTAATTAATCCCTGCCAATATTTAAAATCCTCTTCTTCTAATCGTATTGGGAGCATCCTAAATAAAAAAGTGATCTTCGGTAATATTTTCATCTTAATTAAAGCGATTCTCCCAAACCATGATAGTTTCAATTTGGCGTACTCTTGCAATTTATCTTTAATTTCATTTTTTAATTTATTAAAATTTTTCTCTTTTAATTTTTGAGTTGTTCTAATTATGTTTATACCTAAATATTTGATAAGATTACACATTTTAACGCTATATTTATTCACAAACATGTCTTGCTCCTGTATATTATAATTAAACATCATCATTTGTGATTTTTGCCAATTAATCCTTAAACCTGTTATTTCCCCAAATTTTTCTAAATGGTTTTTAATGTTTTCCATACTCTCTAATGGATTTTTAATAGTCAGTAAGGAATCATCAGCAAACAAATTAATTTTAATCATTTCATTTTTACCTGTTCCTTTAATTAATTTATCATTTCTTATTGCGTTAGCTAATAATTCTATAATCATGCAAAACAATATTGGTGAAAGTGGGCAGCCTTGTCTAGTACCTCGGCCTAGAAAGATCTTTTCCGTTATACCATCGTTAACTATTATTTCTGAAGTATTATCTAAGTATAATTGATCTATAACACCTCTAAACTTTTTACCAAATCCCCAACCTCTTATAAGAAGTTTTAGTGTTGACCATTCAACACAATCAAAGGCTTTAAATATATCCAATGATAAAATCATTGCTTTTATTTTTTCTTTTTCTATTTCATGTATAATATTTAATACTCGTCTAGTTAAATTGTCCATTTGTCTACCCTTAATGAAACCACATTGGTCTTCTTTAATATAATTTGCTATAAATCTATTTAATCTATTTGCCAATATAGCGGTAAAAATCTTAGCATCTTGGTTTATTAAAGATATAGGTCTATAGGATCCTGGATCTGTTTGATCCTTATTGGGTTTTAGAATGAGAATCGTTAATGAATGTTTCCATGAAGCTGGTATTGTCTCTCCTTCCATTATCTTATTATAAATCATTTTTAGCTTAGGTATCAAAATGGTGCTAAAGTGTTTATAATATTCTGGACCCAATCCGTCAGGACCTGGTGTTTTACCATTTTTTAATTTATTTATGACTTCAGCAATCTCTTGTTCATTGATCTCTTCTTCTAATATTCTTTTATCATTTTCCGATAATTTAGTTTTTAAATTATCGTTTATATATTTTTCTATACATTCTTTCTTTATGTTATTTCCTTTGTATAGTTTCTGAAAAAATTCATGAAAAATCTTCAATTTTTCTTTCATTATATTACAATTTTTACCTGTTTGATCTTTAATTATCCCTATTGAATTTTTTGCTCTTTTATTTTTACACATTTTAGCTAACAATTTTGAGTTTTTGTTATTAAATTCAAAAAAATGTCTCTTTAAATACATCAGATCTCTTTAAACTTTCTCTATTTCTATATTATCTAATTCCTTTCTCTTAGCCTGAATTTCTATTAATATTCTTCTATCTCTTTCTGTAAAAAATCTATTTTCTAAGTTTTTCAAATCTTCTTCTAGTTTTTTCACATGTCCCTCCTTAATTTTTTTTAATTTACACGATTCTCTTATCGTTATTCCTCTTGTGATTGCTTTCATTGTGTCCCACAACAGGCCTGGGTTAGCACCTCCTGTTTCATTTATTGTCCATAATTCTAGCCATTCCTTCTTTATCTTTTCTATTATTTCTGGATGCTGCAGAATATTATTATCAATTCTCCATCTTTTGGAGTCTTTATAATCTTTCTTTATTTCAATCTCTATTGACATCAATGCATGATCTGTTATTTTAATAGGGTTTATTTCAGTATCAACAATCTTAGAAATTAAATCCTGAGATGTAAATATATAATCTATTCTAGAGTAAGTATTGTGCACAACTGAAAAATAAGTATATCTTTTTTCATCACCTTTCATTTCTCTCCAAATATCTTTCAAATGGTTATTTTTTATCTTTTTACTTAATATTGTGTTTCTATGATAAATATCATTCCGACTGTATGCAGTTTTGTCTTTTATCTTATCCATAACCATATTGAAATCTCCTGCCATAATAACATAACCTTTCTTTACCTTTTCCATTTCTTTAAAAACCAAATCATAAAATTCACCTTGTTTATTATTAGGTGTGTACATATTTACCAAAGTATATTCTTCCAACCCCATTTTACCTTGCATTATTATAAATCTACCATTACAATCTTTTACTACCTTTTCTACTTTAAATTCGCAGTTTTTGAAAATTATAATTGCTACACCCCTAGATTTAGAAGTTCCAAAGTTTTTTTCATAAATGTCGATATTGTTCATCTTTAACTCATTGACTCCTTTTTCTGATTGATGAGTCTCTTGTAGAAAGACAATATCCAGCTTGTTTTTCCTCAACAATGCTTCTATTCTTCTTCTTTTCACTGTTGATCCGAGGCCTTTAACGTTTAAAGTTGCAAGTCTTATTTTTCTACCCATATGTGTTCAAAAGTTTTCTTTCCAATAGGTCCCGTGTGTAACCTTACCTCCCACCAACCTACCAAACATAAACTAAAACATAAAACAGACAAAACAACACCCCATAATTGATCTTCACCAATTTTGTGAACATATACATTTGTATCCTCTCCACCATGGTCCCATGCCATGACCACTGGCATGAGCAAAAGGTGGGGGGGAGACGCCACCATCGTCCGGCGGAACCATGACCGGAGCCTTGCCTCTGATCTTTTCATTTAACTTTTGCATTTCTACTTAATGTTTAATACTACAATAGTAACAAAATAAGAATAAGAATAAGAATACCCTTCTCCTTCCCCCCTTCCCCTTACTGGAATCCTTTAAAGAGTTTATATTTAGTTTTTAGTAATTTTAATTTTGTTACCCCTTTTACTATCTAAATTTAGTGTGTTTAGTATGATTAGAACAAGAGTAAAATAAATGGTATTATTCTATAAAGCTAATTTAAAAAAAAAACAACAAAAAAGAACCTCAAAAATTAGAAGAGGGGAAAGAGGGGAGGAGAGAAACATATATATGTATATATATATGCACACACATACATATATATAAGAAAGATTTTGTTAGGAGAAAGATAAAGGAAAAAAAAAAAGATATATAGAATAAAATAAAATAATAAAAAAATATAAGAAAAAACTGGTCCATCTTCTTCCTTCTGGTTCAGCCTTCTAGTTCTTTGCTTGTGGTTGGAATTAACTCCTGACTTTCTCCTTCATAAATGTTCCAATCTTTCAGCAGTTGTAAACCTTGCTCGCAGGAGTGGATTTTAAACAAAATCTTGTCTTTCCAGATTTTCAAAAAAATTGGGTAGCCCCATTGATATCTGATGTTATTTTTCCTCAGAATTGCTGTAACTGGCTGCATAGATCCTCGCCATTTCACAGTCTCTTTACAAAAATCCTGGAAAATCTGAATTTTTCTGTCCCTATAAACCAGCTGGTCTTGTTTTTGTTTGATTGCTTTTAAAAATTGATCTTTCTTTGTATGATTCAAAAACTTCACAACCACTGGTCTAATACCGAGACTACTTGGATTTCCCAGGAAATATGCCTTTTCTATATCTGTTTCAATCAGATGCTGCGTGCCCATTATAGAGTTTATCCAAGCCATTATCTCCTTTCTGAGATCTCGGCCCTGTTGCACTTGGAAGTTCATTATTTTAATATTAGACCTTCTGAGGTTATCATCCATAAATATGAGCTTTTTATTGGTTTCAGAAATTTGCTGAGCCATGGAGACAATTTCTTCTTTATTTCCTTGAACTGTATCACCAAGGTCCCTAATTTTGCTCTTCATGTCCTTTAACTCCTGTGACACCCCTGAAATTTGGTCTTGAAGCTTAGTAATGCTTCTTTCGATGGACTTAGATCTTTGCTCTGTTTTGTCAAAGCCTTCAGACATTTTACAAGACAGATCTTTTATAAGCCTTGTAACCTCGTCCATCCTATCGTCTTCAGTTGGTTGTGTCGTCAATCTTTCCAAACTGCGATCTGAGGGGGTTTTGGCAGTTTTATCCCTCCTCCTTGACATAGAGAGTTCTAATTAAAAATAATTATTGTTGTTTCAGGCTTTTCGTTAGGAGCAGGGCAGCTGGAAAACGCCAGTAGCTAATCGGCCATGAAAGTGAAAGTAGTTCATAACTTTAAAAAAACATAGTCCTTAAGGCTTTTAATCAGCGATATGCCTTCCTTATCCTTCACTCCAAGGATTTATGATAAAAAAAACATTCTTCTAAAGAAAGAAATGCATTTTAATAGCTTTTTACCTTGCTAGGCGATACGGAGGGTTCGCTCCTAGCTGGTCATCCCCCCGAGCGGAAGTGACGTCTCCCCTCCCAGTTTTGGGGAGATCTCATGGTGGACCACTCGTGGAGCTCTGGATGACGATCCGGTCAGCCGTGATGTTTCAGGAGGAAGCCCTCCGTTAATTCAGGATGTAGAAACAAAGATTTGCCCAGCAGATGATAAGAACATTGAATCATAACTGAGATCAGATATCATGGATTTTTTTTGCCTTCATTTGTTCCAAGTTTGTTGCCACGTTCAGTTCAAGGTGTTGGTTTTAAACTGAAAACCAAGCACCTTTTAGGGACTTCAGAAGAAGTCAGTGCGCCACAGCAGGTCATGTTTTCATCTCACTCCTCTGAATACACCCAGCCTTGCCTGATTTTGAATGTACAGTGGTGCCTTGCATTACGACGTTAATTTGTTCCAGCGAAATCGCTGTAGAACGAAAACGTCGTAATGCGAAAATAAAAAGCCCATTGAAACGCATTGAAACCCCTTCAATGCGTTCCAGTGGGCTGGAAACTCACAGTCCAGCAAAGATCCTCCATAGGGCGGCCATTTTCGGTGGCTGTGCAGCGAGGAATCCGTCCCAGAAAACAGCAGGGAGCCATTTTATTTACGCGGTGACCATTTTGAAACCGCCGATCAGCTGTCCAAAAATCATTGTTTTGTGAAGAATCGGTTCCTGAAGCAGGGAACCGATCATTGCAAACAAAAAAAACCCTATTCAGACCATCGTCGTAAAGAGATCGTTGTCAAAAAGATCATCGTAATGCGGTTTCGTCGTAATGCGGGGCAGTTGTAAAGCGGGGCACGACTGTAGTTTGTGTTGAATGGGAGACTGGATGAAAATAGCAGGTAGTCTGCAGTTGGCTCAAGAGAGAATCCTGCCCCAAACCTTGGACGGGTTGCTCCCGGTCAGGATTGGTATTACTGATCTAGATAGACTATGGGGGTGACTCATTATGATCCAGTTTTCCTGTGTTCCTGTGCCCTCTTAAGAAAAAAATGTGCCCAGTGGCATACCAGCTTTTAGTTTATGCTTTGCTGTCCCCTGTGCAACCATTTCCTGGAACATAATCAACACAGTCCAGTTTTCAAAATTTAGGGGAAATGGCAGGAGTCGTCTCACCTTAGAAAGCCGGGGAGGGCAGTAGACAGCCAGCAGCACAGATGGGGGGGCCTACTTGTGTAGTTGCCTACCTGCGCTGTGCCGATCCAGTGGAATTCTGGAATTCACTCATGTTGGTACCCACACTTAACAGGCACACACCTCCAGGTTCTCAGGTATGCCCTCTTTTTTCCCTTGGACCACCCAGGTCAATCTTCTGGATTGCTCTTCTGAGTGAGGTGGAAGCTTTCCCCACACACTACTGGGATCCGTGTTAGGAGAGATGACTTATTCCTCACCCTTCCTTCCAGCAAGCAGTTCTGCTGTCACCCCACTTGGTTTCAAGGTTATCTTTATGAATATCTTTCTCCAGTCTTACGCTGTGTCCCCTAGGACAGTGGTCCCCAACCTTTGCTCTAGGAGACCACGCACAACTTCCAAAACATTGTTTCCACTGGGCAATTCAGACATATTTTCCTTGTACTGGGGCTTCCTGTGCTTTAGACGTGAACAGAAAAGTTGATGCCGTAGAGGATTGGTCCCTCTGTCCTGGGCTATTCATGGAGACTCTCCCTTTTCTGGTGTGTCAAAATACTTTTTGTGACGCTTTGCTTTTTGTGATCTACAGAAATCGAGCAGAATTCATGTGCCATATGAAGCCAAGTGAACGGAAGGCCAGCTCCTCCTTTGGGCAGGAATCTGGAAACTGGACCTTAGTTGATGAAGGCGGAGAAGAGGTACCTTTAAAATACGGTTTTTGTCATTGAGACAGCTAGTGTTTCTCAAGGAAATGGGGAAAAGGAGGGTGTATACTTTTCTGTTAGGACAGGTACATTGTTAGTTTTCCTCTTAATTACTGCTGCTCCTGACAGGAGAAAACAGAGTTTCCAAGGTGGTTTCCAAGTTTCAGAAGGGGAAGATATGGAGGCAGTGACAGAGTTTACCTTCTTGGGCTCCATGATCATTGCAGATGGGGACAGCAGCCACGAAATTAAAATATGCCTACTTCTTGGGATGAAAGTGATGACAAACCTGGACAGCATCTTAAAAAGCAGAGACATCACCTTGCCGACAAAGGTCCGCATAGTCAAAGCTATGGCTTTTCCAGTAGTGATGTATGGAAGTGAGAGCTGGACCATAAAGAAGGCTGACCACTGAAGAATGGATGCTTTTGAATTGTGGTGCTGGAGGAGGCTCTTGAGAATCCCCTGGACTGCAAGGAGAACAAACCTATCCATTCTGAAGGAAATCTACCCTGAGTGCTCACTGGAAGGACATATCCTGAAGCTGAGGCTCCAATACTTTGGCCATCTCATGAGAAGAGAAGACTCCCTGAAAAAGACTCTGATGTTGGGAAAGTGTGAGGGCAAGAGGAGAAGGGGACAACAGAGGAGGAGATGGTTGGACAGTGTCATCAAAGCGACCAATATGAATTTGACCCAACTCCTGCAGGCAGTGGAAGACAGGAGGGCCTGGCGTGCTCTGGTCCGTGGGGTCATGAAGAGTCGGACACGACTTAATGACTAAACAACAGCAGCAGCAGCAGCAGCAGCAGCAGCAGCAGCAGCAGCAGCAGCAGCAGCAGCAGCAGCAGCAACAACAACAACAACAACAACAACAACAACAACAACAAGGTGGTGTTCCTCCCATCAGCTGGACTTCTGGAAGCCTTGGTGATACTGATCTTTTTTTTTTAATATTGTTTTCTGGCAATGCACATTCTGGTTTAGAGGATGAACGAAAAGGTCTGGCTTTGAACTGGCCTGTCTTCAGCTTTCCAGAGTTCACTTTATTTTTTAACACTAAGTTCCATCTGCTCTCCTCGATGCACTTGGTGAGAATGACTTGGCGGTAAATGTAAAACAGTTGATCACATTACGCCGTTTTTGCTCCTAATCCAAGTTGCAGGTTCTAATACACTACTCTAAAACTGGTGTAGAGCTCCGTGGTTTAGGCTTCTGGCTACGGAGCCAGAAGCTGGCAGTTCAATTGTGCCTCCTTAAGAGGAGCTGGGTTCGAGGATCCCTCGGGTCCCTTCCAGCTCTGCAGTTCTAAGATGAAGAGTTAATAGGCATATTTTACAACTAAAGGCTGTAACAGGAACGACTAGCATGAAGTCAGCTCTGTCAGAGAATTTTTAAATCTGAAGTTTGGTTTACTGTAGTTAAAACTCATTTTGAGAGTGAGAAACCTTTCCCATTCTGAGTGTCTGTTCTCCCTGTTCAGCAGAAGTCAATCCAAATCAAACCATCTTAAGAATGATGCAGGGATGATGGTTCATCCCTATGCTCTCCTTTACCGCCGTCTTTAACCGTAGAAAAAGCAACCTGTTGGTTGGTTTTCTCTTGTTTTAGGATGAAGATCCAGATACCAGCTGGGTCCTTCTTCTCGAAGACGACCTGATTGTGCTTCTCTCCCAGTTCCCATTTCATGAACTGTTCCAGCATATTCTTGGCTTTGATTCTAAAGGTGAGCAAACGTCTGCAGCGGAAGGGAAGAGTGTGACACTCCCACCTTTTGGCCCCTAATCTGAAGTGGGTTGGGGTGGTGGTCAGCAAAAATAATCCACCCTCACCCGACTCCTGGACACCTTTTGTGTTAGGGCTCTAAACCCACCCCCATCCTCCAAAATCAAGGCCACAATAAGTCACTTCTGACTTGACGGCATGTAACAGAACAATGATCATTTGGTTAATGGGTTGGGTGAATGTAATCAGAAAGCTCAACTGCCCCCTGCTTTGTGCCTTACATGTCAACATTAATGATTCCTTTTCAAAAGTAGAGGATGTGCCTTTACTTCATAGGAAGGGGGGCAGGAACGGAAGGGGGAGTGTTGAAGCACAGCTTATTGGGTAGAACCAGCAACTGGAGTGGTAGTGAAACCTAAAAAAGCTGCTTGACTTTAGGAGGCGATAACGTCCCTGAATAGTAGCTGCATGCAGAGGTCTTCTGCAAGTGTTAAGAGCATGTTGGTTTGCTTGTACTTCTCCAACGTGTTTTCTGTTGCACAGGTTTCTATGTTCCTGAGAAGACCACACCCCATGAGATGATGAGGATCTTTGCCTTTGCAAACTCTTTACTGGAGCTTCTAGCAGTGGGGCTGGAGACCTTTAACCGAGCCCGTTACAGGCAGTTTGTGAAAAGAATTGGCCGTCTGATAAGGCAAGAAGCTTTCCTCCCCTGATGGTCCTCCATGCGGGGCTGAGTGGCAATGATGTGGGGTGTTGGAGAAAGCAGCTGATCTGCCAGTTGTCTCAACAGAGTTGGGAAGCGTTATTTTCTTGGACTACACTGGCCATGACATTGGAGTTCTGAGCATTAGAGTCCAAAAATGACATTCCTAAGCTCTTCCTCAGCATGTCAGTTGCTCCTTGGGGTAGAAAGTCAATAAATAATGCCTGACTAAGGAGTGTGGCTGATCCAGATTGTCTTATAGTTGGCAGTCTATCGCCAACTATAACATTTTACCTTACACTGAAGGTTTTTCCCCTTTGGGGAATTGTAGAAGTTAGAATTGCAACTGAAATGGTGTCTGCAGATTTGTTAAAAGCCTTTAGTACCATCTTCAGTCACTAGATGGCAGATTTTCTAGACTAGCACATAGGTTTGCAGCTGATCTTTTCATGTCAGTGAGGAGGGCCACCCCCCCCATGGGCATAGAATGGACAGACCCTACCATTATAGAATTGAGACGGCACCAGGGTGCAACTTGGTGACCTTAGCTTTATTTCCAACATTGTGTGTAAAATGTCCCCAACTCCACCTACAGTGTAACATTTCTTGAAAGTTTTGTTGTCACAAAAGTGACTATATAACTATTATTTCAGCCCTTATGGGGCCAGCTATTGTGATCTAGTATTAAAAATAAACCGAGAGGTACCCATTAAATGTGAGAAGGGTAATCACTCATGACATTGCTTTTATTTTGGCTTCTGTTCTAAGTTGTTTTAAGTATTACTAAAATTACGCTTTTAAGCACTGGCTTAAAAGCGGGTCCCTTGTATCCGTCCCCTGTCCCCCCCCCATGTCATTGATGTCCCAACTCATCCCTACCCTATCTGGAAGCCTCCGTATTTATCTAACCAATTACTTTTGGATGAAGAGGCTGAACATGAAACATAGGAAGCTTATCTTAGATTGATTTAGACCATTAGTGCATCCAGCTCAGAATCATCTACACGGCGAGCTTCGTGTCTCCCATGAATAGTCTGAAGTAGAGATCGCCATGAACCCCTGTTTTTTTTTTTTTTTTTTGTCTGAAGAGGTGTTTGCCGACTTCCTAGCCCTGCCTCCACTGGCAGGCGGCCACCCAAAGGTAGTGCCTGGGGGAGGCAGGGCAGGGAAGCCAAAGCGTTGCCTCTGACTTGTTGCCTGCTGCAGGAGGAGGAGGGGCCAGGAAACCCCGGAGACCTCCTCAGATGAAAACGGAACCGGCATGAAACCATCTCTAGTTTGAAGGCGTTCGGTTTTTGCTTCATGTGGGTTAACTTAGTTTCTTTTCCCCCCACCTCATCTTGTAGAATGACCCTTTGCTACGTGAGTGATCACTGGGCCCAGTATGTCTACCATGCAAAAGACCACCGCTATGCGTCACAACCTTACTCTGTTGAGAAACTGCAAGTGGAATTTGATGAACTCTTTCTGAGGGCTGTTCTCCATGTGCTGAAAGCCAAAAGGTAAGGAGCCGTGGGTTGCAGTGGGCATTAAAGGCAGGTGAGCTGTGAAATCATGTGGGACAGAAAGCTAGCGGTGGGATTTCAGGACGTAGCAGAACAAAATGTGGTTTTTGCAGCCTCTGGCTGTTTCCTGCCTTTCCTCATTATCCTCGGCCTTCCAACCTTTATTTGCCAAGTTAGGGTTTCTTTGTTTTTTTCATTTTTTTCCCTGCATTCTTCATCAGTACACTAATGCCTCCTGTTTGCCTCACAACCAGTGGAATACCTATCGTCGTTTAGTCTTTTAGTCGTGCCCGACTCTTCGTGACCCCATGGACCAGAGCATGCCAGGCCCTTCTATCTTCCACTGCCTCCCGGAGTTGTGTCAGGTTCATGTTGGTTGCTTCGCAGACACTGTCCAGCCATCTCATCCTCGGTCGTCCCCTTCTCCTCTTGCCATCACATTTTCCCAACATCAAGGTCTTTTCCAGGGAGTCTTCTCTTCTCATGAGATGGCCAAAGTATTGGAGCCTCAGCTTCAGGATCTGTCCTTCCAGTGAGCACTCGGGGTTGATTTCCTTTAGAATTGATAGGTTTGTTCTCTTTGCAGTCCAGGGGACTCTCAAGAGTCTCCTCCAGCACCACAATTCAAAGGCATCAATTCTTCGGCGGTCAGCTTTCTTCATGGTCCAGCTCTCACTTCCATACATCACTACAATACCTATAGTTCTCCAAAATAAAAAATCAGGAAAAGGCCGCGTTGTCCCCAAAACAATACAAACGCAGAAACAGGTGATACCTTTATTTAGACCAGTAAAAAAACAAACAAACAGCGAGCCTGAGGAAGATGAATGATCATCAAAAGCTTGCTATTTGGTTTTAATTTTTTTAGTGGGCCAATAAAGGTGTCACCTGCTCCTGCATTTATACATCACAGGTTTTTACCTACGTCCTGTTCCCTGGAATGACTTGGGTGACCATATATCTATTCAACTTCTTGAAAAATCCTTCCTTCCTTCTTCCCATCCTAGTCCCTTCCTTCCTTCCTTCCTTCCTTCCTTCCTTCCTTCCCTCCCTCCCTCCCTCCCTCCCTGTATTGTGGATACAGAAGTACAATAGCCCACATTCCTAAACCACAAGAGGTGTTTTTTTGGGGGGGGGGGAATTTAGTTCTTTAGAGGTAATTTGCTGCTGTGACTTCATAAATGTATAGTGCCAGTAGGATTTTGGGCACTCTGTGTCTTTCGGTATTTCTCCAGAGTTTCATTTTTTGCCATACAATCAAATCTTTCTGCCAAGGTCGCTACCCAGGTTACTGTAAACAACACATTTCTTCTTGGCTTTCAAATTTGCACAGGCTGGGGGTGTGGCTGTTCATGTCGGAGATGCCGTACGGGACTCTGTCTGGAAACATGCTGTGGAAGCTTTTCTTTCTCATGCACTGTGCGGAGAGCGAGGAGCTGGAGAAGTTGTGCCGCACTGTGCAACTCGCAGACTGCAAGCGCCATCTCAAAGGTAGGGCTCCTTTTCCTCACCAGGGGGAAGGGGAGTGGAAGGAAGTTTTACATTAGGACGTTCGTAATCTGTGCATTTACCAGCGCTGATGATCTGTAATCAGGAGCATGGGAAGACATGCAAGTGGCTGATCAGTCTAAGAATAATTCCGTCTGTGCTCGAGCACTAAGTTACTCAAAGTGAAAAGTCAGAGGCAAGAGTCAGGAACTTTATATAGACATTGAATGGAACTCGTTGCCGTCTGAGTGGATAACTGCAGTACCACTTTCTGACCACCTGCAGTAGTGGCGCCAAAGTGCCCTGGAGAAAACCCCAGTAGCTCCATCTAACAACACATTGATTTTGGAGCGCTCCAGGTGTAACTCACACCTAGTGTGGCCGGTAGCCATGAAAAATGGGAATTATGAGAAATGTAGTCTGACACATCTGAAGAGCATGGGCGTGAGGAATGCACCTTGTTGCTTATGTCTCTTATGGAAGATTTTGCTTTTGCACATTTTTTTTTAAATAGTGGTCCACTCTGCTGCCATAATCTGGATAGCTTAGGGGGAGTGGGCAACTCTGAAGGCTCTGAGATCCAATATTCTGCTCCAAGATCCTTCTCAGTTTCTACTCGCCCTGAATGTGTGGTTTTAAGTACAAAAAATAGCCACTTGCCGTTTTTGTTATTTAACCTCTTTCATTCATTTGAGGGCTTTTGTGGGTTTGGCAGCCTTGCACTTCCTTTTAGAGCAAAGCCACCGCTCTTAGTGAAGTGAGAAATAACCTCATTAAAGCTCCTCCCCCCAATTCGTTGTGTGTCTGGGGGCGTTTTTTCAGCATCTGGCTGGCAGGGGACTTGAAATACTTTGGCTGAGACAGGCCACATTTTGTGCGCTTCTGGCTCAGAGGCATCTCCAGAAGGCTCCTTTGTGGGTTAGTCATGCTTTGGGCAAGGAAAACTGCTTTTAGGCGGCTTCCGACTCATTCTGAGCCAGTGAAAACTCTAGACCAGGCATGTCCAACCTTGGCCCTCCAGATGTTCTTAAACTACATCTCCCAGAAGCCTTCACCACCACCTCTTCTGGCCAGGATTTCTGGGAGTTGAAGTCCAAGAACATCTGGAGGGCCAAGATTGGACACCACTGCTCTAGACCAAGCGACTTGTGCCCTTCCACCCCTAAATGTCTGCAGGTAGAAAAGCCACATGTACCTCCTGGTCTTGCCAGATGCCTGGTGGGCAGCTTTGCCCGCTGGTGCAGAGGGTGAAAGGACCGCCGAGGCTGCTCAGCTCTTCAGAAGCGTATGTCGCCCTTCTGTCCATCAGGACACACAGCGTCAAAATTGCGCATTTCTTGCGAGAAAGAAAACCCACCCTCTCTTCTCGCCCCCGGCAGACCCAGCCCACTTGGAGAGCTTCGCAAAGTGTCTGCAAGCCCTGAATGGCTCCGAGGAGATCTGCCTGCTGACGACGTTTGCCCAGATGGCGCAGACGAAACGAGACGATGCGGATGAAGACTTTGTGAAGGTCATCGTGCTGGAGATCTACGAGGTGAGCGAAAGAAAGCTTGGGTGCTGAAGAGGCCGTGGAGAGGCAGGAGGGAGGCGTACGTAGGTCTTTGGGAAGGGACCACACGGGGAGAAGAGAAGAGTGAGGAGAGATCAGATTAGCTCTTTACAAAGACTTGAAAGGCAGTCCTACAGAGGAAGGGCAGGATCTGTTCTCAGTCATCCTAGAGTGCAAGACATGTACGTAACAATGGGCTCAAGCTCCAGAAAGCCAGATTAGAAAAAAAAAACCTCTTAACTGTTAGAGCAGTACAACAATGGAATGAATGACCTCGGGAGGTGGTGAGTCCTCTAACGCTGGAGGCATTCAAGAGAAAACTGGACAACTCTCTGTCCGATCTGCTTGAATTTGAACTCCTACATTGAACAGGGTTTTGGACTTGATGGTCTTCTAGCCCCCTTCCAACTCATGGATTCTGTAATTCTGCGATTCATTCCGAGAGGGTGAGGCTGCACGATCACCCTCGCGCCAATCTTGCTCTGTTGTGAGCTTACTGTGGATTCCTCCCTTTGTCCATCCCTTTTTGCAAACCGCAGTGTGCCAGCTCTAGAGGTCTTCCACCGTCCCATCTGCCATATGAAATGAATGCTGTTGTTTTGTTGATATAACCCTGTGCTAGTGGATTACAGCGCACAAGAGAACAGGTCTCTGTCTTGAGGAACTTAGAAGAGTTTTAAGATTCAGCACCGGGCAAACAACAGCAAAAGGGATGGGAGGAGAGGAGAGAGGCAAAGATAATCAAGAAAAAAGGACCCTCGAGGAATTGGCACAGGACTTTCACAGGCACCGTTGCTCGGATCTGCTCTGACATTTGGTGCTGTCGTTGGTACACATCCCATGGATGTAACTTTGGCCCCTGCTTGCCCCGTTATAATGGATATATTTCAATTAATGAGGATGTGGACAGGATCCTTGGACTTAGACCCTTGTCCTTCCTGGCTTTTAAAAGCAGCCATAGGGGGAATGGCCAACGGAGTAAAAGGATGCCTCCTTGCGGGATTCCAGCCTGTTTAAAGGAGGCAGTATTATTGGGGGGTGGGGGGATAAATCCCACTTTATTTTGCAACTGTTGGCCAGTTTCAAATATTCCATCTCTGGTGGTCGAAATGACCAGATAGGTGGGGTAATAAATAGCATAAATAAACAAATAAAATAAAAATGCTGGAGCGTGTGGCGGTTTCTTACCTCCAAGGATTCCTGGATGAAGTGGATTAGCTGGACCGGTTTCGATCTGGCTTCAGGCCCAGCTGTGGGTCGGAGACAGCTTTTGGCCGCCTTGGTAGATGATCTGGTCTAAGAACTGAACTCAGGGAACGTGGCCTTGTTGGTTCCGCTGGACCTCTCGGCAGCTTTCGAGACGATCCACCGCATCATCCTTCTGGACCGTCTCTGCTTCTTCGGGATGGGACTGGGAGGGCACTGTTTGACAGTGTATCCCATCCTTGCCAGAGGGGAGAACCCCGACGTGTAAGAGCCGCTTCGCATTCGGTTGGCCATGTTTCTGTGAAGAGTTTTCTTCTTTCTATCGGTGTAAGAACCCGGTGTTTCCTCATGGTTTAGACCAAGAGTGAACCAAATAGACTTGGGCTTTCAAAATACTTCCATCTACAGATGTTGGGAAGTTCCAGGAGGGTGAGTGTACCCCCTTCTGTTTCTTCTTCTCCTTTCAGGTCTCTTACGTCAGCCTTTCCACGAGGGAAACGTTCTCAAAAGTGGGCCGGGAACTCCTGGGAGCCATTACCGTTGTCCACACGAGCATGATTTCTGTTCTCTTGGATCGAGTCAGGGAGACGATAGAAAAGGTCGGCATGGTAAGAAGGAACGCTACATCCTTATAGATAGCCCAAGCCTGTTTATTGGCTGGAAAATCTCCCTTGGTTGTGCCTTTAAATGGGGCTTTAAAAATTACAGGGAAAAAAATTCTGTGTCAGGATGAGTTGGATTTTACTACCATCTTTCCCCAAAAATAAGACAGGGTCTTTAAATTTTTGTTTCAAAAACGTATTAGGGCTTATTTTCAGGGGATGTTTTATTTTCTTTCATGTACATTTATTCAAATACAGTCATGTCATTTTCTTGCTGCACAAGGATGGAGGGTGAGGTTTCACTGAACTGGGGCTTATTTGTGGGGTAGGGCTTCTATGACGAGCATCCTGCAAAATCCTACTAGGGCTTATTTTCAGGTTAGGTCTTATTTCCAGGGAAACGGTATTAAAGAACTAAAATTCTGTTTCTGACCCTAGTGGGAACATATGGGGTTGGTGCATCAGAGGACAGATTTGGTCCATCGTCTACATTAGTGGTTCCCAACCTTGGGTCTCCAGATGTTCTTGGACTAAAACTCCCAGAATCCTTCACTCCCAGATGTGCCGTCCTGGATTTCTGGGAGTTGAAGTCCAAGAACGTCTGGAGACCCAAGATTGGGAACCACTGACAAGACAGTCTTTCAGCTACTAGTTATGATTCCCCCTGCCCCTCTATTTTTCATCTGTTAAGGGGAAGCAGTGAAGAGTAGAAACTTGCATTGATTTGCAGGATATGTACAGGACTCCATGAGGTACAAGCATGGAAACTCATACTGCCGTGGAACCATTGAGTTGATAGTGTTTCTGGTGGTTGCATACAAGAAATGTGCATCAGCTTCCAAAGAAATGCGTGAAAAAAGCAAAGCAGGTCTATGGTCTATTTATATCCCCCTCTGTCTTTTCTTTTTTTCCTTCCTTAACTAGGTATCCCTTTATTTGTTCAAAGAGCTGCCCATGCATCTCTGGAAGCCCTCTACCCAGGAGGTGGCCCTGATCCGCGACTGGCTGTTGAATTACAACCTGAGCGAAGTGGAGAACAAGCTGGCCTGCATCATCCTGGAAGGGATGAACTGGGGACCTTCTGAAAACGTGTGTATTAAGAATCCTGGCAGCCCCATTTAATCTGTAGATTTTTTTTGGGGGGGGGGTTGCTTTTAAGAAGCTGCTTAGGCTGAAGGATGGCCCTCTCTCGAAACCCAAAAGCGAAGTCTCATCTCTTCTGGTTCTGAAAAAAAGGCTCCCTGGGCCTCAGACAGGCCAGGGAGGGACACGTAAGGGAATTTGCCCCCCTCAGGCGCTGCAATGGATGGGTACAAAAGAAAATCTGGTGCAGCGGTTAAACTGCAGTACTGCAGTGAAGACTCTGCTCACAATCTGCATTTGATCCCAACAGATTCAGGTAGCCAGCTCAAGGTTGACTCAGCCTTCCATCCTTCTGAGGTTGTTCAACTTGAGTACCCAGTTCACTAGCAGTGATGGGTGTATGTGATGTGTAGCCTGCATCATCTATAAACCAACCAGAGAGTGCTTTTTACATGCTCTGATGTGGTATTTAAGCAACATACTTTGCATTTGCTTTTCAAGGGAGGGGGGACATATTGAGGCACCCAGGACAGCTGCAGGTCTTTTGCTCACCTCTGGCTCCTAGTGTATAAATAAAAATGCAGTTAAATCTTGTTTTGTGAAAAGTAGACCCGTTGTTTTGAAACAGGGTCACCTTCATCTCGATCCAGCCGTCCATGCCGAAGTTGCTCTGATGGTGTTAGAAGCTTATCAGAAGTACCTCTCTCAGAAACCGTACAGCGGGTTGATCTCTGAAAGCATCAAGCAGGTACCTTTCCCTCTGAATGTCTCCTGTGGACGATGGGCAAAGAATTAAGAAAAAAGCCCTCCTGTTCTTCTTTTGTTGTTGTTTGTTTCAAAGCTTCTTGCCTTGATAGGGAGTTCTCTCCCACTGAGCCTAGACCCCCTTTGATCCATCTCTAGTGTCTTTTTTTTGGAGTGATCTTTTTGTTTGTTTGTTTGTTTTCTTTTGTTTCACTAAGGGTTCTTTCTGAACCCTGTCTGGAGATCCGTGGCCTAGTTTTCTAGTTTGCTTAGTTTTCTGAAATCCAGCAATGTTGGGGTGACCAGGGTATCGGGTGATATTCTGCTACAACCGTTGCTTCCATCTTTTCTACCAAGCACTTGCTTATTTATTTTGTTTTGTTTTGTTTATTTCTTAAATTGATAGACTGCCCCATTAACTGCAGTGCATTGTGGTTTGCAACAATAATAATAAATACAACACATATGGTTCAAATGCGTCACACACTGCAGAGAAGTTAAAAACATTGGAGAAGGAGAAACGCTTGGCACCGAGAGCAGGTTCTCAAAGAGACAGGAGCCCTGGAGGTGCAGGATCGAGTGCCCTTTATAAGGGAATGGGATCCATCCTGACTTAGTGCTGGCCCCTCTGAGCAGTGAGAGGTTCCCCCAGCTCTTCCTAAGCAGACTCTCTTTCCCACGGCTTGACGTCCTTTGAACCGGAGATATCGGTGACCTGAACATAGAAGTTCCCGCTTTCCCACTGGGCAGTGGATTTTCAAAAATCCTGCATACGTTTTGTGCAAAAATGTAGCTTTGTTCTTGCACTAAGCAGGGCTTGCAAGGAGATTTTATAATGGGAGGCTCTCCTTCTCTTTCCAGGGGGATCCGTTCTGTCCCATCCCACCTTTTCTGCCACTTTTAGTTCTCCGTTTTGCAGCTACTCCAGTCGTTCCCTGATCAGTGAGCACGCTCAGCCCTCGTCAAGCTATTTTGAGGTTCTCTGCCCCTCCTCTGCCCCCCCATACACACACACCTTTGTACACTTCTTCCCTTGAATGGCACAGGTTGGAGCAGCACTGTTTTGGTTATACCCAGATTTTCTTTTTCAAAAAAAACCTATTTTACTAAATAAATAAATACAGTGGTGCCTCGCTTGACGACATTAATTCGTTCCAGAGAAATCGCTGTAGTGCGAAAATGTCGTAAAGCGAAATAAAAAAGCCCATTGAAATGCATTGAAAATCATTCAATGGGCTGAATAACTCAACATCCAGCAAAGATCTTCCATGGGGCAGCCATTTTCGGTGCCTGTAAAGCGAGGAATCCGTCCAAAAACACAGCGGGGAGCCATTTTGAGCAGCCGGCGGCCATTTTGAAACCCCGACGATCAGCTGTTTTGATCATCGTAATGTGAAGAATCGGTTCCTGAAGCAGGGAACCGATCATCACGGTGGCTCCACTTGTTGGCCAGGGAGGGCGATCGGAAGCTGATGCAGCTTGGGGAGGCCATGGCAGCATGCTGCTCTTTTGAGGGAGGAGGAGGAGAGATCACGCCTCTTGTTTTTCCCCTCTGATAGGGCATTTTCCTGTGTTTTGGTGCTCTCTCTCTCTCTCTCTCTCTCTCTCTCTCTTTGTGTGTGTGTTAATCAACTATAACCTTTGGGTGGCATAAGAGTTATATATGGATTTTGAGCTACATGGGGATCGGGGTCCCCTAACCCCAGTGTTGTTGAAGGGAGACGTGTATAATGCATAATATAAAAAATACGTGTTGGTGAGAATCGTGTTGCTGTGTTGCAGAAAAGGCATAACATTCACTCCTTCCTAACCAGCCATTGAAGAATTCCTGCTGGAATTTTCAAGCACATGCTAGAGCCAGCGGATGTGGGCGCCCCTGAAAATCTCAGCAGGGTCTTATCAATGGCCGGCTAGGAATGAGTGACTGGTTACTCCTTTTGCCTTCCACTTCTGAAATGAAGCAACGTCGTTTTCAGCCGTTGGGTCTCCTTCTGTAAAAAAGTTGGCATTCTCCTGAAGCTGGCGATGCTGCTGTCTTGCCCGGAGGGTGCCACTTTTGTCTCCCGAAGAAGCCACACTTGGTAAACGAGCAGGAGCTGTAGGGTGACAGAACTCGGAAAATTCCTTTTTTCAGCTGTCGTTTCCCAGAGTCTTCCGAAGGTGCTAAGACAGAAATGGCCCTGATGGGCTTCAGACGTTGCCCACAGTGAAAAACTTAGGAGCCGAGTTCCTGGAGTCCTGGAAGATTGAGGCACATTGTTTGCTGTTAAGTTTGATCTGACTTAGGGGTGGCCCTTGCAGGGCTTGCTAGATATAAAGTACTAAGAAACTGGCTCATCTGATCCTCCTTCTGGTGGCCAGCCGCCTCTGCCCAAAGCCACCCAGGGTGGATGAACCGAGAGTGATGTAGTGTTTCCATTCTAGGTCTCATACTTGGCCAACGTTGTCCGTTATGGAGAGACTCCAGAGACCTCCTTTAACCAGTGGGCGTGGGGACTGGTCCTAAGATTAAAGCTGCACATGAATGATTTTGGTACCCCACAAGGCTGGCCGTCGGCTCCCGTCTCCCGGACAGTGCTCGACCTGGCAGACTCGCCCACATTCCACCCCCTCTTGAAGGCGGTCAGGTCGGGCCTCCCCATCGGCTGCTACCTTGCCCTGGCCATGACGACGGTGGGACACAGGTAGGCGACTGTAACATTATCTCTGGGTTTCCCAATTAGGCATCCCTGTGGTGCATTTCCAGGTTTCTTAAAGCACAGTGTTTCTCTGTGTCTAAAATTCATTCACATTTAAACAGAAAGCCAAGCATTTAGAAATGGAGGAACGGAAGGAGTCCCCTTGCCAACCTCCTTCCTTGACCACCACAGGGGGACATTAGTTCAAAAGGCGTGCTGCTAACAGCTTTCCTTCCTGATGCATTATAATAGAATGGCCATTTTCTGCTGCAACGGCTGTTGAACTTTGGTGGCCTCTGCAGAAGCTGTCTGCAGGTGCAGAAGGATGCCAGACGGCCACACTGTAGAGACCCCTTGGGTTTCTGAAATCACGAGACCCTGCCCCATGATTGCATGGTGGTGGTGGTCACTGGGAGAAGGAAAGGACTGGTAAAAGAACCTCGGGTAACTGATCACTCCCAGCTTCGATAATCTGCCGGTCAAGATTTCTGGTGCCATTGCAAACATGCGCTATTTGAAGAAATTGCTGCAAGGCTGTCCTTTGTGCAGTAAGAATTCTGCGGTGCTTACATATCGAACCCCCCCCCCCCCCGAAACAGTTGTAAGAATTGTTTTCTCAGCAGGAAGATGGAGACTGTTGGGAGACCTTCTTTAGTTGTTTTCATAATTAGAGTCACAAGGCAGTTATATGGTGTCCAGAATCAAATGAGGATAAACTTGCACTCTGCAATGTGAACATGAGACCTGAGGAGAGGCCCATTTGCAACGTCAGAAGCTTGTGATAAGCTTCCTTAGCTCATAATCTTAAAATGAAAGATGTTTTTAAAATATGTAGAAAAAATGTAGCTCACTTCTCACTGTAATCTTTCAGTCCTTTGCTCGGATTTAATGCTCGTACTTTGTACAGAGCATCGATGAGTGGGCATAGAAAGTTCCAGTTTTGGATTTTGAGTTGGAACACATGTAGGATAGTGCAAACCAAGGGTGGGGTGGGGGAAGAGCTCTGGTTTAACTTCAAGATGATTCATCTCGTATTGCTCAGACCCTGGAGATGGGGCGGAGGTCCTTTTGAGCCCTTTACGGTGGGCTCTTTCGGGGGAGATGCAAGTTGAAATTGACCAGTGACCACTTGCTAGAGTGTGACAGCTTTTTGCCATCTAACTATGGCATGGTTTGAATTTCCTCTTGAGAACTTCCACGAGGACAGGTGCTTGACAGATCCTCTGCCCTGACCTGGGATCCGGTGTCCCTTAATCAAAGTTTTTCTCTTTTTGATCAGGCCATCACAAAACGCTGTTCAGTTTCTCCCCGCCACCAGACAACTTGCAGGCTCTGCCTGAGGTCCAGGAGGGTCTGAGGTCTCCTGCCTTGAGCAGGGGGTTGGACTAGAAGACCTCCGAGGTCTCTTCCCATCCTACGATGATTCTATGACTTTTTAGTTGGCCAGCTGTCAGAACAGAAATGCTTACACCTTGGGCTCTCATGGTGAGGGACCCATTAGGTGCTTGGGTGCTAATGGGCCTTGCCTCAAATGATTCTACTGATTTATTATTTTGTTTGATATATGAGTTTTTTCTCCCCACTTCCCCTTTTACCTCTTGGCAGTGTTGAGAAGTTCTGTACTGAAGGGATTTCTCTCCTGAATAATCTCGTGCAGTCACGGCATCTGAGGACCGTCGTCCACGTCCTGGATAAAATTTTACCTCTCTTCTACCCTTGCCAGTATTATCTGCTGAAGAATGAACAGTAAGTATCAGACTCATCAAGAGGTCTGATACGGTGCAGAAATGAGATGCTTTGAGTAACAATCTGATGTGTAACAAACAGGTGGAAGCAGGGCCACAATTCAAGTAAAAGGGGGCTCTTTGGACACAGGACAAATTTTCTCCAACTGTGGAGAAATTCAATCAGTACAGTCCTTATGTGTGTACAATTCAAGCCCCACCAAGCGTGCAAAAGAAGATTTAGTAAATGGCTGAGATGACACTATTGAAGTAGCCTGCTTCTGGTCCAAAATAATCTAATCGTTTTAACATTCATTTGCCCCAGCCTTGGGAGAAAGGTGGGGTAAAAATATTTTAAACAAACAAATAAATAAACGTTTTGATCTGTTTTTAATCTACCCATATTCCATACGTGTACGTCCGTAATGTTAAATTGTGCGACCCACTGATACGAATAGGGAAAGGAAAGTGCCTTAAGTGGAACAAATGGGGACTTTTCCACAGGCACCAAAATGGAATAGATGGGAGAGAGTGCTGGGTGTTCATACTGCTTGGAGCGGCTCTGAGCATGGGAGACAGTGGTTATTTTGGTGAACGATACGGTTATTTGGCCGGCCAGTTGGCTCATGGAGAAGGTTCCCATACAGGGTGGTGCTTACAGAATCCGTCTCTTAATCTCTGGTTTAGAAGGTATTTTCATCCTGAAGTCTTTGTGCCAAATCCTAACCTTGCAGATGAACCAATGGATTTTATTTTATTTTTTGGAAGGGTGATATTGCATGGGAGACGTGTAGAGAAATGACTGTTCCTTAGTCAATGACTCTTCTTTGGTTTTCCTAGGTTCTTGTCCTGCCTCCACCAGTTCCTGCAACTGGACAGTGGTGTTCCGCAAGGGATGACCCAGCAGGTGACCCAGAAAGTAGCGCAGCACTTGACCGGGATGAGTTATGGTGAAAACATCAAGCTGCTCAGCTGCATGATTCAGGTCAGGAGTTAGAAGAATGTCCCATTCAATCCGGGGGGTGGGGGTGGGTTCTGAGACAGATGGAACCAAATGGCCCTCATTCTGCATATTATAGGGGGGCCTTCCGCACCCTTACAAATCAGCTCACACCCTGCAGAGCACAAGGTGTCTCAGAAGAGCGGTGGGGCTTGGTCACTGTGGTGCTCCCAGAAACGCAGAGTGAGTGTGGAAAGGCAATTTCTTGTGAACGTCCCAGCGCTAATGGAGAGACGCCAAAGAATTAGTCATCCAGGGGGAAACCGGCTGACCTGCAAACAGAGAACGCTTGGTGATTCATAAAGGAATAGCGAAGCTGAATTTGAACTCCTCCCGGGGCTGAATCATACTTCGAGTATAATTTCAGCACCTTGGATAGTGCCTTTTAAAGTTCAGGGTAAAATGCACAGCGGATGGACTTCCCTCCCTCCACTCCCTGCTGCTGGTTGCAAACCCCAGTCTGTGTCAGTCTTTTTTGCTCCTCGTGTCCTCACTGAGATTCCCTTGAGGAGGGAGCAGCATTTTTGTTTCTGTGATGGCACCCACATGGCGGAATGCTCAGCTGGCAGAACACGGCACCTCCAGTGTCACAGCAGGACTGGGAGTCGGTGGAGGGCTAAAAAACCCCCACCCGGATGCCCTTGCTAGGTTAGGTAGTGGGGATTTGGAGGAAACTGAGGAGACTACTCTTGTTTACCTGCGCCTCAGGCAGCAGCATGTCTTGGGCAGCATGAAAGAGACACCTTGGAGAGGTCTGGTTTCACCACAGGGACGCATGCCTTAGTTGGAACACAGCTGGATGGCTTTAAGACACTGTATGTGGGGCTGTCTGTGGAAAGTGGAAACGTCAGCGGGTCCAAAACATGACTGCCAGAGGGGTTGTGTGAGTCACAGGTATCACATAAACCACCCTCCCCCCATTACAGTAGCTCCAGTGGCTGCTGGTTTGTTTCTAGGCACAATTCAAGCTGTTGGTTTTAACCTATAAAGCCCTAAATGGCCTGGGTCCAAGCTATTTCAAAGACCGTATTTCCCATTATGAGCTGGCCTGGGTGTTAAGATCATCAGGCGAGGCCTTTTTTTCAGTACCTTCCAGTAGCTTTCCTTCGCTAATGACCCTTAGAAAAAGTATCTGAGGGAAATAGTATGAAACGACAGCAAGGGAATGTAGCCTATCTCTTCATTGAGACCAGAAGGTAGGCTAACATACTAGTTTGACCTTTGTCCACATCTGGGCAGTCGTTTGTTTATAAAACTCCTCTTCTTCTGCCACCACGGCACCATTTATCCAAAAAGGAGTGAGAGATGGTCCACAAAAATATCAGCGCTATGCTCTTTCTGTTTTATTTATTATATTGTAGCCCCTGAAGAAGGCTGAAAGTGAAATAGCCGAAACGCGTTGAATAAAGTATCGATACCCATTTCTGCAACCTGAGACCGCCGTCTCTCTTTGCTTGGCAGCTTCAGTGGACGTACCAGGTCCTTTTTGTTCTTGGTATGTGTCCTTACTGGGCACCTTCTGACTGTTCCTCCCGTCGTCCTCCTCCTCCTCCTCCGTTTTGTCTTGACAGAGTCACCTTTTTATAAGCAGCCATCCCAACGCTGTTGGGCCCGTCGCCGTGCTGGAGTTCTGGGTGCAGGCCCTCACCAGCCAGCCCCTCTGGCACAAGGAGAAAGCCAACCTCTCGCTGATGGATCGCTTGTGCCAGGCAGCGTTTCAGCTCAACCAAGAAGACTGTGTGCAGAAACTGCTCTATCAGCAACACAAGGTAGAGATGGGGCCCTTTTTCTTTCAGGATAATGGAATGATAGAATAGAAGTACAGTTAGGACCGTCGTAGGTGTGGGAGAGCGGTTCCAAGCTCTCCTGACGATTCTGAAAAATGGGGATTATACCTAGTGCTATTATAATACAGTAGTGCCTTGCAAGACGATGTCAATCTGTTCCATTGAAATCGCTGTTTAGCGAAAACATCGTCTTGTGAAAAGCTTTTCCCCATTGGAATGCATTGAAATCTGTTTAATGCGTTCCAGTGGGGAAAATTGTCGTCGTTTTGCGAAGATCGCCCATAGGGAAGCCATTTTGCAAAGCGCCGATCAGCTGTAAAAATCGCTGTCTTGCGAAGCATCGGTCCTGAAAACACCCGTTTTGCAAAAATCACCGATAGAGAAGCCATTTTGCGGAGCTGCCGATCAGCTGTAAAAATCTTTGTCTTGCGAAGCATCAGTCCCGAAAAAAGAAAAACCCATCTTGCGAAGCACGGCCTGAAACATCATGCAGCGAAAATCGCCCATAGGAAACACTGTTTTGTGAAGCACAATGGCCATAGCAAAAACTCATCGTCATGCGGATTTGTCTTTTTGCAGGGTCATCATCAAGCGGGCACCAGTGTAACGACGAACACTAGACATAGTATGACCTCTGGCTCCCTCTAGTGTCCAGTTCTGATAACTTCATAGTTAAAAACATGGGATTTTTCTTTTTAATATTTTTAATATATTCAGACGTTGGATAAGTGAAGCAACAGATAATAATTCAGTGAATAAGGGTGTCCTACTGTACTTTTAGAACTTGCACATGCCTAATATTTTGAATTTCTCAGATCTCATGAGGATAACAGGCGTCAGGGAGGTGGCCCTGCAGCCGAGGGAGTTTGCTGTCCTGGGGGGGGGGTGCTGGTCACACAGCAGATGGCCATATTGCAGTTTTTTAAAAAATTACCACTTTGAAGATCACGAGAGTCCCAACACAGTATAACAAGTACAGAGGGAGGGTCCCTTTGAACAAAGACATAGGTACACTTTGATAGGGTCTCTAGTGGAAAGTTCCAGAACAAGCAGTTGCGCATGTGCATGATTACATGCCTTAACTGCTGATAAAGCAACTCACGAAAGAGCAGTGTGTCCCTTCCTGATAGGCTGCTAGCTTGCATGAAGCATGTATGATTAGGGAGTGCTCCGTTTACGTTTTTTAACATCTGTGTACATGACCTGCTTATAGTAAGTAGAACAATGACATCGCTTCTTTCTTCACAAGTCTTTTCTGTGTGGGGGTCATATTGGGCTTCCCCCTTGGATCACGGGGGCATGGCTATCCTCTCTCTGGTCTCTGTATCTCACCTGTGTTTCTTCTTTTCCATTCTCCAGAACGCTTTGGGCTACCACTGCGACAAGGGGCTGCTGTCTTCCTTCGTCAGCTGGATCGTGGCTGGCAACGTGACGCCTTCGTTCACTGAGGGAAATGCGAATCCCTCCCAGGTGAGGAATGGCTGTACCTTGAGACTCGGAGGACGGAGTCCACTCTTGGTTTCCTCACTGGGCGAGAAACACCTGTCTCAGGTGGCTCCAGTGGGTTGGAGGACTAGGAGGAGGAAGAGATGATGCCCGGCTTTCATCAGTTTTCTACATCGATCCCTCCCCCCCCTCATTTCTTACAGATTTGGTTTGCGTGGACTGTCCTGAACATGGAGTCCCTCTTTGAGGAAGATTCTCAGCTTCGTAGAGTTGTGGAAAGGGAGTTGGTCGCCGGCTCTCTGACTCCCGATCAGGCTCTGAAGGTAAAGAGGATCCGTGTTCAAGTCCCTGCTGAGCTGTGAGCCTTTTGGGAAGACCTTGAGCTAGTCATTTTCCCTCAGCCTGGCCTACCTCGCAGGAGGCCTGTGAGTAGAAAGAAGGGAGGGTGCTTGAGAATACTGAAGGAAAGATGGAAAGATACATGTAATTCAGTGTAATGAAACAAGGGCCATCTCTGTGGCTACTCCCAGACCTTGGAACTCCCTCCCACTGGAGGCCAGGCTGGCCCCATCTTCGCTGCCCTTCCGCAAACAGCCAGAGACCAGGCAGGCTGTTCCATAAGAACTGACTGTCTAGAAGACAATAAACGGGATGGCTTATATTTTGTTGCTTCTGAATTTGTTTTTTGTAATGCTTTTGCCTATTTTTTTAAATTTAATATGATTAATACTTTTTAAAATACTTGAATAATTTACTGTTTTTAGCTTTCAATATAGTGTCTTTATAAATGATATAAGTCACTTTGGGTCCTGTTTTAGAAGAAAGGCAGATATATAATTTAAAACAGGACAAGGACATCCGGCTTCACTGAGTTTTTTAAATTCTTGTTTCTTGGCCTTTTAAGTAGTCCAGGGGGTCCCTCTTAAGATCCCAAGGCAGACAGGTGGTCCTGTAGTCCTGCCTGGGTTGCCCACCCCAGCCTAAAAACAACATCGCAGGCTACACTCCTCACCATGAGAGAGACTCTGATTTGGCAGTTGACTTGTTTTGCAAGGCTTTTCAAGAAATGCAGCCAACCTTCCCCATTCTGTTTCCAGAAAGCCCAGAGCCAGCTGAAGCTCCCCATTGTGCCGTCCCTTCAGCGCCTGCTGATTTACCGTTGGGCCCACCAGGCCCTTGCGACGCCTGCCGATCACCCTCTGCTGCCCCTCATCTGGCAGAAATTCTTCCTTCTCTACCTTCATCGCCCGGGCCCACAGTATGGGTGAGTTAGCATTTTGCAGGGCCTTTTGATTGAATTATGGGAGTCATTCAGAGCAGTGGCATCTTTCGTTAGGTGGGCAGGCGGGTAGGTGGATGGATGGATGGATGGATGGATGGATGGATGAGAGGGAGGAAAGAAGGAAGGGAGGAACGAGAAAGAGAAAGAAGGAGGGAAGGAGGAAGGAAGAAAGGGAAGGAAGAAAGGGCAGAGGAGGGAGGAAGAAAGGAGGAGAGAGGAAAGAGACGGAAGGAAGGAAGGAAGGAACGAACGAACGAAGGGATGGAGGGAGAAGAAGAGGGAAGGAAGGAGGAAGGAAACAAGGAAAGGAAGGAAGGAAGTAGAGAGAAGGGAGGGAGGGAAGAGGAGAGTAGAAATAAAAGGAAGGAAGGAAGGAAGGAAACCGGAGAGTTGCAGCCAATTTGTGTAGAGAGTTTTGTGCTAAATGCTGTGCTTCCCGACCTGGGGTCCCCAGAGGTTCTTGGAGGGAGACTCCCAGAAGCCTTCCCCATCAACTGTGCTGGCCAGGATTTCTGGGAGTCGTGGTCCAAGGACCTCTGGGGATCCAAGGTTGGGAAGCGTTGTGTTGAGGGACAAAGAGTCTGATCCGTTCGGGACAGCGTCCAGTGTGTACCCGTTTGGTGCCTGCCTTGAATCAAACTGATATTTGGCCCAAGAGGATCTTTATTCCTTTCTGGGGTGGGGGGGGGCACAGGGATAGTTTGTGGAGGCTTTCTTCACATGTTCTAGGACCCTCTTGGTTGAGGCATTCTGGCAGTCGAAATGTGTTTTTTAGTGGGTGAGAAATACATCTGGAAATACAGTATATAGTTAAATCTTTAAAAATAAAATAAACAACAAAAATGGTGGATCAGTGTGGAAACAGAACAGAAAGGACTTTTCAGTGAATGCGCATGACGGTGCAGTCCAGGAACAGGCTCACATGCCCATCCTTAATTCATTGTATCTCATTAGATTAATGACACATCAGACATTTTTTCCTTTTTACTGTGGACCACCTCTCGAAGGGATTCCGCTCGTGTTGGTTGTTAGTGACGTGGGCTCTTTTTCTAAGCTTGCCCGTAGACGGCTGCATTGGGAAGCGCTTTTTCCAAAGTCCTTCTCACCTGAGTCTGTTAAGCGACCTGAAGCAGCGCCTGATCGAGGTGGCGGATTTCCACCACGCAGCCAGCAAAGCGCTCCGCGTGGACGGCCCGGCTTACGGCACCGAGAGCTCACCGGAAAAAGGGCCCAGCAAACCTGACTACCTCCCCTCCCCTGAACTGCATAAGGAGCTTGTCAGGTAATCCTCAACTCAAAAGGCTTTGCGGTCAACTTCTTGTTCCTGAACAGAATCTCGGATGAGGATTCTGTGAGCAAACCGTTTGCTATCTGGGCTAAACTGGGAGGATCTCCAAGCTTGGGTTTGGGCAATTTGGCCCCATTTTACAGAATCTTGGATGATGAACGTTGTACCCAAGCACTGGAGCCTCATGGTGCTGTGATTAAACTGCAGTACTTCGGTGAAGACTTTGCTCGTCACCTGAGTTTAGTCCCCTGAGTTTAGTTTGAGTTTGGTTCAGCTGTCCATCCTTCCGAGGTCGGTATTTTCCATGTATAAGACGCCCCATGTATAAGACTTTTCTAATCCAAAATTAAGAAATCTAAGTGTGGCTTAGCAAGGGTGGGGGGGAAAGGCATCAAAGCGCTGCAGGATCGCTTTGATCCCTGCTTTCCTCTCCACTTGGTTTTGTTCCCTCCTCAGCTTACTTCCGTGTATAAGACGACCCTCAATTTTTAGTTTAAAGATTTTAGAAAAAAGTATAGTCTTATACAAGGAAAAATACAGTGATTACCCAGCTCGCTGTAGCTTGCATAAGTAACTTATAAACGGCCCAGAGAGAGAGAGAGAGAGAAAAAGCTTTAAGCACTAAGGAGTGCTGTATAAGCAGCACGCTTTGCTTTGCAATAGATAGAATGATCTGTGTCTAGTCCTGAATTGGAAATAAATGGTAATCCACTGAAATGTCCCTCTTGAACTGTCTCATGCCAGCTGCCTTTCGGGCCTGGCCACGCAGAGGCTGGTTTGGAACATAGGAAGTTCTGGCCGATGGATTGCTGTGGCTTCCCATCCGGCACGGTTTTTAGGCGGGCTCAGGATGATCTTCACATTTGGTGAGGCCAGACTTCCAGTAACGCCGGCAGGGTCTTCAGAGCGGAATGGGGAACCTTAAGTCAAATCCTCTGGAGTCCTAAGCAGAAGACCTTTAAAAAAAGAAAACGGATCAGGCCTTTCCTGCCAACTTGGCTTTTCTTGGTCTTGCTTTCAGGCTCTTCAACATGTATATCTTGTGGCTGGAAGAGGAAAGTTTTCAGAAAGGGAACATCTACATTCCCTCCTTGCCGAAACAATACGACGCCCACAGGCTTGCCAAGATAATGCAGAACCAGCAGGTAAAACGGGTGGGGGGCCTGGTGGGTCCAGAATGGTGGACTTGGGGTGGCTCATCGCCCTCTGCCTGAATCAGCTGGAGGTCTATTGGAGACGTACTAGAGACACCTCCTTCCCTGCTGAAGCCCAGCTGTATTTACAGCATATGTTGGCCACGGCAAAGAAATTTACAGACAGAGAAAACTATTTATTTATTTATTTATTTGTTTGTTTGTTTGTTTATTTAACTTATATACTGCCAAAACTACCCGAAGGTCTCCGGGCGGCTTACAACATTTAAAATACAATAAAAAGGCAAAATAAAAGGGCAACATAATTAAAATGCAATTAAAAATACATAATCTAAAAATTGCTATCAGACCCACAGCTGATATTATTTCAATTAAAAGTCTTCTGGAACAGGAAGGTTTTGACCTGGCGCCGAAATGTCATCAGTGTTGGTGCCAGACGAATCTCAGTCGGGAGTGCATTCCATAGTCTGGGGGCAGCTGCCGAAAAGGCCCTTTGTCTACAAGCCCTCCCTCTTACCTCCTTGAGGGATGGCTCTTTCAAAAGGGCCCCCTGGCTAGATCTTAACTGCCGGGTAGGCTCATATAGAAGGAGGCGGTCCTTCAGGTATCCAGGGCCCATGCCATTTAGGGCTTTATATGACTCCCCCATGTATAAGACGCCCCCACTTTTCTAATCCAAAATTAAGAAATCTAAGTGGGACTTAGCAAGTGTAGGGGGAAAGGGATCAAAGTGCTGCAGGATCGCTTTGATCCCTGCTTTCCCCTCCACTTGTTTTTGTTCTCTCCTCAGTTTACTTCCGTGTATAAGACGACCCTCAATTTTTAGTCGAAAGGTTTTAGATAAAAGTATAGTCTTATACACGGAAAAATATGGTATTTCTCCAAGCTCTTTAAAAAAGTCGATGCTTCTGTCCAAATATAGTTGGCCAGATCCCCATTGCATTGCTTTTCTGCTATTTCCTGTGTCTGAATCAACAATGTGATCCATTACAGGGGCATGGGACTGTGCCTTCTCGTTAGTCTATGTTTGCCTACTGAACAGGTTGTGGTTTTTTTTGCCTCCTGGTCCCATAGGATTTGTGGATAGAGTTTGTGGACATGGAACGCATTCGGCACGAATGCCAGGAAGCGCTTGACTTTTGGTTTGAAGTCAGGGTAGAATCACATGCGGCCTCAAGTACTTTGTCGGTACAAACAGACTTCACCGACCCTTTGTTGGGTAAGTTGCATCAATGATCGAGTCTACATATGCGCGGAAAACTTTCAGGACAGAGCTAGGCTGCAGGTGACCGTACTTGTTGCTAGAATTGCTAGGTGCTGCTCCCAGGTGGGAAAAAAAGGCATTGGCTGAAGTCAGGGGAATGAGTAGGCAAGCCAACAGTTAGTTACTATATTTTTCTGTGTATAAGACTATACTTTTGTCTAAAATATTTAGACTAAAAATTGAGGGTCGTCTTATACATTGAAGTAACTTGAGAAGAGAAAAAACAAGTGGAGGGGAAAGGAGGGATCAAAGTGATCCTGCAGGGCTTTGATTCCTGCTTTCCCCTCCAGTTGCTAAGCCCCACTTAGATTTCTTAATCTTGGGTTAGAAAAGTGGGGGCGTCTTATACACGGAAAAACACGGTAATTAGTTCGATCAGTCAGTCTGTTTAACATTCAAACTACTGAGCGGGTGATTTGTGTGGCTGCTTGTAGCAGCTGCTAGAATGACTGCAGTTGCTATAGGCACTTGGAGGCTCCTTCCAACATGGAGCTGTGTTTTCTGGAAGTGATGGGGAGCTGAAATGGATAAGGGACTGGACATCCTTGCTTCCAGCTTTCTGCAGGCTAGAGGACATCTGCACCAGGAAGCTCTGCTTGTCTATGGGTTCCCAGAGGAATCCGAAGATAAGCAGGTGGGAGTTTGGGACAGGCAAGGAGACCTGGATTTTAGGAAAGCCAGGTCTGGTTCCTTGGTGAACCAGATCAGGCCTGGAAGCCAGGGAATGTGTTCTGTTTGGGTTAGGGTCCCAGTGGACCCAGGTAGCTGGTTCAAAAGGTTCACTCACCCTTCCATCCTTTGAAGGTCAATAAAATGGGTACCCAGCTCTTGGAGGGGAGGCAGCGTGTAACCTTTATAATTAAATTGTAAACCCACCAGAGAGAACTTTTAAACACTGTGGGGTGGTATGTAAAGCCAAAAGCAAAGCCAGCTGATTATATACCGCGCCATAACGCTTAATGCACTCTTTGGTCAGTTTGCAAGTTAATTCTGCAGGCTACACATTGCCAGACTCTTGAGAGTCCCCTGGACTGCAAAGAGAACAAACCTATCCATTTTGAAGGAAATCAATCCTGAGTGCTCACTGGAAGGAGATTCAGAACATGATGTGGAGAGGATCTGAAAACATGGACGTGGGTGGGCGGTTTTGTTGTTGTTGTTGTTGTTGTTGTTGTTGTTGTTGTTGTTGTTGTTGTTGTTCTTAGCACGCCAAAGCAAACTTTCTACGTTTGTCAGCCATCCAGGGAGGCACTGATGTTGGCAGTGACGGCGTCTGCTTCTCTCCTCTTCCAGCCAAAGAGAGAATTCTCAGCAGCTTGAAGAAGTACGACCTGCCTCAGCCCGCTCTTCCTCTCCAGCCCATGAAAGCGCCCGTCCCAGTGATCGCCTCCGCAAGCTTGGTCAGCCCAAGCGAAGCCCAAGAGCTGGCTCGGGCCAACCTCCGGATCCTACAGCAACACGCCAAGTGAGAGAGACATCTCTGTGGGGGCCGCCGTTCGGTCTTCTTCCCATCTTGTGTTCAGTCACTGCGCCTTCAAATAGAAAGCGTAGGAAAGTTGTTGTTTTTCCTTTTAAACTTGACTAGGAGTTGTAGTGACTCAAACCACAAAGTCTTCCAAAACTTGCTTAAATGCAACCAGACTCCCTCTCTTCCTAGGTGAAATCCCTGAAGGGCTGTGTTTAAGAGTCCATGGTGTTGTCTATGACCCTTCTGAGGAAGTACGGTGCATTACACAGAGTCATGCCTTTCGCCTGTGTGTGATGTTGGTATTTGGGAAGATCCCCCTTGTTTGGGCCTTTATGAAAATTCTGGCTGAAATCCTGTTGACTTACGCAGTCAAGGAAGGGCAGTCAAGACATATATTTTCTAGACCAGCGGTTTCCCACCGTGAGATCCCCAGCCGTTCTTGGACGACAACTCCCAGCAATCCTGGCCAGCGTAGCTAAGTGATGAAGGCTTCTGAGAGTTGTAGTCCAAGAATCTCCGGAGCCCCAAGCTTGGGAACCTCAGTTCTAAACAGTCTGTTGTCTCCTCCTCTTTGTGCAGACTGGATTTTGCAGACTGGACTTGCAGTTGTCAGTTGTGGAGAAGGGTTAAGGGAAAGGAGCAGTGGTTTTCCCTGGCTTGCAAGTTAGAGCCTATTAAATAAAAGAATAGGAATAATATTTAATGTTGACTCTCTCTTCTGTGATTTCTCTGTTTACCCTTCTTCTTTCCTAAATGTATGGATGGTTGGTTTTTCAGATCAGCAGCCCTCCGGGAGTCCCAGCAAGTGGCGTTCAACAATGAGATCTTGGACACACTGCCAAAACTTTTTAGCAATCGAGAAGAACAAATCACCCTTTCGCTGGAGTGTCGCGGCAGCGCTGGTAAAGGTTGCCAAGGAGCAGCGCTTGTCACAATCCAGGTACAAAGAAAAAAAATCCCCACCTTCGAAGAGCTCGGTCGGCCTCCCCTGCCCAAGGTCTCTGCTCTTTGTCGGGGATGAGCTCTAAGGCTAAAGCATCATCAGGCTGCAGGAAGGGATGGGAAAGACCCTTGGCGGCCTCAGGCCTTAGAGAGTTACTGCCGGTTGGAGGAGGTGATCGTTGGAGTTGATGAGGATGAGCGAAGCTGGCTGGATAGCACAGTGAAACCAGAGGTTGGGAATTCGGTGTCCCCCATGCCAGAAGAGCCAGCCTGTGTGGCCTTGGGCAAGCTGCGCAGTTCCAGGGCTCCCCCTAGAGGAAGGGGACGGCAAACTCAGTCTGTGGTCCGATGCTGGTCCGTGGCCTGAGCTAGACCGGGCCATGAACACAGACCTCCCGCCCCCCCACTCCCCTTCCCACAGCTCCTCTGCGTATGTGTGTGCATCCCAGCGCCGGCATGAACACTCCCTCACCCCTTCATGCATGCACCCGAGCACCTGTGTGGGTGTGCAGGCACTCCTGCGCATGCACGAAGGGGTGGGGGAACGCTCACACCGGCGGAGGCGTGCTCCCTCACCACTTCGCGCATGCGCCTGAGAACACGTGCGCATGCGCCCGAGAACACGCACGCACCCGAGAATGCGCGTGCATGCGCCTAAGCATGTGGCGGTGGCCCCCCGCTTTTCTCAGAGGCTTAGCCGGTCCGTACTCCCAGAGGAAGGGAACAGCAAACTACTTCTGAGTCTTCCTGAGTCTTCCTTATGTCGAAAACCCTGGAAAGGGTCACCGTAAGTCAGAGTTGACTTGATGGCCCATGAGGAGGGTGAGAATGGGCAAAATGTGGAACCGGGGCCTTAAATGTATCCTTAAGGTCACCTTGTCTCCTGTCACTCTTCAAAAGATGAGTAAATAAAAGGTCAAAATGGAACCATGTGATGTTATGTAGGGTAAGCGTACATCAGAAGAAGTGACCGCTAATTATTTAGAGTTTTCCAAAAGGGCTACTCTGAGGGGTTTATTATTTGTTTTTTAAAAAACACAGGCAAAATCGTCTCTAGACCCACTAGAGGCTGCAAAAGGCCATTTTAAAATTTTAAAAAATTGTGTTTTTTAAAAAAAATATTGGGGTTTGATCTAGGATGGCCCTCCAATGTGTAGGGAAAACTGTGCGCAGCTCTGGAAGTTTCCACCACTGCATGATTTGAACTATTAATTTAATTCTGCCTTCCACTTTATAAAATCTTTTTGTCTTTTCCTATTCAAGCATGAGGACTAGAAACCTGCCCCTCCCCCCCTGACTTTTTAAATGAGGTTCTAATTCTCCGAAACCAGGAGCTGGGGTTCTGCAGGGCGGCCTTCTCTTCCATTCCTGCTGCGTGTCTGCGATCCAAGTTGGATGAGCGTTTGCGAGGGCCCCGTTGTTAACGAGTTGATCTCCTTTTCAGTTTGAAGGAAAGCACAGGAACGAAGCGGTCGCTCAGCAGCTTCACGTTTTGGAGAAAGAAGTGGAAGATCTGCTAGCGGAAGCCACCCGGCTGCCTTCGCTCGGTGTCGTGGAAGCCGCAGTTCACATGGAAAACTTCATCACGTAAGCCGCATCTCTGGTCTCTACCACGAGCCGGGGCGGGCTCTTAGCTGGGGTTGCAGACTGTGCCTTTTTTCATCGGGTGGATGTAACACAGCGTGGTTAAATCAGAACAGACCTGGACCTAAAGACTTTCAGGATCCCGGGTTCACACTGGGACTTTCCTGGACCCTTTTAGAGTATTGCCTCTGAATGTCAGGGATCCCCCGGAACAGGGTTGTTTGACCACTTCCCCCCCCCCACGTCCTCCAGATGGTCCTGTCCGTTTTTGTATAGATCTTATGGGTCTCCTGGCCACTGAGATGACTTCCGTGTTGTGTGCACTTCCGTCATCTTAAGTAAGCTCTGTATCAGAGAGCTTAATTAATAAATGAATTAATAATTATCGCTGTGGGCTAAACCGCAGAAGCCTTTGTGTGCTGCAGGGTCAGAAGACCAGCAGTCGTAAGATTGAATCCACGTGACGGAGGGAGCTCCGATCGCTTTGTCCCAGCTCCTCACCAACCTAGCAGTTCGAAAGGATGCAAAATATGAGTAGATAAATAGGTACCATCTCGGTGGGAAGGTAAAACAGCGTTCCATGTATAGCTGTGTTGGCCACGTGACAATGAAAACTGTCTTCGGACAAACGCTGGCTCTACGGCTTGGACACGACTAGAGTCGGACACGACTGACTAAAATGTCAAGGGGAACTTTTACCTTTACCTTTGCCTATTTATATTTTGCCTCTTCTCCAGTGCACACCAAATGGCATTGCTAATTCTTCTCCCTCCCCCGATTTATCCTCACGATGACCCTGTGAGGTCGGCGAGTCTGTGAGAATGAGCCTGGCCCAAGGAATACCCTATGGGATTTGGGGCCAAGTGGGGATTCAAACCCAAGCCTCCTAAGTCATAGGACTGGCCGCTACAGTACATTGACTCTCATTGGCGTCCCGTCAACTGATGCCTTGCCGACACACTTCCTTATTCTCCTGCAGGGAGAACTGCATTCTGCCCTCTGTGATGGGCAGTGGTCAAGGAGAGCCCTTTTCTCTGTTGGCTGGCATGGAAGCCAAATGGACGGGCAAAGGAAGCAAGCAAGCAAACCTGGCTTTGCCACTTCCAGCCCTCTTGCCTGCATCCTCTTCCTCACTGTCTGTGGGGGTCGTGTGAACTGTTTAACTGCAAGGCAGGGATAACTCTTGAACGCATCTTTGAGAAGGTTTTGCTGACTTGTTTCTCTGTTCTTTCACACTTTTCTCCAGAGCCTTAATAAATCTTTATAAACGTCAGCCTGTGCCTGGGATTCAACGAGTGGGGATCAATATGTTCTTTTCTGTGGTGGAGTTTGTGTGTGAGGAAACGCAGCGCCACCCGCCCACCCGGCAGTTCTTCACCTCCTGCATCGAGATCCTCGGCCAGGTGGGTTGTTCAGAGATGTGACTCTGTGGTTGCTGTTGCTTATGGAACTTTTTATCCGCTTGGTTTATTTATTGCATTGATTGATTCATTGATTGATTGATTGCATTTATATACTGTCTGTCTAGCGACAAGCTATTACTCCAGATGGCTTCCGATACATAAAAACACCCAGTCCCCCTCCGCCTTAACCCCAAAGATAAACAATCCGAATAAATCCAAATAAAAAAACCCCAGTAGCGATGACAGCAGGATAATAAAAATTAAGCATAATAACATAAGAATCTTCCACGGGGAAAGATGTTCCAAAAACCCTCTTCTTTAGATCCAACTTTGCTTCCTCCTAAGAAATATTTTTTAAATCATAATCTGAACTATATTTTCATGGTAGAGACTTCCTAACACCATAGAGGGTCTTGAAGATAATCCATCCAGCTATGGAATTTAATGCTTTAAATCTGAATATGAAATAACCCTGCATGAAATCTTGCTGAGTAGGTTTAGCTGAGAGTCGGAGACAATTATCTCTATAAAGCCACAAGTGCAAGCATTTGCTAATCCATGGAATAATTCATCAAAGCAATGATGGATTTCTCCCAGGAGCATTCTGTACGTTAGCCCACTGTCTTAGCCTAGGTGTAAAGCAGAACTTAAGAGAAGCTACTGCTTTGATTCACAGCTTTCAAGAATCCCCAGCCTGGGTGGCCATTAACTGAGGGATTCTGGGAGTTGAAGTCCAAAAAGTCATTTCCCCAACTCTGATATGAACATATATTATGGACACATTAAACCTGATGCTGAGTGTTTGTAGGAAGCTGTCTTACCCGTATCCCAGCAGTTCCCAACCTTGGGTCCCTGGATGTTCTTGGACTACATCTCCCAGAAATCCTGGCCAGCACAGCTAGTGGTGAAGGCTTCTGGGAGTTTTAGTCCAAGAACACATAGGGACCTAGGGTTGGGAACCTCTGGTCTAACTCAATGCAGTCAACTCTTAACTGGCATCTGTGGGTCTCCAGGTTTTCAGCCAGGGGTTTGTTGTTGTTGTTGTTTTAGCTAGGCTAACTTAGGGATCTCTGTTATTCTCTGCTGGCCACCCATCCAAGTCTTAACCAGGCTTGGCCCTGCTTAGCTTCTGAAATTGGAGGATCCCTGTGTTCGGGGTGGTGCAGCTGCATAAAAACAGGTGACGTTTCCATCAGGAGTGGCAAAATCAGGTGTAGCACGTAGGGACCACGCAGCGCTGTGTGTTTTTTTTTTTTCCCTAAGCAAATACAGACAACCCCTGCCTCTTTTTTTCCAGGTGTTCATTGCTGGAACCAAATCCGAATGCTGGCCAGTGCTGAAGACCATTCTGAAGAACCGGAGGCTCTGCACCCTCCTGTCTCCTTACTTCACTCCGGCTGCCTCCCCGGAGCAGTTTGTCCGCTTGTACGAGGCCGTGGTGTCTGTCCACTGCGAGGACAACAGCGACGTCATTTTCATGCTGCTCACAAAGGCAAGAGGCTGGGAAACGCTCTCTTTCGGGTTGGGGAGTGTCCCTGGGAACGTGGGAGAGTTCCTTTTTTTTGGGGGGGGGAGGACTGCAGTTGGCAGAATCTCTAAAGTTCCAGAAGCTGTTGCCAGCACTACACCCAGTTTTTCCAATCTCATACCTGGGTTTCTCCTCCTTTTAAGCAAGGAGAAAGATGCAGAAGAATTGCAGTGAGAACAGTATCTGATGGGCTGCACTCTTTTAATCTACCGGAGCAAGACTTTGAGTGTAAAAAATGCTCCTCTTACAATGCAAAAGCAAGCCAGTGCAAGGCCTGCTCAGAGCTTGGAAATGTTGCTTCCCCCCCCCCTTTGACTGCAATGCTTAGCATCCCTCAATCAAGAGTTGCTCCTTGGTCTCGTTGGCTGGAGAATCCTGGGGTTGTAGAAAAGCAGCGATCAGAATTGTTCTGCAGACGTAACCCTTGCATAAGGCCACCCGTTTCAGAGTGGGTGTCAAATAGCCACACCTCAGCTCCTCTTGCCTGCTTTTTTTCTTTCTCTTACTCCTTTGTTCATTATGAATTTGTATTTTTAGGAGGAGGGGATTCCCAAAGGATTGGGGGGGGGGGAGAAAAGAAGGAACGTGCCAGCTCTCCTGGGCTGCTCCCAATTTTGCATCAAGGGTCTGTTACCTCTCCTGGCCTTCTCTGAGATGTTTGGTTTGAAGCCCATGTTAAAATTATTGATCCGTAGGTCCTTGGAGCTGTGTAAAATATAAAATAAATCAAAAATGAAATGAAAAACAAAGGAGACACTTTCTTTTACCCGATAGGGAACATCAAGGCACTTCCTAAATGAGGCACAGACCTCCTTTCCTCTCTTCCAGCTTGGAACTCAGCGTCTGCCGTGAGATTCCTTTGTGCCAACCAGTCTTTTTTTTCTCTCCCACCCCCTCCTTCCCATTTAGTTTGACCTCCAGCAGTGGCTGCAGAGTTCCAGGCCCCCACTGTCGGAGCGGACCCGGCTCCTGGAGGCCATCCACTTGGCTCTCAAGGTCTGCGGCTTTGACCCCGAGGAAGAGGTTCTGATGCCGTTTTCTATTTTCTGTAAGCACTGGACGTCTCTCCTCCGGTACCAGTTTCCCGACCACTACAGCGGCTTCCTGAGGCTGCTCATGCAAAGTAAGTGCCACCCCACGGAAGGGTCCTTTGAAACTTACCTGGCTGGTCTGCAGGTAAGAATCCAATGAGAGCACAGGGAGAACCCTAACCCTCCCCTCCTCCACATTGTGGATAACTTTCTCTCTCTCTCTCTCTCTCTCTCTCTCTCTCTCTCTCTCTCTCTCACACACACACACACACACACACACACACACACACAGAGAGAGAGAGAGAGAGAGAATTAATCCTGCACCATAACTTCTCCCCATGGGGAGGTGCTTTTACAGTTATTGCTGCACGGGAGCGACTGATACTGTGCCGCGCCAGCAAATCCAGCGTTCCACAAGGCGGTTCTCAAAACAGGGGCAACCCAAACAACAACAAAAAATTTACAAACCTTCAAACTTTCTGTTTTCTGAGCAGAAACAGATGCAACTTGTTGAATTTTTTTTTTTAGTGCTCCAATAAAGCAAATCACTCATTCTTGCATTTGTGTGATCTTGGGAACCACTCCCCCTAAGTGTTTCATAGATTAATCTATGTCATAGGCAGAATATGAACATGAAGTGTGTCCTATGCGAACTTGTATGTCAGGAACCTCTTGCGTTTTTTTATGCACCTCATAGGGATCGCAGGACATATTGACAAGCTTCTGGGTGGAGGCCCGATCACATACCTGGGAACTTGTCAGCTACGATGAACTGCCTCAGTTTCTGTGGTTTTTCTTCTGCTTGTATAAAAACTCAGTGGGCCCCTGTCTATCATGTATAATATAACTCATATACAGTAAGAGAAACTATGCAGTTTCCTTTACTTGGGTAACTCACACTACACTTCTTGTTTTCCTCAAGGGAGGTTACTGGCTCTGGGGTCAGAAAGAGTAATGCAAGCCACTCATGCTTTCCACTGCGGTATTTTGGCATGTGTTTTGCCAATACTCTTTCAAGCGTATCTTAATCATGTGGAGGGTGAGCGCTCCAATGCTGGAGGCATTCAAGTGAAAATTGGACCACCCTCTTGTCAGATCTGCTTTGATTTGAGTTCTTGGCTTGAGCAGGGGGTTGGACTCGATGGCCTTATGGGCCCCTTCCAACATGGTTGTCTATGATTCTGTGTCTAGAAATCTGTTTTTCAAAAAGGAATGGAGGAAAGTTAAGATCCTCAAGCATCAGATTCTCCACTCCGCAGCCTATTTTGCTTCCCCCCCCCCCCTGCGCTTGCATAGAGTCATGCTATTGGTTTGCCTTGAAGTATCCTAAGTTGTAAAAGGGACGTGGTGGCGTTGTGGGTTAAACCGCAGAAGCCTCTGTGCTGCAAGGTCAGAAGACCAGCAGTCGTAAGATTGAATCCACGCGACGGAGTGAGCTCCCGTCGCTTGTCCCAGCTCCTGTCAACCTAGCCATTCAAAAGCATGTAAAAATGCGAGTAGACAAATGGGTACCACCTCAGTGGGAAGGTCATGGCGTTCCGTGTCTAGTTGCGCTGGCCACGTGACCACAGAAACTGTCTCCAGACAAAATGCTGGCTCTACGGCTTGGAAACGAGGATGAGCACTGTCCCCTAGAGTCAGACACGACTGGACAAAATGCCAAGGGGAACCTTTACCTTTATCCTAAGCTGCAAGGCAGCTGAACCCCCAACACAGCCGCGCTGCTTGGAAGTAATGGAAATTTGGCCCGCCCCCCCCCCATCTGGAGGATGTGTGCCGTTAAGAGGAGGCCGCTGTGGCGCAGGTCTGAGGACTGTGGTCTGTTATTGAGTTGTCCGCTTGCTGGATTTGCCCACCCAGGTTCCTCGGATCAACTCCTCAGCCCCGAATGCTGGAAGGCGTCCCTGAAAGCGTTGGGGTGCCCCTCCGCAGCACCTCAAAAAGACGCTGGTAAAGAAGAGGCCAGTGAGAACGTCGCACTGCCAGCTTCTGCGGAGCCATTTCTCTCAGCGGAACAAGTGAGTGGCTGTCGCTGGCTGTCAAACGGGAACAGGCAACTGGTGGAAACCTGGGGGCCATGTCCACGTCCCCACCCTTGGAGGGTTATGCCGTCTTCACTCCCCGTGCCTGAGACATACATTCGATTTAAGTTTTATTTTTGACCTTGGTTCCAGAGGCTTCCAAATAGCATCCTTTAAGGCTAAATGTGTCATTTTGTGCTGTCCCTCCTGGTCTTAACACGAGCCATCTAGTCATTTCTGGTTTTGGAAAAAAAATCCCCGTCTTGGCCTTGATAGAATCAGGGGTGCCATCCCATTCCCCCTAGATCGGTCGTTTAAAAAATGACGGGATCGGTGCAGTTGTCTCGTGGGTTTTGTGTTACTTCCCCCACCCCTCTGCCGTTGAGCCTTGATGTCTTCAGGCGGCATCAGAGATCCTCTCCTTGGCACAAACGATTTTTGGCTTAACTCAGCCCCTGATCTCCTATCTGTCGATGGAAAAACCCAGAAACCGCACTCAGAGGCTAAGAATGGGGTAAACCCAAAGGTGTGGGGAGGAAAGGGAGCAGGCTGGCCCTGCCTACACCTCTGTCTCTCTCTCTCTCCCCCTTCACATGGAAAGGAAAAGTCGGAAGAGGCCGTGGCCCTCTACTTACGTAGCCTCTCCGTAGGATGAAAACCCTGATTTTTTTTTCCCATCATGGGGGAATTTTGAGAAATAGCCCCAGCTGAGCATCTGAAGCACTGAGGTTACATATGCGGATGGTCTAGGGAGGGGGACCTTAAGGGAGTCGCAGGGGGTGGGGAAGATCCTGCCAAAATGCTGTTCAGTCAAGGAGGAGAAAATTAGATGGGTCATTCCCACCTCTTTGTCACAAGATCACTCCCTTTCTCCCCCGAAGGAAGGCATTGCATGACATCAGGCAGGGAGAGCGGCTAGAATCTGCAGGTGGTTGATCTCGTAAGGTGATTTCTTGGGGATTCATGAGGGTTTCTGTTCCCTGGGAGATCTATACTCGCCAGTGAGATGGCAGGGGGTTCATTGACCATGTCTACTATAGCGAACCTTGGGGTGGGGATGGCCCGTGGATTTTGGCCACCTGCTGTTGTATAGCAGTAGATCAAGAAGGGGACCTGGGTTCAAATCCTTGCTCAGCCAGTCTGAGTGGCTTTGGGGCTGTTGCGACAACTAAGTAACCCATCTCACAGCCATGGGGGTATGGTGAGGTGTGTATGTACCCATCAATCACTCTAAGGTATGTGGTAAAGAGTAAAGATTTTAAAAATATGGCTAGGTCCTTAATAAAAACCTTTAGCCCACACACTGATGAGTGGAGAGTCAAGGGGCCGTTTGAGCCCTAATGAGTGTTATGTGGCCTATCTCAGAAGGATGGTTACACGTTCTCGTGGAGCGGAGAGGGCAGGCGGCGCCCCTTCTTCCCAAGCCTTATTCTTTCCCTCTTCTCCCGGCAGGTGGCAGAGACGATAGAATGGCTTTCCGACTACTTCGTCAAGCTGCGCTGGTCTTCCCAAGACTTCCAGAGCTTTGGTTTGTTTTCAAAATGGGCTCCGTACATCCCTGAAGTAAAGCGGTTTGTGGAGTATCTGGTCAACCAGCTCATTTACTCGGAAGTCAGCAGCCTATCGCAAGAGCCGGTGGGAAGCAAAAGGGTTTTGTCAGGTAACTCCCTTCACCTGGCGGTGGGCGGGATGTATTCATGGCAGGCGTTAAGTTAAAAAAAAAATCCATGGAGGCATTTAAAAGAATAGCCATGTGCCGGCCTGTCGGTTCTGACCTATGGAAGTCCCTTCCCGGGGTTTCTGAGGTTGAAAAGGGGTTTCCCATCCCCTTCTTCTGGGGGTGCCCTGGGATCTTTTTGCAGCTGGCTCAAGGCTACACAGGCTGGCTGTACTCTCAGGAGACACAGCGGGGGAATCAAACTCCCAACCTTTGGCTCCTCAGCCAGAGAGCTAACCCACTGAGCTCTCCAGCCAGCTATTGAGGCTTTTAGAACATAGTTAAAATCAGCATTCAGGGAGGTGGAAAGAACTGGTGCTGTTCTTCTCCGGTGGCTCTGCCCCCTTTTCATTATTCTTCAACCTTGCATACTTTATATTAACTAAATTCCGGAACTCTGGGCAGAGCTAAAGAATTTCCAACATCCAGGGTCAGCGCCAAGAGTTTGGGAAAGTTTCTATCGAAGGAGAGTCTTGCATCCTTTCCTTTTCTAGTGGGCTCAGAGCATTTTACCCCGCTTTTCAGCAGGAAAAAGCAAAGCAAAGTGTGCTGCTTATATAGACCCCATGCTGCTTATAAAGACCCAGCGTGCTTTGCCTAAGATCAGTAAGCACAAGACATTCCCTATGCTCATAAGCTTCCAATCCCAAATCCATGGCACGAAGGTCGAAAAGGAGATAAAGAATGAAAAAGGATACAAGCAAGTACAAGCGCTGATCCTTAATACTTGTTAAGAGCGTCTTCCCGGCCACCCCTCTGATGGGATGCTGCTGCTGCTAGGTCAGGAGGGAGGGAGGGAAGGGCCAAGAGGAAGTGGTTTATCAGTAAAACTTGTTGGAACGGCTTTGCTTCCAGTCTCCTTATTTCTCCAGTGTTAATCCTGTGCTTCTGTATAGCATCAAAGCAAAGCGTGCTGCTTATATACCACTTCACAGCACTTAAAGCACTATCTGGGTGGTTTACAAGTTTAATTATGCAGACTACAAACATTCCCCCCCCCCCCCCAGCAAGCTGGTTTCTCAGTTTATTGATCTCGGAAGAATGGAAGGCTGACTCATCCTTGAGTTGGCTCCCTGGGATTGAATCCGGGTGGTGAGTGGAGTTTTGGCTGCAGGACTGCGGTTTAACCTCTGTGCCACGCCAATGGAAAATGTCTGCTGTCACCTCTTTAGCATGCTGCTTCTCTGATTTTCAAGACGGCTCCTATAGGACCTCTAGCCAGTCTCATGAATATGCACCACCTAGATCCAAAGCTGCTTAGCTTCAGTGGGGCAGAGTTACTCTACATGTGCTTTTCATGCTGAAAGTCCAAAGTTCCATTTCCGCCATCTCCATTTTGAGAGTACCTTTTACCTGGGCTCATGAGCAAAATTTTGCAAAGCAGAATAGACCGTGCTGGGCTAAGAGGACTGGTGATGTGACCCATTCCAAGGCAGATCTGTGTGCTCAAATTCCAGTATGGTCCTCTGTGTGTCTACTCAGAAGAAACTCCCTTTAAATTTGACAGGGCTTCTACCCGGGTTCAATGAGTGTGACATGTAAAGCTTATGTTTACTCATTTTGTAGACCATAATTGAACTGCTAGGGTGTTCATAATTGAATTAGTGTGAATTGCTGATAGCTCAATGGTCTCTGGCGCCAGAGCTAGAGGTTGGGAGTTCAATTCCCCCATTGTGTTTCCTTAACAGGGGTTGGACTGGATGACCTTTAGGGTTCCCTTCAAATTCTATAGTTCTGTGTATTTTTATTATTAGATTATTATAATTGGCAGATTACGGTGAATAGCAAAGAGTAATATTTCATGCAGAAAACTTCAGAGTCCTGTTTCTTGACACCTAAATGTGCTGCTTAGCCCACTTCTGGGGTTTTCACTGGCATTTCCCATCACTTTTTGAACTTGCCTGTGCCGTATTAAGGCCTAGAAAGATTGTTTATATTTTATTTATTTTGTTTCGCAACATTTGAAAGCTGGCACTGTTCCTATAACTCAGTTCAATTTCTGGGTCTCTGTAAGTGTTCTTCCTGACAACACAGCCCTTTTGCCAAAAAGTGGTTGAGAGTTTGCGATTCAAAATAACTTACACAGGTTTTTCTTCCTTCCCCCAGCACTGCGTTCTTTGCATTTAGTCATCACCAAACTCTTTAAGCCTTGGGTGGAAATTTTAGCGAGAGAAGATGCAAGGTATGTAGGAAGCCAGCAGGCTCTTTCACATACTCTTGTTGGCATGCTCTTTTGGAAGAAGGAGCGCACTCTGAATCTGACATTTGCAAATAATGCAGGATTATGCCTGTTCATAATTACGCCGTTTTAAATGCTTGCGATGTGATTATGATGGAGCAGAATTCTGTTTCTATGATGTCTGGCACTCCCTTTTATTCAATTTGTGCAAAAACATGCATTTTGTATCTACAGTTCTCTAAGAATTTTGGGTGTTCACAGATCATACAATTTCTTCCTCTTATGTTTCAATATTCATTTTTTTTAAAATTTATTTAGAAATTTTGAAAACCACAACAAATGTTTTCACTACTCTTATATTTTCATTTCCTTTCTTTGAAGCAGACAATTGAGACTCTAGTAGCAAAGATTTTTAGACTGTTTTCTCCCTGGAGGCTTAGAAGTGTGGTTGATCAAGGAGTGCATTATCAAAAAACTTGAGCACTTTTAGATTTTCAAATACTCTGCCAGTAGCACCTGCCCACGCGCAGTTGTCCTATCCTGCAAAATCCTTGCTTTTATGAAAAAAACTTGTTTCACTGGTAGAAGAGACCTGAGAATTGTCAGACTTCCTGGTTGAGAAAGGGAGTTCCAGATCTATAGAGGAGTCATTAAAAAAAAAACCCTCAACTTTTCTACCATAGATTGGAAGTTCTGCATTTTGGGGGGCAGAATTCATGGAATCCCCCAGCCAGGCCAGTGGTGCATAAGGGGGCTACAATCCATGAAAACATATGCCAAATAAAAAAATTTTACTCTTTAAAATACCACAAGACTCTGGGTTTTTTGATGCAGTGGCCTGGCATGTCTCCTGTTTGGGATTTTTTGGCCACCAGTGTAAACAGAACTGGCGTCAATGTATCGGTGGTCTAGATCAGTGTATGGAAGCACCCAATGTTCCTTTGGGCTGACTGACCTGGAGGGTTGGGTAAAAACTCAAGAGAAACTAGCAGGAAAAATGGTTGTTGGCTAAAGCCTTCATGATCACCTTTTATCTTTTCAAGCAAACAGCCCTGCTATCCGTGGTTGGAAAGTGACGCACCTGTAGCTTCCGAGATGGTACAGTCCTATGCCAAGAGCATAGGCGTGTTGCACGAGAGTTTTAAAGGTAAGAGTAAAGTCGAGATGAACTCCATTGAAATTGCTCCTTCGCTTTGTCACTCTTGATCAGTAAAACCTTCTAATTGGCCTGTCTCTCAATCGCACCTCCTTTGTGGGGTTTTCTTTTAAGCTTGGACAAATGAGACCTCGGAAAAGTAATGTCTGAACATCGATTTCAATTACCGTATTTTTCCGTGTATAAGACTATACTTTTGTCTAAAATTTTTAGACTAAAAATTGAGGGTTGTCTTATACATGGAAGTAAGATGAGGAGAGAACAAAAACAAGTGGAGGGGAAAGCAGGGATCAAAGTGATCCTGTAGGGCTTTGATCCCTGCTTTCCCCTCCACCTGCTAAGCCCCACTTAGATTTCTTAATTTTGAGTTAGAAAAGGGGGGCGTCTTATACATGGGGTGTCTTATATATATGGAAAAAAATACAGTATACCTCCCAGAATCCACCAGCTAGGATAGTCCCTAGCCTTGTCAGCTAGGACATTCTGGGAGTTTTAACTCCAAAAAAGAAGTAACTTTCCAATCCTTGGTGGTTTGGCCCAGTTCATTTCCCTCAGCAACAGGTGTTTTGGTGGTTCGGTGCCCCGCCCCCTCTGACGGATGCCCAGTCAGAGGCAGCGTCCTGGCTTCCTGCCCCACCTCCTCTGGCCGCTGCCCCTGAGGGGGCGCCCACCAGAGGGGGCAGCACACAAAACCACCAGATACCTGTTAAAGTGGTAAACGAACCAAGATGAACCACCGAACTGGCGGTTCGTGCCCATCTCTTCTCCAGCTGGACTCCAGGAGAGGGTGGAATCTTGGGAGGGGGTTACCCTTCCCACTGGCTCTGATGGGCAAGGCATATGTGTGTTAAATTAAGAATTTAATTTAACTGCCCAGAGCAGCCTGGTGGCCAGATGGTGCAGGGTATAAATCCAATAAATCACCGTCATCATCATCTCTGTCTTCGGCCATGGGAAAAAGTCACTACTCTTTCCTATTTTCTGGTATGCTGCTGCTCAAGTGCTCTGGTTCCATTTTCCAGTCCAAACCTGCGAACAGAAGAGAGAGAGAGAGAGAGAGAGAGAGCAGATGCCGATTAGTTTCATGTCTGCTTGTATCATGAAGGCCTACGGGTAACTCCTCAAAGTAGTGGCTCAACGAACCACTATAATAATATCCCCTGTTGCTCCCGAGAGGAAAGGGAGCGATACACATCCTGTTCGGAAGCTCACTCAGAGCTAACTCTGTGCCTTGTGGAAGCTTAAACCCTGCACCTAACATGGGTTAGGGACATGGGTGGCGCTGCGGGTTAAACCGCAGAAGCCTCTGTGCTGCAGAGTTGGAAGACCAGCCATCGTAAGATCGAATCCACGCGACGGAGTGAGCTCCCGTCTCTTTGTCCCAGCTCATGCCAACCTAGCAGTTGGAAAGCATGTAAAAATGCAAGTTGATAAATAGGTACCACCACAGTGGGAAGGTCACGGCGTTCCGTGTCTAGTCGCGCTGGCCACGTGACCACGGAAACTGTCTCCAGACAAAACGCTGGCTCTGCGGCTTGGAAACGAGGATGAGCACCGCGCCCTAGAGTCGGACACGACTGGACTAAATGTCAAGGGGAACCTTTATCTAACATGGGTTGGATTAGCTCAATAAAGGAAGCCACAAGCTTCAGGGGCAAGACTCTCCAGACATACGAGTGACCTGAATCAGTGAATGGCAGCAATCAAGGTTCAACATTATTTTATTTAAAAATATTTTTACCCTGCCTTTGTCCTTAAGAAGGACCCAAGGTGGCTCACATCATTCAAAGACAATCTATAATGAAAAAAAAAAACACCAGTAAAGGTACGAAAATACTAAAAAGGATCACGACAGGACTTTCTGGGTTGTCGTACGTTGGAAACCAGATAATGGCAGCCTTCTGACTGACTGTCCTAGAACCATTCAGACCAGGGGGGTTTCAGGGACTTTTTTGTGATTAAAAGGTGACTGGCTTTACATTGCATTATTTTTCTCGCCCTCTCAATCTTCTGGCAGTGAATTTGCCTGGGAAAAAGCCACTCGGGAATGAGTAGTAGACAGAAGTAGTCATTTGAAGGCTTCTGGCATGTTATGAGATGAGAGAGAGAGAGAGAGACCCCTGGTCTATTGAGGGGGGTCTCACGTTTCCTTGTCAGCTCTGTAGCTTTCTTATGGTTTCATCTGAGCTCAGGTTGGGACGTATGGCCCCAAACCTACCTTTTAACCTTCCTGTCTGCTGTTTCCCTTTTGCTCCAGATAAGCTCTTGCTGAGCCACCGTGGGGCACTTTGGCTGCATCTGATGCACTACTGCCAACGGTTCACCGGGGCCAAAATGCCGGAGCACATCCTCTATGCATTCCACACGGAGTTTGGTTCACTCCCCTGGAAAGAGATGCACCCAGACCAGCAGCTGATGGAAGAATTCTTTAAAGTAAGAGCCAAAAGGTTTGGAAATGTAAGGATAACAAAGGGCCTGGGCAGGATGGGAGGATCACCTGCTCTGGGAAGATAGAAGCATGGAGCCCCCCCCCCCCCCTTATTGGAGAATTGACAGAAGGGTTGGCTTGAATTAAGTGTCCACATTACTGAAACAGCGATGTCTGCGTTGGCTCGGCCATGTTGTGAGAATGGCTGATGGTCAGATTCCAAAAGATCTCCTGTGTGGAGAATTAGTGCAGGGAAATCGCCCCAGAGGGAGACCACAGCTGAGATACAAGGATCTCTGCAAGCAGGGTCTGAAGGCCTTAGGAATGGATCTCAACAGATGGGAAACCCGGACCTCTGAGCGTTCAGCCTGGAGGCAGGCGGTGCATCACGGCCTCTCCCAGTTTGAAGAGACCCTTGTCCAGCAGGCCGGGGCAAAAAGGCAGTCCCGAAACCAGCCAAACCAGGGAGCTGGACAGGGGACCGATTGCGTTTGTCTTCAGTGTGGAAGGGATGGTCACTCTCGAACTGCCTCAGCCACACTAGACGCTGTTCCAAGTCCTCCGTACAGAGCACGTTACCATAGTCTCTCGAGACTGAAGGATGTCTAATCTAAAGAAGAACCAAGAACCATTAGGAGAAAATCATCCAGACTCTTTGCTAGGACAGTATCATCCTTAAGCCAACTGGCGTTGAGCTCGGAAGAACTCTCTTTTCTTTTCTTTTCCTTTTTCCTAGGTTGAAAGAGGGAGCCCCAAAAGCTGTTTCCTTTTCCTGGGCTCCGTCTTATGTGAAGTCAACTGGGTCAGTGTCCTCTCAAGCGCCTGGAGCCCCCACCCACCTCCAGAGACTCACGACATGATTGTGTGTCTGCTTTACATGGTGGTCTTGCTGGCCAAGGAGGAGCAGCTGCTAACCAAGGAGGTATGTCCGCAAGGGGGCAGGCGACCCACTTCCGAGGGTTAGCAGTGCTCGTGTGACCACAAAGGTGGAGTTTTTCAGGCTTCTTCCAGTACTGAGAGATGCTGCTGCTGATGATCTGCTCTTGCAAACCTTTGTTCATCTACTCGCCATCCCCTCCTGCCAAGAAATAAGTATGTGTTTTTCCCAGGGCTCATTGCAAATGACGACATTCCTGTGACACATTAGTCTTTGGGATAGTGAATGCACACCGGTGTCATTTTTTGGGAATGGCATTCCTTTTTTTGAAAAGAATGATTTTATTTCCTTTTAAAATGCGGTGAATGTGACGCCTGCACTTTTAAAAGGTGGCCAGCCAAGTAGAACAAGATCAGAGGAAGGCAACAAGGTTGATCGGGGGAACTGGAAGCCAAGCCCTATGAGGAGAGACTGAAAGAACTCGGCATTCTTTAATCTTGGGAAAAGAGGGGAGATAGGATAGCACTTCTCAAAGACTTGAAAGGTAGTTGTACAGAGGAGGGGCAGGATCTGTCCTCAAACGCCCCAGAGTGCAGTAATAATGGGCTCAAGGTACAGGAAACCAGATTTAGGCTGAATATCAGGAAACACTTCTTAACTGTTAGAGTAGTACAACAATGGAACCAGTTACCTTAGAGGCAGGGAGCGCTCCAATGTGGGAGGCATTCAAGAGAAAATTGAACAACCTTCTGCTATTTGATTTGGATTCCTGCCTTGAGCCGTGGGTTGGATTCGATGGCCTTTTATAAGCCTCTCCCAACTCCACAATTCTATGATTCTATGAATAACATTTATTCACTGCTTCTTATATATTTGAGTGGTCACCTGTGAATAACAGCCCCTTCTCTTGTCCTGAAGTGTATTTTTTTCGGCTTATCTAACCGAATAGACTTGTATGAGTTTATTTTATGTTGTTTGTTTGTTTGTTTAGAATATTTACATGCCACTTTTTCCCTGAGGGATCCAAGGCAGCTTAAAGCATTTAGAAGAAACAAAGTTAAAGGCCAAATAATAAGTTATTGCAGTATTTAAAAAAAAGCATTAAACAACCATCATAGTAAGACTCATAATGAGAACAATATTAAAAACACAAGTCAGCGAGTTACCTGGCTTGGGTTTGTAGTCCCAAAGTTACTTGCTTAGTTACTTGGTCTGCTTCTTTTCATTTTTATGCTGCCATTCTCCCGGTAAAGGAATTCGAGGCAGCAGGTTTTCCAAGCTCTGGACCTGCTGGCAAGCACAGCGTCTTCTTCTTCTTGCTTACGTGATTCTTCCAAAATGTCTCTTTCTGAAAACCTTTCCAGGAGTCACCTCTGCTCAATCTGCTCGGCCAGACCAGCTCCCTCCCCTGGCAGCTGGTGAGCATTTTGTCCTACGAGAGCGTCCTCAGCTACTTCAACAGCCACTATCCTCCCTCCATCCTCCTGGCCAAGGAGCCAACCTCTGAACTGATTGTGAAGCTCCTGAAGGTGTCTGCGGGCTTCGGCGCCTCTTCGGACAGCCACGCGCACCTTGTAAGTGCACCGTTGGTTAGCGGTATCCTTGGGGGACGCTTGGTCTGTGGCCCCCTTCCCGCTACCCGTGTTTAACCGTCTCAGGAGCAGCGGGGGACGAATGACTGTTCTCTGCTCGGCTTCCCCTAGGATGGCACCCTCAAGTGCCGCGCGTACATCCGCCAGATGGTCCATTTTCTAAGCATCCTGGAACAAAACGAGAAGATCGCCCTGTCGGCTCTGGAACAGGAGATGTCAAGGCTGCTAGATGACATTGTCCTATTTAACCCTCCAGGTTGGCGATGCAGGGGATTCCCTGGGGCTGATGGGGAGCGGGGATGGGCTTGGTGGAAGCCAGAATCTGCTGGCAGAAATACTTTTTGTACAGAAGGTCCCAACAGCAACTCCAGGTTATGAGCAGGCCTGAAAAAGATAAGGAGTCGAGAAGGGGGTATCTGTATATGAATACCCCCACACAGGTGGCATTCATGAGGGCCCAGCCCCATGGGGCCGGACGGTCCACTCACCGATCCGCCATGGATACGGACGGCGCGATTCTACTAAGGGCTCCGCAGCGCGTGATTCGCTCACCACTCCTGACTGGAGGTGGGAGGATAAGACTCGCTGCAAGCTCAAAGAGTGGTGAGTGGATTGCGGGCTGCGGAGCCGTAGGTAGAATCGCGCCATCTGCGTCGGATCGGTGAGTGGACCGTCCGGCCCCGTGGGGCTGAACCCTCATGAACGCCACCTGTGCGGGGATATTCATATACAGATACCCCCGTCTCTAATCAGGAGCTGCTGCCAGTCAGAACGGATGATTCTAGAGCTTAGGAAAGTTCTAATTTTTTTTGGATCACAGATACCGGACGTGTCCGTGGTGGCTGGCAGCAGCTGTAAATCCAGAAAAAAATGTAACTTTTCCAAGCACTGCTCTCTCTAGTGGCCACCTGCCATCCGCTCAGATAGTCAGGTCACTTGAAGAAGAACTTCTGAAGTTGATCTTGATTTCCGAAAAGGCTCACGAGAAGAGAGACGCGTTTCAAGTGGCAACGACAACAGTGTAATCAAGCCAAGCAGCCATGATGTCCAGTTGTGTAGGAGGCAGCTCCATACAAGCCCATTTCATGAGCAGCTGCACTGGTTGGGGGATTCTGGAGGCTGTCGTCCAAAAAAATGGGTCTTCCACCAAGCTCTGGGCAATACGAGGCCAGTTTATTTCCAAATGTTGTAAATGAGCTAGACTGGAAGCTGAGTCATGGCAACTGGACTTCTTTCTTGTTAGGCTGAAACGTTTCGCTACTCACGCAAGTAGCTTCTTCGGACTGAAGAAGCTTCTTGGACGAGTAGTGAAATGTTTCAACCAAATAAGAAAGAAGTCCAGTTGCCATGAGTCAACTTCCAGATAGCCACACCTGGATGACTGAGAATCCTCACAGATAAGTGAGCTAGACATTCAGGTAAATGTGTACTGCTCACTCGGCATTTAAAAGAAGGTCTGTTGGCCACTGGCTGTTCCCAAGTGGGCTTCATGTAAGGAGGGAAGTTTTCCTCTCTGCTTCCTGTCATCTTGAAGTTCTCCTGATCAACATTTCGCTTTGTTTTCTGCCTTCTCAGACCCAGAAATGCAAGCTCGCCACCTGGCCCTGAGTAGCCTCTTTGCTGAAGCCCTGATGATGCTGAATCACGCGAGCGTGTCAACAGCAGAGTCCCTCCGGGTCACTTTACGAGGCTGGGTTGATGCCACGGTGCATGGCTTAGGAGCGATGCCGCTCTTAACGGCTGCATGCCAGAGTCTAGCGTCAGTCCGGCATATGGCAGAGACCACAGAGGCCTGTGTCATGGCCTACTTCAATGAAGGTGAGGGAGAATCATTGTTTTTATGTGTAGCTTCTTATGGGCCACAGGGAGGGAGCCGTGTATACCGCAAAAGCCTCTGTACTGCAAGGTCAGAAGACCAGCTGTCGTAAGATTGAATCCACGTGACGGAGTGAGCTGCCGTCTCTTGTCCCAGCTCCCGCCAACCTAGCTATTCGAAAGCATGCAAATGTGAGTAGATAAATAGGTACCACCTCGGTGGGAAGGTCACGACGTTCCATGTCTAGTCGCGCTGGCCACGTGACCACAGAAACTGTCTTCAGACAAATGCTGGCTCTATGGCCTGGAAACGGGGATGAGCACCGCCCCCTAGAGTCAGACAGGACTGGACTAAATGTCCACGTGAACGTTTTACCTTTACCTTATAGGCCATGGGAGACTTGGTGGTGTTCAATCAAGTTGTGAATATCACCATCCTGAAAATTCTATTGCCTTTAGAGAGTAAGAGAGAGAGAGAGAGAGAGAGAGAGAGAGAGACCTCCATGGCTTGAGTCCTATTCATAGCTTTTGCTGGCATAAGAGAAACCATGTATGTCATTGTGGCCATCTGCTACTCATTAACAAGGTTAATTAAGACTCATTAACCCAGGAATGCAAGCAGTACCTCATTAACGAGTAGCAATTTGCCACTAAGACTCAAACAGTTGCCCCTACATAAGTCTAAATTTCCAATAGGTTTCTAACTTCAAGTCATTATACTCTTGAAGATAAGCTTGCCAAATGTAAACAGTAGCCGGGTTGCCGAGCACAGTTTTTCCTGGCCATGATGGGAGGCAGCAGGGCTTTATACAGTTCCTTGTTCTCTTTTGGTAGAAAATTGATTTAGACAACAAAATTTCAAAACCACACACAATTAAACATATTTTGGTGCACAAAAAAGTTTGTCATTTTAAAGACAGATCCTTTATTCAGGACACAGATTTTGAGCCTTTTTGATGCCCTGTGTAGCGTCAGCGCTTTGTAATTTTTCCTCCTGTTTTTTTTTTACACTTCTGGAACTGGTTGATTTTGACAGATTCAGAGGAGCTGTTTTAGATTTATAGAATCTTAGGATCATAGAGTGGGGAGGGGTCTGTAAGGCCATCGGGTCCAACCCCCTGCTCGAGGCAGGAATCCAAGTCCAAGCAGATCGGACAGAGGGTGGTCCAATAATCTCTTGAATGCCTCCAACGTTCGAAAGCTCACCACCTCCTGCGGTCACTGGTTCCCTTGTCGTACTGCTCTAACAATTGCAACATTTTCCTGATATTCAGCCTAACATCCTGTAGCTATTACGTATCTCCCTTCTGAGATGATCAAGAAGAGATCCTGCCCCTCTAGGAATCTGCCAAAGAGGCTCAGAGCTTGATTTATCTTAACAGGACTTCTCCTTCTCTCTCCCTCCCTCCCTCTAACCCCATTTTGCCCGAAGACTCTCCAGTCAGCCATGATTTGGGTTGGGGACCGATCCTGGCCTCCTTGCAAATCCCCGAACTCACCGCTGAAGACTTTCTGCAGGAGTGCCTGTCCTTGGGCAGTTACCTCACACTCTACGTCTACACACTACAGCGGCTGAACACAGAGCAAACCCTGAACAATGAAATGAAAGTGCTGCTGACATTGAGCAAGTGGCTGGAGCAGGTGTACCCCAGGTAACAGTCATCTTTTCCTTTTCCAGTGTCAACAAAACGTGAAGGGACCCCCAACAGGTTTGACCTCAACTTGAGGGATGGCTGGACACCTTCTTAGGTTCTACCGTCCTAAAAAAGTGCTCGTGACTGGTCACTTTTTCTCCGAGAGCTTAGATGACTTAATCGTGACGATGCTGTCTGGAGAATTTGGGGTGTAAAAAGTTACCCCAAATTCTGTTTTCTTCCCCTCACATTTCTGGGTACACCATGAACTCCGCCACTGCTCAGAAACAGGACTGGATGAGGGTTGTGGTTCCAGAAACACCAGGAGGGCCACACATGGCCTACCATGGACAGGTAGCCTGAGAGGGTGAGAGCATTGATTTAAAAATGCAGGAATTACTACAAGTTTGGGGCAGACTGATTTGTCCCGTCCCCCCCCCCCCCCAGTGTTGATCACACAACACAAAGGGAAATGTGAATCAGTCTGGAGTCCTTCAACCCCGGAGTCCGTAGTTTCTCCCCTCCACCATTGTGGCTCCTACTTTTTAAAACATGGGCCTTCTTGCATGAGTTGAGGCATGTGATAGCGTTCAAACCTTGCCCAGCATTATTATCTTTTCCAGAAAATTCTGCCTTCTCATTATGTGCCCAGATTATAACAACCTCAATTTTTGCTCCTAGAGAGAGTTCAGGCTTAATTTGATCTAGGACTCATTTGTCAGTGTTTCTGGCAGTCCAAAGTATTCACAAAGTTCTCCTCCAGCACCACATTTCAACGCGTCATTTTCCCCCCCTGTCAGTGTCCTTTACTGTCCAGCTTCCACACCCACACATGGCAACTGTAACTCAGCAGTATATATCGCATGAAATTCATTTGTCCTCTGTCTGGGGGCCTTGTCCCATATAGGCCTTGTTCCATGGGCTAAAAATAGAAATATATATCGCTGTCAAATATAGTGGATAATCTCTCCATTTTGAAGAAAATCAACCCTGAGTGCTGACTGGAAGGACAGATCCTGAAGATGAGGCTCCAATACTTTGGCCATCTCATGAGAAGACTCCTTGGAAAAGATCCTGATGTTGGGAAAGTGTGAAGGCAAGAGGAGAAGGGGACAACAGAGGACGAGATGGTTGGACAGTGTCATCGAAGCGACCAACATGAATTTGACCCAACTCCAGGAGACAGTGGAAGACAGGAGGGCCTGGTCCAGGGGGTCACGAAGAGTCGGGCATGACTTACTGACTAGACAACAACAAAAATTCTTTAATAAATAGCATGTGGCTAGTTCCAAGAACTTGAAAGGCTGAGCATTTAACCATAGAAGCTTTCATTCTCAAAGTTACTTCCAGAGCTCTAAGCAGAAAAAGATGTTGCATGCCTACAAAAAAGGCATGCAACGTCTAAAACCTGCATGTGGTTTTCAAGGACCCTCTCTTGCAGTCAACAATGAGTAAGGCAGGCCCATCTCATGTGCCTTTCTTCCTCTGGCCCCTGGATGTTGTGGCTTTGACCAAGACAGGGTATTTTTAGGAGGGCTTTAAAAATAGTCCCCCAGGAAACATCTTCCCCATATTGTACAGCCTTGTGGTTTCCATTGAAAGCGGAAGATTGCAAGGGCACAGATCATGGGCACCGTTCTCTTTCAAGCGCTGGTAGTTAAAGCACGTTGGATCATCCGTCCCTACCCTCTTCATGTGTGTATGGCTTTGAAACACAGCCTTTACGTCAGAGTGGTCAACTTTGGTGGGCCCAGGGTCCTGTTTTGCACCTGTGCACACTCACACAATCACACACTCACACACACACACACACACACCATCCTGGACCTGCTGCAGGATGTACTTGCTATCTTTTTTTTTTTAAAAAAAAAATGAAAAGTAAATTTTCCAAATTTCCAAACACTTTGGAAAACTATGAAGCTCACCCGGAAAAGCAAATGGCTGTGATATTCTTGGATGCAGAGAAAGCTTTTGATTATCTAAATTGGAATTTTATGCTACACCAGTTGGAAGTGCTACAAGTTGGAGAAAGATTTTTGAAATTAATTAAAGCCATCTATACCCAGCGAAAGGCAAAAGTTTAAACCAATGGAGAGTTGACGAAAGAAATACAAACACAGGAAGGTACAAGACAGGGGTGCCCTCTCTCTCCATTACTATTCATGCTTACTCTAGAAATATTAACTGAACAAATTAGAGATAAAAAGGAAATAAAAGGACTGAAAGTAAAAAAAAGCTTTTAAGCTGCAAGCTTTTGCAGATGATCTAGTTATTACATTGGAGGATCAAATGGACTCAGTTTTCCAAATTTCTCTACCAGGTTCAATTTGTTTGCAAAGATGTACAGCTGTCCTGGAGGCCTTCTGAAGAGAGAGCATCTTTTTTTTCTTCCCCCCCCCCTTGACAAAGAAGGTGGGCTGAGTTGCAGCTCAGCCTCCTTAACACCTGCTGGGTTGGGGAAAGCAGCAAGAGGCCCCTGCACTGACATGGAGAGGAGGCGACGGAGAGCCTGCGGCCTCCGGCTAAGCATAGACCATGGAAGGACCTCTTGTGTTTTTGGCAGCTTCAGGCTTATATGAGGTATTTCCTCGTCTGATGCTTCCACTGCCCTTCAGCTGGCTCTCTGGGCAGCCTGCATATCTCTCAAGGCAAGGAAACCCAGCCTTTGCCCTCCAGCTTATCATCTAAAAAGAAACGGCACAAAAGGAAAACAGGGAAGAGGAGGGAGAAGGAAAATACAGAAGTGGGTTTTTTATTTAAATCCTAGTGTGTTGATGTGGGTTGGTGTACAATTTTCCCGAGAGGGAAATATATATCACTGTCAAATGTGGTGGGTAATCTTTCCATTTTGAAGGAAATCAACCTTGAGTGCTCGCTGGAAGTACAGATCCTGAAGCTGAGGCTCCAATACTGGCGTACAAGGAGCCACGTCCGAGAGACAACCTGTTTCTAACTGTGGCTGGCTTTGGTGTGTTGCTCCCCGTGCCCTACCAACCAACCAACCCTAACCCACTCCCTTTCGTGTTGCAGCTCTGCCAAGGATGAGGCCAAGCTGTTCCTTTGGTGGCACAAAGTGCTCCAGCTGTGCCTCCTCCAGGTGGAGCAGGACGACGCCATCCTGCTGGAGTCGGTCATCCGGATCTTGACCGCCCTGCAAGGCCGGCAGAGCGTGCTGGCCGAAGAGAAGATCTCGTCCGGGATCCTCGGTGCTCTGGGTCTGGGCCGCCGATCTCCTTTGTCAAACAGGTAGGAGGAGCCCAGAGGAAGGAGAAGCCACTCTGGTTAGAGATAACAGCGCTTAAAAAAAAACAGAGGACCTCAGGCTCACGGGAGAGTATAGAGTAGTCCTGTAATCTCAACCAGAGCTTGGGGAAAAAACTCCTTTTTTTGAATGACAGCGGCTTGAATGCCTTAGCTAATATGGCCTGTTTCCATACTGGCTGTAAAATCCCGGGAGTCAAAAACCCTAAATTTTCCAAGTTCCAATCTAAACGCATCGGTTGGTGAGTTCTGGCAAGTGGCTTCTGATCTGTGACCACTTCAACAGAGTCTTCAAAGCATGTGAGAGATTCCCGGGATGTTTTAGCTACTGCTGTCCTCCCCCCACACGGTGACTTCCCTCAGCTAAGCAGGAACTCGGAAGCCAAAAATCTCCTAGTCCAACGTCCTGTCCTCTTTGCCCCACTGGCTGTCAAAGGCACCCACAACGTTAGAAATCGGCCTTCTTAGCCCTCATAAAAGCTAGAGAGTCACCCGTTGGTCTCACGAAGCCAAGTCTCCCATTCGCTGTATCTTTCTTTTCTTTCGTTTTACTTGTCACCCAAGATGGAATATGCCAGAGTTAAACTTATTGAAGTCTTTGTATTTTTTTAAAATGCTATCCTTCCTCTAAGGAGACTAGAGAAGAGGAGGTCCTCCCTCCCTCCCTTTAACTCTAATCGAATAGATGAGATTGAGAGCGAACGACCAGCCGCAGATCGTCCCTGTATTCTGTAGCTGTAAAATGAGGGAATTGATTCAGTGTAATGTGGTGCAGTGGTAGAGTTTGTGAGGAGCCCAGTATCGGTGAGGGACACATTTTCTGTTTTCCCTTGTGATGGAGGTTGATAAGCACGACCGTTCGATACCGATGCTTCCCTTTCTGTTTTCCCACATTAGGTTCCGGGTGGTCGCCCGGAGTATGTCGGCCTTTCTTTTGGTACAGATTCCTGTGGAGAATCGGATCCGGTTGAGGCCTGGTGTGGAACTCCAGGTCTCCGCCAAAGCTCAACAGGTAAGAGCTTCTCCCCCCCCCTTGTTTTTCTTGTAGACGTTATCACCTGTAGCCACCGAGTCAGAGCAGCCTCAAGATTTTGGGCAAGGAAAACCTGCCGGGTGCCTTAAAAGAAAAAGAAAAAAGCAGATGTGGAATTAGTGGTCAAGGAGCAAGTCAAATCTGACTTTCGTGGAGGTTTGGGGGAACTGAATAGCAGGGGAATGCTCCACCTGGTAGAACAGGCAGAAGGCTGGTTCCTAACCTGACACAGATGTTATATAGGAGCCCCTGAGACACGGATGCTGTGCTTCAGTTCACGAGGCAGAGCGTCCTCTTCCCTTCCTCTCTCTTTGCAGGCTCTGCAGACTCTGGACTCCCTCGCTTTGAACAAACAGTATGCCGAATTCCAGGAGCAGATCTGCCAGGCTTCCCAGTTCATCAAGGACTCTTGCCATTCCCTTCATGATGGGAATCACCTCCTGGCCATCCTGCTCAACACTCTGTACCCCGACGTGCATTACCTGGATGCCATACGATAGCAACACGCCAGGGCCGGGTGTGTGTGCGTGTGTCCTCGCCCCCACCTCTTCTTCCAATCATGGACTTGGTTTGAGTTTACTTTCAGTCGCAATGTTGCACAGGTCACTGTCTTTCATAGGCTCCCCCTCTATCCAAGGGGGGGGGCGGTGGTGCAGGGTGGCTGGGGAAGGGATAGAAATAAAGCAGGCGGACTCATTTGAAAGGAAATGTGGATTTCCATAGTTTGGGTCCTGCTTTAAAAGCTGCAGGGATTGCTGAAAGGATGACCTTTCAGCGTCCAGCCTTGATGGCTACGTTCCACGGGAGGCAGGATTCCTGTTGATCCCACAGGGAACTTGCCCACCAGACCTTCCTTTGGCATCGTACATGAAGATTGGAACATAGGGTTGAGCAACCCTCCCAACACGGCAGGACTGGTCCTCTTCACAGCCCTCTCTCTTGGCCGGGCTAACTCGGGCTGGTGGATGGTACAGACTCGGAACATCTGGAAGGGCCGCTGGCTTGCCCACACCTGCTTTCGAGAGAATCTTGGCTGCACTCGGAAAGTTTAAAAAAAAAAAAGGGTACACGGCCCAGAATTTGCTAGCATCCCCCCGTCAGTGTAGCCACAGTCCATGGTGGCCAGGAGATTCTGGAAGTTGTAGCGATGTTTCCAAGCTTTAGAACTTGATGGTCACCTTTTTTAAAAAATAATAATAATAATACCTTGTATCTTTGAGTGTGCATTTTCTGGCACTTTTTGGGAACTGAAGTTTGCTTTTGTGCCTTTTTCCTTTGACTGTGAAATTTGTGGGCCTGTTTCCGTATCATCAACTCAGAATTTTGGACCATGCTTGAACTTCTGCTTCGGCTTAATTCGTTTCCTTCTTCCTGTCCTGGACTTTTTGTGACTGTTTAATCTGAAACATGAATCCAGCTCTGCTCTCCCTACTTAGGTAATCCTCATGCAACTTTGCCTTATTTGTATAGGTAGAACCTAGGTTTCTTTGTTCATTGGCGGGAGAGACCTTACCTAAGTTATAAAGTTTGTTTCCTTATCATGTGTTTAGAATACATCTATAATTTATTTTCATCTTGATTTAGTTACAAGAAGGCAAAACTGAGCAAAGATTTCGGGATCTCAGCAGCTTGGAGAAAACAATTATGTTAATTGGGGTAGGATACATAATTAGGAATGCTGTGTATACTGCTAGAGTAGCAAGCTTTTAAGGATCACAGGATTCTTCTTGTGTAGCACAGAGTTTTGTGCAGCTCAAAAGCTCGCTGCCTTATTTTTCAACCAAAAAATCATGTGGATAATTTCTTTCTCTCGGTACCCCGAAATGAGTTTGAATTCCACACCTCCCATATCTTGCAAATTGAGATGAGAAAGCTGTGATTCCGCATGAAAGTGAGTTCTGTAGAAAGCAGTTGGACTCTTTTAGGTAGTATTTTGGAGGCAGCTCCAGTTATATGAAAGAAAAAAGCTACGTGGATTTTCCTGTTCATGTTACTGGATTGAGATGACCCTCCAGAAGGGTCTCTCTGCATCTTATAGGATGCAGAGCTGTAGTAACTGCTTGAGGTGCTTATACTTACGGGCTTGTGTGTTGAGATTTTAAAGCTATATTTTGGGGAGGACGGCTTACTGACTATTTGATTATCTTTGCCTTAATTGAGTGCATTTTTCTCTTCCTGTTCCCCTTTTGGCAAACACACACACATACATGCGTGCATTCAACGCATACTTCCATCCTACAGATGCTCAGTTACCTTTGATGTCCTTGAAAAGTACTGCCTCTGAGACAACTGAGATGATAACATTGTTCTTGTCTTGCCTGGTGGGGATTTTATTTGCTGTAGCAAATCCTGGCAAGCTCCTTGTTGGCACATTTTGGGAGTTTTCCTTATTGCATCTTTGGGAGTTTTTCCAGTTCCATCCTTACCAACACCAACACCTTAGCTTTGTTGACCTTCAGAGCTCCTGCCTAACAAATGGTATCACAACTCTCCCAGCATCTCGCACTGGCAAGAAAAACGTTAATCGCCTTCCACGAATTAAATGCCAATGAATCTCAACCGAATTATTGAGCAGTAACTCATCACAGCCCACTTTTCTGTTTCTTCCTGTGCCAAATGAGGTGGTGGGAGAGGAGTCATCGGAACTCCCTTTTTGTGAATTAAATTTCATGTTTCCTCGGCTGCTCAGTGCATTGGTGAAAACCATCGTTTGTAAGAGAGAGAATGAGAGAGAGAGGGAGAGTAAAAGTGTGAATGAGTAAGTGAATTAGTGGAACTTTGATTTAGAGGAACTTTCTGTACTTATTACTGGAGAAAGAATTGCTGCTTCATTTTTTTATACAGGGAGGGGCCAAGGACGTAAAACCCTTTTGAGATGTTACGTGGCTCAGTATTAGGGGGGAAAAGCCCCAAGCAAATCAAACCTGTGAAACTGCAGAAAAATGTGGCTGCTTCCAGCATAATCCTTTTAATACAGGGAATATTGGTTTGGGTGTGGATTTTTCAAAATATCTGTTTACAGTGGTTTGCGTTTGCCAAGAGCACCAGAAATAAAACACTGAAAAACACTGAGTGCTAAGGAGAGTTGTCTGCTCTGTTTTTTGGGGGGGATGCTCATTGAAACGATGGATATCCAGCAACGCGAGAGGCCAACTGGTGCCTCTGTATGTGGACAGTTTGAGGTTTGAAGGGGAGCCAGTGTCGGCCCTTCTGAGCTGACCAAGAGGTGTCAGAACACAAGCCTGGCGAACGGTTCACCATGGTGGCTGGAAGATTTCTGGTGTTTCAGGTTAAAAAAAAAATATGGTTTTATGTTCTATATCTCTGCACCAGCTCTGATTTCATGTTCCACTCTGGTTTTCTAGATAGCACCTGGCTGGCAGGTGCTGAAACAAAATTCATGCATTGATCAATCCCAGTAGGGTTCTGGCCATCGATCTGAAGTGAGATGCAGAAAACCTTAGAATTATTAACACGGGTAATGAACTTCCAGATAATTTGTTGCATAATAACAATGTTCTGACAATAGATAGGTAACTGGTTTATGCCAAATTTTGAAGTAATTTAAGGTCACATTAAAACATAGCAGTAAGTCTTTAAAGTGCCATAACATTTTTGTCACTTGTATGTGTGATTGGGTTATGCTAAATGCCTCTGAGCCAATAGCCAATTCTGGCTTCTGTTTGTCTTTAAAATATTGACGCCATGGATTCTGCTATCCCCAAATAGACTTGCACAGCTTCCTCTTTGAAAATTGTATCACACAGAAGATGGAATACTAAAGATGGGCCCAAAATTGGCAGGCACTTCCAGCAAAAGTCTGGTTTGCAACTCAAGTTTTTATTTATTTATTTATTTATTCATTATTTGCACTTAGATACTGACCCATCGTGCAAAGCACTCTCTGCGCCGTTCAGAGCGTAAGCACACAAAAGAGTAGAAAACAACACAGTGCGTAGACACACAGCATCCAACAAGAAAATCAATCAATCAAAACTACACAACCAGCCAAACCCATCGCCAGATAACCAAACAATTTAAAACAATGTTTGTTTGTTTGTTTATTTATTTATTTTATTTTATTTTATTTTATTTTATTTTATTTTATTTAACTTATATGCTGCCCACAATAACCAAAGGTCCCTGGGCGGCTTACAATTAAAATATAGTAAAAAAGATAAAACAATTAAAATACAATTAAAATATATACTCTAAAAATTGCCATTCAGCGTCACAGGTAAGTAGCACTAACAAAAAGCAATTAAACAATTCTGTTTTAACTACAGTGGTGCCTCGCTTAGCGAGCGCACCGTATAACGAAGAATCCGTATAGCGATCCCCTTTTTTGGGATCGCTATACGGAGCACCCAATCGCCGCACCTCGCATTGCGACGATTGGGGAGTCCGGCCGCCATTTTGGAGCCGCGTTCGGTGGCTCCAAAATGGGCGCCGGATGACCCGAAATGGCCCCGCGCTGTGTTTTCGCGCCCTCGGCAAGCGAGGGGAGGGCGCGAAAATGGCTGCCCGGGGCCAGGAAACTTCTCTAAGTGGGAAGTTTAGGGCCGATTTGGAACGCATTAAATGAAGTTTAATGCGTTCCAATGGCTTTTTACTTCCCGCTTAGCAAAGATTTCATATAGCGAAGGTTAATCCGGAACGGATTAACCTCGCTATATGGGGCACCACTGTACTGAGAGTGAAATCACCTGGTATTCCAGCAAAGATGTATCTATATATGTATATGAGTCAGTTTATCACTGCAACACTGGCTTTTGTTTTAAAAGAATACCTGAACTGATTTTGTGCAGGTATTTGTTGAAAGAAATCGAACACCCAAACGCGCAAATGTCCAGAACCAGCAGATAACAATCTTTTTATTTGTTTTGCTTCTCTGTATTTATACATGCAAAGAGTTGCTACAGAGCTTCCTCCAAATATGCAAAAAGAAACTGCCAACTCTTTATTAAAAACTTAACCCCAATAGTGTATCTGTCGGAGCTGCTGTGACGCAGAAGTTCTCCCGTGGTAGTAATGTGGGACTCCGTCGCTTTTACAAGTGGGCTGGTTTTCTTCATGGCCATGAACACTTTTGCAGTGGCACCGGTTGAACAAGCTGTGCAATTAGGTGTTATTAAGGTAGCTGGAAGGACAGATCCTGAAGCTGAAACTCCAATACACCTACTTTGGCCATCTCATGAGAAGACTCCTTGGAAAAGACCCTGATGTTAGGAAAGTGTGAAGGAAGGAGGAGAAGGAGACGACAGAGGACGAGGTGGTTGGACAGTGTCATCGAAGAGACCAACATGAGTTTGACCCAACTCCAGGAGGCAGTGGAAGACCGGGGGGCCTGGCGTGCTCTGGTCCATGGGGTCATGAAGAGTCGGAAACGACTAAACGACTAAACAACAACAAAACAACACCAAGGTGGCTGGATAGCTCCATGATTTTAGGACCCGGCCACAAAGCCTTAGGTTGGAAGTTCGATTCCCCACTTGTGCCTCCCAGGACAAGAGCCAGCCTGTGTAGCCTTGGGCCAATGGCACCGTCCCAAGGCTCCCCCTAGAGGCAGGGGATGGTAAAGCACTTCTGAATACTCTCTCTCCCTAGAAAAGGATGAGCGTGAGTCAATATCGACTTGATGGCTCATGGTGAGGATGATTAAAGCATTGGGAGCTTCCCTCTTTGTGCAAGTTCAGCGGTTACTGATGTCAGAATTAATTTACAAATACGTCTCTGTTCACATCATCCATGAAAATCTGACCTGAATCAATACGTGCCAAGCTTATGGTTTCTTGAGTGTTGCAGTACAGCGATCAGAGACAGACTGAAACCTGGTTTGCCCTCCAACAGGGGTGATCCTGGTTTCAGTCACCCACCAGACCCTTCATCTTTCTGGGGTGACCTTGAGCCAGCCACCCCACCTCAGCCAGACCAACCTCGCCGGACTGTTCTGAGGATACACGGAGAGCACGAAAGCTGTCACATGCCACCTTGAGCTTGTTGGAGGGGAGATGGCATACAAATGACGTAAATGAACCCGAGCCCCTATCAGCCTCAGCTGGGTCAGAGGTCAGCTGTGCTGAGAGCTGTGATCCAGCTACTCATTACATTGCTAACATACAGCCTGCTGGAGGATGGTGCAGATAGCTATTTGCTTTCAACAATTTCTTCAAAAAAATAAATAGCTCAGAAAAGAGGCAAAGTCTCTTGCAGCTCTTTCAGGGAGAGAGAAAAATGGTTTTAAAGGATTTTTTAAAAAAAAAAACTGGTTAAAAAAACCAGGGACGTGGTGGCGCTGTGGGTTAAACCGCAGAAGCCTCTGGGCTGCAGGGTCAGAAGACCAGCCGTCGTAAGATTGAATCTACGTGATGGAGTGAGCTCCCGTCGCTTGTCCCAGCTCCTGCCAACCTAGCAGTTCGAAAGCATGTAAATACGAGTCGATAAATAGGTACCACCTCGGTGGGAAGGTAAACAGTGTTCCGTGTCTAGTCGTGCTGGTCACGTGACCACGGAAGATTGTCTTAGGACAAAACGCTGGCTCTATGGCTTGGAAACGGGGATGAGCACCGCCCCCTAGAGTCGGACATGACTGGACTAAATGTCAAGGGGAACCTTTACCTTTACCTTAAAAAAACCAAGTGTGCCATAGCACTTAAAAACACTCAGGGTGGTTTACAATTTCATTATGCACGCTACACATTTCCTCTCCAATGAACTGAATACTGTATTTACCAAACTCAGAAGGATGGAAGGCTGAGTCAACCCTGAGCCAACTCCTTGAGCCCATTGGGATCAATCTCACGTCATGACCAGAGTCTTCACTGCAGTATTGCACTTTAACCACTAGGCTCCTATAAGTAGTAGCTTTTGGAAATGGCAATCGTTCAACACTTTTTCATCTCTGGGCAGAAATGGGGAAACAGCTCCCAAATCAACACAGTCGCTGCCTGTTAGCCAATACAGTACAGAAAACTGGTAGGGACACTATCAAATTGGCCAGAGCTTGAAAATAAGCAGCTATGTTTATAGTTCAGTGCTAAAATGGCTATTTTTGTGCTATTAAGAGGAATGTACCTAAACGTTTTAAAATAAAATATTTAAAACCAAAATTTTAATACTTTCATGCCATTACGCTCTAGAGGCACCCATTGGATGGTCATGTTACACGGAAGAATTGCATTGTTTCCAAATCTTGGCTCTGACGGACGAGCTCCTTAAGTAACTGGAATGTTTTAAATTTGCAGTATGGACACACATTGTTCATGTTAGCTCTTCACAGTAGAACTGGGTAGCCACGTAGAAAGGATGGACACAGTTCAGTTTGCTTGAATCAACATAGCATTTTATGGGATCTCAGGCCACACAGGTACACATTCACTTTGTGCGACACCCGGTGCAGATTGTTGCTGATTTTACACACTGCTGTGAGTTGTCTTTCAACTCCCTGGGACCGGCATATGCAGCGCAGTCCTTCTCCTTTACTGGATAACATGGAAAAAGGCTCGTGGTCTTTAACCCCCTTGGGTTGCTCTAGATTCGTTCCTGCAAACTTTGACTGATGGAGTTGATCCTGCGACTGAGGTTTTCATAGGGAGACTCCCGCGTTGGTTGCCTGCCAATGGAAAGGGCTTAACTGCATTAATACTGACTGAGAGGAAGTGGAGAACGTTGCTTTTTTCCAGAGGTCATTACGGAGAAAATGCTGGCGAGCCTTCACGAGTGGTGTTGACTCACATTCTGTTTTAGTCTTTTGTCCCCCATGATGCTTACCGTATTTTTCCGTGTATAAGACAATACTGTTGTCTAAAATCTTTAGATTAAAAATTGAGCGGGGGGGGAAGCAGGGACTTTCTTTGCAAGAAAGTGGAGGGGGAATGCAGGAATCATCAAAGCACTTTGATTCCTGCTTTCCCCCTCCACTTGCTAAGCCCCACTCAGATTTCTAAACTTTGTGTTAGAAACGTATGTGTGTGTCTTATACATTGGGGGCGTCTTATAGACGAACAAATACAGCAAGTCCCATGGATTTCAATGAGAATTAAGCATGGCCTTAATGTATCTCTAGAAATGTACGCCTAACTACATGAGTCAAACCCTAAAGTTTTTAGGATACAAAAGATATTGTCCTGGAAATATTCACTTTTGAGATGTTCAAATCATTAGGTTCAGCTGTACAGAACCTAATGCTGCTTGTTTGTTTAAAGCATTGTTTGCTCCATTAAAGCAGTCATTCCCCATACATGTGTCTATAATGCTGGAAATGCCACCTGGTGGAGACAGGAGAGGCTGGAAAGAAGATCCCACTGTGTTCTGCTGAGTGTGTTTCATTTAAAGAAGAGAACACTACAAGGATATGACACGAGTCCCATGGATGAAGGACCGGGCTCATGTCCCTTCGCTCTAGATCAGTGGTCCCCAACCTTGGGCCTCCAGATGTTCTTGAACTACAATTCCCAGAAGCCTTCACCACCACCTCTGCTGGCCAGGATTTCTGGGAGTTGAAGTCCAAGAACATCTGGAGGCCCAAGTTGGGGACCACTGCTCTAGATGGTAGAACCTGAACGAATGCATTTAAATTACAAGGAAACTGATTTAGACCAACTGTTGGGGAAACTTTTCTGGCAGTTAAGAGCTGTTCAATGGTGGAATGAATTGGAAATGATGGTTGTTCTTGGTTGGAGGCTTTGAAACAGATATCCATCTGTTGGGTTTAGCTGTGGATTTCCTTTATTGTCAGGAGCTGGACAAGGTGGCCCTGGAGATCCCTTTCTGTTCTGCTGCTCTATCGCTATGATTCTCAGTTTTTCCTAGAGCACTGTTTGCCAACCTTGAGTCTAGGTTGTCCATAAGGGTCTGTCCCTCCGTTTGATGCAGTTTGATCAATGCCCCCCCTTTCTTTGATACTTCCTTCCTGCTAGTCTCCAGCTCCCTTTTATGGTATGCTGTCAAGCTGTTGAGGCTGTTTGAAGGGTTATATGGCAGCAAGAAAAAATGGACAGTTTGCAAAGTTTGCCGTATACAGTGGTCCCCCACAAGACGATGTTAATCCGTTCTATTGAAATTGCTGTTTAGCGAAAACATAGTCTTGTGAAATGTGATTCCCCATTGGAATGCATTGAAATCCATTTAATGTGTTCCAATGGGGGAAATAGTCATTGTTTTGCGAAAATCACCCATAGGGAAGCCATTTTGCTAAGCGCCGATCAGCTGTTAAAATTGTCGTCTTGCGAAGCATCAGTACCGGGGATAAAAACTGTCTTGCAAAGCATGGACCGAAACATCGTATAGCGAAAATCGCCCATAGGAAACACTGTTTTGCGAAGCGCTATAATGATCGCAAAAACTCATTGTTATGCAGATTCGTTGATTTTCTAGGTAATCGTCTAGCGGGGCACCACTGTACCTACGAACATATGCACAGACCATGGAAACATAATCAGATTTCAAATACTTGAGGGACAGGATCTGTTCTCGATCATCCCAGAATGCAGAACACGCAACAATGGGCTCAAGCGACAGGAAGACAGATGTAGGCTGAATATCAAGGCAAACATCTTAAGTGTTAGAGCAGCATGACAATGGAACCCATGATCTTGGAAGATGGAGAGCGCTCCAACATGGGAAGCATTCAAGAGAAAATGGGTCAACCCTCTGCCAGATCTCCTTTGAGTTAGATTCCTTCTTTGAGCAGGGGGTTGGACTCAGTGGCCTTAGAGCCCCTCCCAACTCTATTATTCCATGATTCTAGTCTGCTGGAATTTGTTGAAGACGTTTTGATCTTATATTAATTTTTATCTTCTTTTTGTTTGTGAGTAGGTGATCTAGTGCTAAACTATATGCAGCAATAAGGTGATTTAGTGCTATACGCCATAGCTGTTTTTTTTTTTAAAAAAATTAACACAAAATACTTTGGACCAAGTAAAGGGAAAGATCAGAGGAGTGGGTATTCCTTCTGTCCCAAAATAACACATACACCCCAAGTTACTATGTCACCAGAAAACCAAAGTCATTCTCCTCAGTTCCTTGACAGAACAAAACGAACAGTTGCACAGGGAAAAACCGCCTGAATCGATGCAGTTAGAAAAAACCAAAGCCCTCCAGTGGCAGAGGAAAAAAAAGGCTGGATTGGAAGGTTAAAAAGCTGATTTGCATTGACCGTTATGTAGTGTGATCATTGAAAAATACTTCAAATTCACCAGTGCCGATTCCAGAGCAAACTGCAAAGTATTTTCCAGTGTAGTCACACACTTTGTCAAGGATGCAGACATGGAGCTGCTCAAAAATCATGAAAACATCATCTTGTTTCTGACGGAACCATAGAATTTTAGAGTTGGAAGGAACCCCAACACTGACCTAAATCCAAGCTCAGGCTGAGTCAGGAAATCCACAGCTAACCGATGTTTAGAAACTTCCAACTAAGAAAAGTCCACCACGTTCTAAGCTTCATCCATTTCTTACTGACAAGTTCTTCAACAAACTTTGAAATTTCCCTTCTTGTAATCTACATCTTTCAATTCAGGTCTTTTCTTCGGGGGCTGCAGAAAGCAAGCTTGCTCCCTGCCTCACATCACTGCCCATCACATTTCCGGTGGATGATGGAGTAAGCATGTTTTCTGTGGCTTCAGAGGGTAGGGGGTCTGATACTCAAGCCAAGAACTGCTGGCACAATTTGAGATCTATCTGTACATCAGCAGAACTTTTAAAAAAAGCATACCGTAGGACCACCCTATCCACGGGATCAGTATCCACTGATTCACTTATCTGCTGCCTGAAAATAATTTTAAAATCCCAGAAATACATATATGCATTTCCAGGGTGTATTTTCCAGAACTGGCCACTAGAGGAAGTCAGAGACCACGCAATGGAGAACATTAAATACTTCCACATTTTTCGGCATCCTCGGGGTGGGGTGCTTGGAACCTTATACCAGAGTCCTACTGTATTTGTAATGTGGAAGCTCAGCTGCAGGGGTTTCTTACCGTGAGAGGCTGTTTGACACCATGAAGCTATCTGCAAGGTAAAGGAAGAAAAACATGGAGGGAAGTGAATTACTTTTTTTTCCCACTGATCCATTCTGTAATGTTCAAGTGAGCAAAAACTGTGACCCAAACAAAAGCCAAGAGCCTTACTAGAACAGGAAATTATGCAGAAACTGTACACCTGGACCAAACCCTTTCGAAGTATGAGTGCTAGGAAGGGTTTTTATTTTATTTCTTGAACTACATATCCCATAACCCCCTATCCTGGGCGTTCTACCGGACTTAACACATACCTTAGAGATCTGGAATTGTGACTCACCTGGGGGAAAGGCCTAAACTGGCTGAGCTAGGCCTAGCTCCACCCAAGCTTCCTGTTCCTGCCCCAGGGTTAGCTGGGAGTTTTCTTTCGGAACAGGAAGCTAGGTGGAGCTTCCTGGAATCAATGGCAGCGCTAGTTTTGTCTCCATGGAGAGAGCGTAGAGAGGATGTGAAGAACACGCCTGTCTGTTTTCCAAAACTTTGAAGCTGCCCTTCCCCTCAAATCTGCTGCCTGACAGCCACTTCAGCTCAGGAATGGGGAATCGGATGCTTTGGACTTTACCGCCCTTCATCTGTTACTACTGGCCATGCTGGTTAGCATTGATAGGAAACGAATCCCAAAATACTGGAGGACTAAAATTTTCTTTTTGGTCTGTTGTGGTTTTGTGCCATGAAATCACCTCCGAATTATGACCACCCTCCAAAATGTCTTGTCCTCCACTCTTGCAAGCTCAAGCCTGTGGCTTCTTTTAGGGAGCCAGCCCATCTCATATTTGGTCTTCCTCTTTTCCTGCTGCCTTCCACCATTCCCAGCATTTTCCGGAGAATCCTGCCTTCTCACGATGTGCCCCAAGTAGGACAGCATTTTTTGCCTCCAGTTGAGGCTGGATTTGCTCTATGGAGCCACTTGTTGGTCTTTCTAGCGCTCCAGGAGATCCATCAAGCTCTCCTCCAACACCCTCATTCAAAACAAATATTGGTTTCCCCTCTTAGCTTTCTTAACGGTCCAACTTTCACACCCATATTTAATGGCAAAGAAAAGACCCATTTTCTTCCTCTCCCCGGCTTTCTAACCACAGTGGTTTCTCGATGAACAAAAGAGCAGGACGTACCTCCCTTCCAGCAAGCGCCGACCCCTAGTATCACCACCAGGGCCAGCAATTTGATCCCCAGGGCCACGAACAAGAGGGCGAGGAGCCAGGAGCTCCCTCCGGCTTTGAACTTGTAAAAATAGACCGCCCCTTCCGCTGCTCCAAGGCTGTTAACGGCGGTGCAAGTGTACTTTCCATCATGAGCCAGGTGCTGGAGTTCCCTGGTGACCTGGTGAACGGCACTGGAGACGGACGTGAGGTTGCTGGACTGGGGACCAGTCCATGTCAGGGTGGGGAGCGGCTCCCCTTCGGCTGTGCACCTGGCATGGAAGGCATGATCCTGCCCGGTCTGGACAGAGATGTTCACGATCCTGGGCGGAGCTACCGGGAATTTAAAAAAAAAACTTCATAAAATTTTGCAATAAGATAAAACCTGTCCAACCCACCCACTCCAAAGCAACTGCCCACTGTACAATGATCTCAGGAGAGCCAGGAAGCAGAGCTTGGAAAAGCTCTTTTTTTCCCGGACTACAGCCGAATCGCTTCAATTCCTCCAGTTTGTTCCACCCCTTTTGCTCATTAAACTGGCACTTAACGCACTTGAAGGTTCAGACTGAGACATTAGGAGCAGAAAGAATAAAAATTTTTTCATTTCCTTACAATAGAACAGATAGAACAGCAAACTAAGAACAAACGTGACTGCTTTTCAGCAACAGCCATCGACAGACGGACTTCCGACAGACAAAGGAAAGGGGAAAAGGCGGAGCAGAGGGGTTGAGCTTTCTTTGAATCAGAGGCAGGGAAGGAATAATTGGTTAGTGCCTCCCAGCCAAACCTACTAAAGGCAGCATGCGAGGTTGCAAAACAAACAAATAAAAAACCTTTAACAGAACCCTCTCAAGCAGTCCTGCTGACTAAAGAAAATGGTGAGACTTGTTTGAGCTTTGCTTATGGCCCTAGTTCTAGCAAAGAGAGAGGCCCAGATGTGAAATCCAGACATTATTATACAAGGGAATAGAGCTTAGAAAATACATTTCTTAGATTCGATGGGAAATGTTGGCCTACAAGTCAGGAGACTTGAGTTCAAATCACCAGCCTCTTGAGTGAGCCTGATCTACCTACCCCTCAGGATTGTTTTGAGGATAACAGTCGTCTGAGGAGAGTCACCCACATTGCCTTGAACCCACTGGAAGAAAGACTCAATGGTAGAGTCAGCTTGATGCCACACAACAGTGACAAAAATAATTTCAACCATAATATTAAGTAAAGGCCATGCTGTAAAAACGATTAAAATGAATGAATTGCTTTAAAATGAACTAAGTGTGTGGTTTAAAAACAATACAGCCTGGAGGCCACAGTGGCTGAGCCTGTTGCAAAGTTTTGAATTTCTGGTAAAATTCCCTTTGCCACACAAGAGGACCCACCAAGAGGAATAGCTACAAGTCCCCAGAGTCCACTCCTTTCCCATTAACAGGCACTTAAAAGTCTTAACTGAAAGTCTCAACCAACTGAACAGGTCAACACCAAACAAACAACGGCCTCCAACAGATGAAAGAGAGGGAAAAGAGCACTCAGCAGAGAGGCGGAGGTCTCTCTGAATTCAAAGGCTAGAAGGAATGTTTGGTTAGTGCTGGATACATAGACGTCCCCCCCATCTCAGAAAAGACCCTCCTAATCAAACAAAACTATAGGCAGCATGCGAGGTTGTAAAGGAAAGTCCAACAAAGTCTGGACCCAACCCTTGACTTCTAGTTTCAGACTCTGGACTAAATTTCCATCTTCCTTACTGGCTTCAGCATCCCCTTACCGATGAGGCGCAGCCTGAGGCCCATCCGGCTTTCGTACTTGTCATGGATGTCCCCGGAGAACTCAACCCGGCAGAAGTATCTGTTGCTGTCATTCCACGCTAGGCTGTCGATCTGGAGGGAGAGGTTGTTCTGTCTTGGGTTCCCCAGAAGCTTATACCGGTTCTTTGTCCCAGCGGTGGCTTTGCAGAGATCGCTGGAGCTGTGGGCGACGCACTGGAAAACCACCGTCCCGTTGTACGGCTCCTTCACCCGCCAAATAGCTGTCAGAGTCTTGTCGAACGTGTTGTGCGGGTGTGTAAAAGTGCACGGCAAGGTGACGGTCTTGCCAATTTCTCCCGTCACCTCAGAGGGGACATGCATTGACCAGCCTTTGGAAGAAATGCCTAGGAAAAAAACAGGGCTTTTCAGTTGACAGAGGTGCCTTCTTTTGTTCCAACACTCCATAAGGCAGAGGAAAACCTAGCCTTCCTGATATTGTTAGACTATAGCTCCCATCAGTTCTAACTCTGGGCCACATGGGCTAGGATGCAGGAGAATCTGCATGAGCAATCTTTCACACTTGTTGAGAAACAGCTCTAACAATTTATTTATTTAGTTATTGAATTTATTACCCCGCCCATCTAGTCAGCTGACTACTCAATGTCTTTTGTGTTTGCACAAGAGGTAGTTAACTGATGAAAAAAGGAGTCAGCTTCTGGGATTTTCCGTTGCATGGAGTCACTTGGTGAATGGTAGTCAGCACAAGAGGGGATCCTGTAAACCAAGGGTCCCCAACCCCTGGTCCATGATCCAGTGCCAGTCTGTGGGCATGGCAGGACCGGGCCACGGAGATAGATCTCACAGTTCCAGTGATAAAGGCTGTTAGCTTTTGATCCTCCCTTTAATTTAGGAACGGGGTCTCCAGATAATAGACAGATTAAGCCGTTGTTTAATATGTGATTAAAATGAGGAAACTGAGATCTGTTGTACTCAAAATGAGAATTTGGGGATTTAACTATTGTAATTGTTAAGAAAGGCAGATCTATTCAGATAAAAGGCTTAAGTGATCGTTCAAAAAGGGACGTGGCGTGTTTCCTCTCCAGCTATGTTATACGGAGAACGAGGCAAACATAACTTTTAATGCCTGTGCCTCAGTGGGTATCAGCATGGTCCTTCCTACGCTTTATGCACCAAATTTATGGGTACACATATAAAGTTGGAAAACGAGTTTGTGACAAGGGTCTTTTCTCGTACAAAGTGTTTGCAGTGGTTCTCTTCAAGTATGCATGTATAGGAGCTGAAAATGGCCGCAGATCCTGGTCATAGTACATCGTGGGGCAGATTGTATGGTAGTGTTTGAACTGGGGCAGAGGCAAAGAATAGGGATGGACTGTTCGGCATTCTTGATTTCTCTTCATTATTTATTACATTTTTAACACCTCTTTTCTACATGGGTAATGTCCACCAGCTTGCACAGCTTCAGTCCTTAACACTTTAGCTTCACTACAACCCTGTGAGGTAGGTCGCCCATTGAATTCCATACCTGAATGTGGAAGTGAATCTGTGTCACCTTGAATTCTAGTCCAACCATGTAAACCCTTCATCTTTTGTATGTGTTACCCCAATACCTGCATTTTTATATACAGTTTTGCCACTTCTGCGATTTTTCCCTCCTAAGGGATGTTCTGACCAGAGTTCATTTCGAATATTGTTCTCAAAATGGCAGCTATTTTAATATGAATTCTCCCCCCCTAGATATGCAATGAAGCATACTTTAAAAAAATTAGAGAACTGCTGCCAAATTCAATGGCAGGTAATTTCAGAAAGTAGTAGGCATCCTTCAGTCTCAAGAGACTATGGTAATGTGCTCTGTATGCAGGTCTTGGAACAGCGTCTAGTGTGGCTGAGAAGGCCAATTCGAGAGTGACAATTCCTTCCATATACAAATACAATCTGTCCCCTGTCCAGCTCCCTGATTTTGCTGGTTTCAGGACTGCCTCTTCGCCTCGGCCTGCTGGACAAGGGTCTCTTCAAACTGGGAGAGGCCGTGATGCACCGCCTGCCTCCAGACTGAACGCTCAGAGGTCAAGGTTTCCCATCTGTTGAGGTCCATTCCTAAGCCCTTCATATCCCGCTTGCAGATATCCTTGTATCGCAGCTGTGGTCTCCCTCTGGGGCGATTTCCCTGCACTAATTCTCCACACAGGAGATCTGTATAGCTTTAGTTTATGTTCTGGATCAAAAGCGTGACAGTCATGCTTCCCCGCATCTCCGCCATTGCTTGTAGGGAGACACTAGATGGCCTTTAACCTTTTGTGATGGCGCACCTGGGTATTATTCATCAGATTGGCATCGGGGATGTGACCTGGCCCAAACTAGAATCACTCACGCTTAGGGCTTTTCCATTTCATGGTGCATCCCCTAACGTCAAACCCTGAACTCATAACCTGATTATAGCAGAGAGATCCAATGACTTTTTTTTTTCTTCCTTTCAAATGGGGATGATTTTTCTGACCTAATTTTGTCCATCTGGAACATAGGTGGGGAGGGAGATGAAATCAACAATGGGCAGGGATGGGTCGCCTGCAGGTATCAAAGAGAAATATTTGGCTCGGAAAGGATGAAGCGCTCCTTCTCTGCCTCCCAGTCAAAGGACCTCCTTCTGAGAAGAACTTTGGACACACATATGCAAAAAAGGCCATTCTGAACACTGGATTTCACAGTAAGAAACCCACCTGGATTGTTTCCGACTATTGGCTGAGACCATCTCTGGATCATCAGATAACACTGTGCTCGAGATCAAGCCCTGACACTTGGCTTCAGGCAGTGAGCTTTGGATCAAGAGCAGCACTGGGAATTATAAAAATAATCGCAGACCTGCAGTGCTGGAAGGGACCTTCTGGATCACCCAGTCCAGCCCCTGTCAAGGAGGCCCGGGGCAGGAATCGAACTCCCAGCCTCTGGCTCCACAGCCAGATGCCGAAACTACCGAGCTTTCCAGCCGTTCTCCCTCTGCCTGTGGGTATTTTAGCTATTCTTAGAAAGAAAGCAGCATAAGCAGGAGGGGTTGAACATAAGCAGGAAGGGTGGAAGTTATCCATGAAAAACTCACCTTCCTTCACAATGCAAAGCAAGCAGGTAAGAAGCAAGCCAGCACCTCCCATTTCTGGACTCCTTCTGCGTAACGGGCGATCTAAATAGATCGACCCCAGCCAGGCTATCTCCTGACTTGACCGGATCCTGTAAGACTAAAATGCCTACGTAGCTTTTCCACTTTGCAGAATTCAGAGGCAGTGGGACTTTCTGTGCTCTTGGAAGAAACGAGATCATTTAGCTGATCTAAACTGGTGGCTTTTCTGATTCACCCTCCACGCCGGGATGAGTAGAAAAGCCAGGAGTCATCTGGTTCCTGTTTGTCTGTTTAGCCACTGTGGCTGAGGCGAAGAGATGCGATTCTTTTTAAAGATCGGTGCTCCTCGCTTAACTGCAGTCAACTCCAGGTTGCTTTCATTGATGGATAATATGCAGCACTGGAAATAGCACAACGATCAATGTCACAAGAACCGGTTGCTTGTAGAGTACACGGCACGAGTCTGTTTCACATTGAATGAATTCAGTTGCAAGACCAATGAGAAGAAAACTGTCCTTGTATACATTTTTGTCTTTTGTTGGAGGTGTGTCTAAGGCTGGGAGAGCATGTGAACCTATAGATCCAGTAGTCATTAATAACAGTGTGCCATCAATTTGATTCTCATGTATGGTGGCCCTTTCTACATTTTTGTAAGTATGACGTTCTCAGAAGAGGTTTACGGATAGTCTTTTACAGACAGTCTGGAACTAATCAGCTTGCCCAAGGCTACACAGGGTACACATTTCCAGGTACTATCATGCCTTTATCTTTTGCTTTTCAGCTTTGCCCTAAGAGCCAGCAGTACGGTGGCTCCGAGGTGTGATGGTCAACCCTTTATAGAAGATTTCTGTTCTCCATATGGAAGACAGCCATCTTTGTTGTTGTTGTTTAGTGGGTAAGTCATATCCGACTCTTCGTGACCCCATGGACCAGAGCACGCCAGGCCCTCCTGTCTTCCACTGCCTCCCGGAGTTTTGTTAAATTCATGTTGGTCTCTTCAATGACACTGTCCAACCATCTCGTCCTCTGTCGTCCCCTTCTCCTCTTCCCTTCACCCCTTCCCAACATCAGGGCCTTTTCCAGGGAGTCTTCTCTTCTCATGAGGTGGTCAAAGTATTGGAGCCTCAGCTTCAGGATGTGTCCTTCCAGTGAGCACTCAGGGTTGATTTCCTTCAAAATGGATAGGTTTGTTCTCCTTGCAGTCGAGGGGACTCTCAAGAGTCTCCTCCAGCACCACAATTCAAAAGCATCAATTCTTTGGTGGTCAGCCTTCTTTACTTTCAACAATATTGCTTCTTGAGGTTTCAATACGGGCTCATCCATGCCATGGTGTCGTCTCTAGTTTGTTGAGGATTTGAATAGATCACCCCAGTATTTGCCCCTACATTTGGGGATGGTGTTTCTGCAGGATTTATTCTGCTCTGGATCATCCTTGCACTGTCTGTCCACATGTATTTCCTGAATTACATCCCGGTATATGTAATAATGGGCTCAAGCTACAGGAAGACAGATTTAAGCTGAATATCAGGAAAAATTCTTAACTGTTAGAGCAGTACGATAATGAAACCCATGACCTTGGGAGGTGGTGAGCGCTCCAATGCTGGAGGCCTTCAAGAGAAAACCGGACAGCTGTCTGTCAGCTCCGCTAACTGCCCTTGCCTTGAGCAGGGGGTTCGATCCAAAGGCCGGATAGTCCCTTTCCAACTCCACGATTCTATGTTTCACTCCCAGCCAAGATCACTCTCCCGTCTTGCGTCTCTGCTCCACCTTCCCTCTGCTCACTTCACTATCTTCATGTTTCCTTCTTTGTTTTACCTCATCCCTGGGGTGCAGAGCGTTGGAAACCAGCTTAAACATCCCATAGAAAAATTCTACCAAATTATATCCACCCACAAAGTGCAGAGATCAGAAATGCAGTACGATCATCCACATAAGCAGAACTTGCACTGGAGCAAACCAGAACAACAACAACAAAAAAGCACAATTACCAGACTGTGGTGTAACACCCCAGCATAAAGGGTGTTTTCTTTAAAAATCCTACTTTTTTGACCTTACTTTCACTCGTACATTGCACGGAGACGAGGAGACAGTTCTGGGATCCTGTGGTTGCTCTTTTGGGCCATCACGTTGCTTCCCACTTATATGGACCCTATGAATGCCCGATCTGAAAAATGCCCTATCCTCCATTGCTGTTGTAAACTCAACCCTGTGGCTTCATTTAGGGAGTCCGTCCACCTCCTATTAGGTCACGGGTGGAAGGAAAGTTGAAGAAATCCTCCTTGTTGATGGGCTCAAAATTGTACAGCCAGTGTTTTTGGGTGGTTTTCTTTTGCAATAAAAAAACTTTCCATTTTATCCCATTTTTGTTTGAAATACAGATCGCACATTTTAGCCTTTTCTTGTGGAAAATCCCCCTTTTAAAAAACAAAAACAAAACCCATAATAATGAGGACACATCCTTACACGGCTACCCTCCCTGTTTGTTTGTTTTCCCCTCTTCTTCTGACAGACTCCTTTGGGCTCTTAAAAGAGGACAAATAGGTGACTTTGGTCATATTTCAGCAAAGTTATGGCTTTTAAAGAGGCTTCCTGTCACCACAAGAGGGCAACCGTGCTTGGAGGAGAGACAGAGAAGGTGAATCTGAGCCCCGCTTTTCCCAAGCAATTGGGTTTGGCAGGCCAAACAACCACGACGATGACATCAACAGAGCTACAAAAAAAACACACCCGGCCATATTAGGAACAGCATATAAATGATGTCCGTCTTTAACAGATACTTTGGTTTTTGGTTAAAACTTGCGTCTGTTACATCATGCCGGTCGGCGTTTTTATAATTTTGATTGACTGTGCCTGGAATTTTTTTAACAATCACCACATCATCATCATCATCATCATCATCATCATCATCATCATCATCATCATCATCATCATCATCATCATCATCATCATCATTATTATTATTATTATTATTATTATTATTATTATTATTATTATTATTATTATTATTATTATTATTGTCGTCGTCGTCGTCGTCATCATCATCATCATCAGCAGCAGCAGCAGCAACAACAACAACAAAAACAAAAACAACAAAAACAACAACAACAAAAACAACAACAACAGAAAAGAAAAAGAAGAGCAAAGGAGAGAGAGAGAGAGAGACAGAACAGTCTTCCAGCTCTGTCTCAGAAATTTTATGGAGCAACAATAGCATGTGATGGGGAAGACACATCGCTAACATACAATCATGTCTAATACTGTAATACCCCGTTTCCCCGAAAATAAGACCTAACCTGAAAATACAGTTGTGTTCAAAATTATTCAGCCCCCACTGAAATTGAATGTTTTGGCCATTTTGACATTGATTTTGATCATTCAGTCATCTTGCTTACATTTACATGAAAGAGGCACTTGTAGGTCAGAGAAATATAACCTTAAGTTTATAATGAAATAACCACAAATGTCTTTTCTGTGCTCACATCATTATTAGTTTTTATTCAACCCCCAAGTGACATTCAATCTTAGTACTTAGTACAACATCCTTTTAGTTATAACAGCTTTTAAACGTGAAGCATAGCTTGACACAAGTGTCTTGCAGCGATCTACGGGTATCTTCGCCCATTCTTCATGGGCAAAAGCCTCCAGTTCAGTCAAATTCTTAGGCTTGCGCACTGCAACTGCTTTCTTTAAGTCCCACCAGAGGTTCTCAATCGGATTTAAGTCTGGTGACTGCGATGGCCACTCCAAAATGTTCCAGCCTTTCCTCTGCAACCATGCTCTAGTGGACTTGGAGGTATGCTTGGGATCATTGTCCTGTTGAAAGGTCCAACGTCTCCCAAGCCTCAGGTGTGTGACGGACTGCATCACATTTTCATCCAATATCTCCTGGTACTGAAGAGAATTCATGGTACCTTGTACACGCTGAAGCTTCCCTGTACCTGCAGAAGCAAAACAGCCCCAAAGCGTTATTGACCCTCCGCCATGCTTCACAGTAGGCAAGGTGTTCTTTTCGTCATATGCCTTGTTCTTCCTCCTCCAAACATAGCGTTGATCCATGGGCCCAAACAGTTCTAATTTTGTTTCATCAGTCCACAGAACACTATCCCACAACTTTTGTGGTTTGCCCACATGACTTTTGGCATACTGCAGTCGACTCTTCTTATTCTTGGGAGACAGCAAGGGGGTGCGCCTGGGGGTTCTGGCATGGAGACCTTCATTACGCAGTGTGCGCCTTATTGTCTGAGCTGAAACTTCTATACCCACATCTGACAAATCTTTTTTCAGTTCCTCAGCAGTCACACGGGGACTTTTCACCACTCTACGCTTTAGGTAGCGCACAGCAGTCGAAGTCAGCATCTTCTTTCTTCCACGACCAGGTAGCATTTCAACAGTGCCCTTTGCCTTGAATTTGCGAATGATGCTTCCTATGGTGTCTCTTGGTATGTTTAACTTCTTTGCAATCTTCTTATAGCCATTGCCCTTCCTGTGAAGACAAATCACCTCTTCTCTTGTCTTCCTGGACCATTCTCTTGACTTCACCATGTTTGTAACCACACCAGTAAATGTCTAGAAGGAGCTGAGTATCACAGTCATTTTAAAGCTGCCTAATTGGTGCTTATTATGCTTGATTGGTGCTCGGTGACATCCACAGGTGTTTTCAATACCTGATCGAAAACACCTCAATGAACCTCTCTTCTTCAGAGTGGTAGTCTTTAAGGGGTTGAATAATTGTGGCAATGAAGAAACCACAAAAGAAACATGTACTACTGTATTACATAAACAATTGATGTTATTTTAGTTGCATTTGGTTCTTTAAAACGTCCTTGTAGGATTTCATTCTGAATACAATTCCAAATGTACACTATAGTCCCTAAACCCCTTTACAGCATTGGGGGCTGAATAATTTTGAACACAACTGTAAGCCCTAGTATGATTTTTTCAGGATGCTCGTCTTATAAGCCCCACCCTCCAAAATAAGCCCCAGTTAAGTGAAACCCTGCCCTCCACCCTTGTGCAGCAGCCAGAAGATGATGATATGTCTGTATTGGTTGTACATGTACATTTTTTTCATGTATTGGTTGTATATGAAAAAAAACCCCTGAAAATAAGCCCTAATGTGTCTTTTTTTGTTTTTTGGAGCAAAAATGAATATAAGACCCTGTCATATTTTTGGGGAAACAGGGTATAACCTAGGAAGAAGGCCCCTACATCAAAGCTCGTTAGCTGTTCTGACTTTATTGGGCTAAGGAGACATCCCTCAGACTTTGTAGTCACTGAGGAGATAAACCTGGGTCAGGGCAGACACCAGTTGAGACTGGAAATACAGGCTAAGACAGCTGCCAGGATGAAATGCCAGGCTTTTATTTTTTTTCTAGGTTCTGAGCATTTTTGCTGGTTTATTGGCGTTCAGCAATTGCAGAGAACGCCAGCAACATGAAGCCGTATAGCCCGGATGATAACGTAAGCAAAGCAAATACAAAGTGTACTGTTACTTTTTCTTTTTTTAATGGATTGTTGTACTTTACGGCATTTCAATGTGTTTTGTGGTCACTTCAGCTTTTTGGCTTTGTATTTGTTGATCCTCTTGGTATGGAATACTCGTTGTTACTAATCTTCAATACTCTCTTTCCATTATTGTAAATTGCCTCAGGTCCTTTTAAGGAGAAAAGTGAGTTAAAAGTAGCACTTTAAAGCTCTCTCTCTCTCTCTGGGCATTTTAGAATTTAATTCTGCAGTATACACATTGATACCTCCCTTCCCCAAGCAAGCTAGCTGCTCAATTTACTGATCCCAAAAGGATGGAAGTCAACCATGAGCCAGCTACCTGAACCTGTCCGATCGAACTCAGGCTGTGAGCAGAGAGAACACTTCAGAGGCAACAAGGAGTCTTCCTTAGCTCCTAATCCATAATAATTGAATGGGCACTTGCTGAATTTGTTGGAACGACTCTGAGCTCTTGACAGCAATACAGAAGATATCACGTGCATTTTGTATATTACGAGATTTTGCAGTGGCACTGAAGGTCACAAACATTTCATTCCATGTCTGTGTCGGCTGTTTGATCTTAGTTGACTTGCCAGGATCCCTTCAACATGTTACAGTGGGGTCTCGACTTACGAACGGCTCGACATATGAACGTTTCGACTTACGAACCGCTCTCATAGGAATATGTGGACTCGACTTACGAACTTAGATTCGAGTTACGAACTCTTTTTTTCCTTTTTTAAAAGCTAAGTCATCTTAGGTTAAAAGGAAAAAAGAAAAAAATATACCCCTCTAGTGGCAGAAGGCGGAATAGCAGCTTCCCATTAGTTTCTATGGACGAAAAGAGCAGATACGGATTAAATGGTTTTCAATGCATTCCTATGGGAAATGCAGATTCGACTTAAGAACTTTTCGAGAACTGCCTTCCAATACGGATTAAGTTCGTAAGTCGAGACCCCACTGTATTGTAAAATAACTTTTGTATTGGGTATATTTATTACAGCCAATATCCCATGATTGTGGGAGGGCGATGGTGTAAACATGCCGGCATTGCTCCCTCCTGCATGCTTACTCTTGCAGTCATGGTGTGATCAGTTCTGCAGTAGAGTGTGTGTGCAAGAACAGGGTAACCTTAAGCGATTTCCCTTATGCTCTGAACAGGATACTACCTTGTGTGTGTAAGAGAGAAAGAGAGACAGAAACTCATTGAGAATTTTCTTCAGACATCCAATCTCTATGCTTCCTTCCTTCTTAATCATGTATAGTTTTTCATCCTTCATGCTTGCCTGTGTAAGTTGATTCAGAAATAAGTTTAATGAAGTTTGTTTTTCAAGGACAAGCTTTGTCTGCCGGTCTGCTCCTTCCTCCACATGTAGACACAAAGCAGCCTTTTTCTGTGGATTCATTATAATGTCTGTAGGGAACTCTCCCCAGGAAGGCTCACCCTTCTTTTGGCCAAGTGAAGTTGTGACTACACAGCGAGAGACATGCACATTCACTCACTCTGAAGTTGCACTGGGGAATTTGTGTTTCCCCAGGTCTCTTTGTATTAACTGGCCACAGGAGGAAATTAACTCAACAGCCTTGTTTGCAGCTTGTTAACATAGCTTCTGCAGCCCTGCAGGAGGTGTGATTATAGGAGAACTACTCTGTTTTCCCGAAAATAAGACCTAACCTTAAAATAAACCCTAGTATGATTTTTCAGGATGCTTGTCATATAAGCCCTACCCTAAAAATAAGTCCCAGTTAAGTGAAACCCCACCCTCCACCACTGTGCAGCAACCAGAAGATGACATGACTCTATTAAAATAAATGTAGATGGTTGTACATGAAAAATAAAAATAAAACATCCCCTGAAAATAAGCCCTAATGTGTTTTTTGAAACAAAAATTAATATAAGACTCTGTCTTATTTTGGGGGAAACAGGGTACCTTAACAAGCTGCAAGCAAGGCTGTTTCTCCAATTTCCTTCTCTCGTTTCCTGTCTCAACTGGCAGAGGCTGAGAGAGAGAGAGAGAGAGAGCAGTGGCTACTTCTTCTCAGCACTTCATTCTGGTCGCTCCCTGTCTTGAAAGACAGTCCAGCTCCTCCACATGAAATAAAAGTGTTTAGATTGTTGTTACATCTGCCCAGATACCTCTTACGAGACCCCAATGACACCACTCCCCTCTCCCCTCTGTTGTACTTCAGCCGAACGCATCACTGGGACACTTATCCATCGATAGAGGCCCGCCTTGACCTTGGTGACCAAACCAAAGGTTTCCTCATCTACCTAGCGTTCTTTCCCACTCCCCCCACCAATCTTCTATTTTAAAGATTGCAGTCCTGTTGACAGAGCAACCTGCCCCGTGTACAAAGCCGCAGAAAAGGTAGACTTGGGTGTTTTTGTGTGCTATAAAAATTGGTCCTGCCCTTTTGTGGTTCAGCAGGAGGTAATATATATATATATTTTAAAGGGCAATGGAATTTTCCCAGCAGGGGAAATTCCAGCCACCAGAGCTGTGAGCCGCCCTGAAGCTGGAGCGTTGGCAAGCCACGTTGCCAACTTTCCTTTTTGTGTGTATTTGATCCCCTCGCTGCTGGAGAAATGCTGAATGTTGAACTGGAAAGGTTTGGCCAACGGAAAAGTTTGCTCACGATTACCAGGCTTGGCAGCATTCCATCCAGGGATCTTGGTTGCCATGGTGACAGAACTACCATGTGCCATCTTTTTTTCCCTTTTCTGCTCTCTTTATTGTTGTCCTGGAACTTGTGAAGAAGACGGGAATCTTATGGGGTCTGTTTCTCGCAGTGGTTTTGTGTTGCAACCGTTACCGGTGTCAAGTCTTCTGAGATCAGCGTCGTGACTTTTGTTTCTTAAAAGAAAATGCATGTGTACAAAGCTTTAAATGCAAAATGTAACGCTGCGTTCTGCTTTCAAATGTCCTTTCCTGGCAGGCTTTTACGAGCCTGAAGAGCAGATGAGCATAAATGCAAGAAATAATGCTTTCTGTTGGCTGCGCGTTCCTGCTGATCGCCACTGCACCTCCTCCTTAATTTCTGGCTCTCACATTGCGGTGGAAAATGTGTGATAGAAAGAGGTAGACCTCTCTGCCTCTATTTGGCACAGTGCTTTTGTCTTTTTAAGAGATCTGTAGCAGATTTACAAGATCCACGGTAGCATAATGCAGTGGTTCCCAACTGGGAGGAACGGCAACTCCCAGAAGCCTTCGCCACTAGTTCTGCTTGGCCAGGGTTTCTGGGAGTTGCAGTTCAAGAACACCTGGGTGACCCAACCACTGGTGTAGTGGACAGAGTGTTGGACTAGAACTCAGGAGGTAAGGTAAAGATTCCCCTTGACATTGAGTCCAGTCGTGTCCAACTCTAGGGGGGCGGTGCTCATCTCTGTCTCCAAGCCGTAGAGCCAGCGTTTGTCCAAAGACAATCTTCCGTGGTCACGTGGCCAGCACGACTAGACACAGAATGCTGTGACCTTCCCTCCGAGGTGGTACCTATTTATCTACTTGCATTTTTACATGCTTTCGAACTACTAGGTTGGCAGAAGCTGGGACAAGCGATGGGAGCTCACTCCATCACGTGGATTCGATCTTACGACGGCTGGCCTTCCGACCTTGCAGCACAGACGCTTCTGGGGTTTATCCCACAGCGCCCCCACGTCAGAACTCAGGAGCCCCAAGTTCAAATCCCTGCAGTACCATGGAAACTCACTGAGGGAGTGGAACTGGTAAAAATACTCCTTAAATATCTCACATACATCAAAAACCCTATTAGGGTCACTAGAAACGGTATGTGACTTGAGGCTACGCACCACAACACAGGAAATTGACAGCATTTAATGTGCATTGCATTGTAACATAACCTGGAGATAACGTTCTGGTTGAATATGTTAGATGATGTTAGGCAAACGCTCCAACGCTGGAGGCATTCAAGAGAAAACACGACCACCCTCTGGTCAGGTCTGTCTTGATTTGGATTCCTGCCTTGAACAGTGGGGGTTGGACTCAATGGCTTTATAGGCACCTTCCCACTCAGTTATTCTATGATTCTAAGTTTCTATAAATTCATACTCTAAATTTAGCTGCGTCATGCCCCAATCCAAGATACTGGGAGAAACTGTGCTTAGCATACCCAATACCTTAAGGTCTCAGTTTTAGGAAGAATCCATCAACCTTGGAAGGTTTCATTTAGGGCAATAAGGTGAAATACTTACTTATTCTCCTTCCATTCTGGATTGAACGTCAGTATAGCTGATCTGTTTTCGATCACCCCAGAGTGCAGGACATGCAACTATGGGCTCAAGTTACAGGAAGTCAGATTTCGGCTATCAGGAAAAACTTCCTAACTGTTAGAGCAGTGCGACAATAGAACCTGTGACCTCAAGAAGTGGTGAATGCTCCAAAGGTGGAGGCCTTCAAAAGAAATTTAGACAACCACCTGGCCGATATTCTTTGATGTGTATTCCTGAATTGAGCAGGGGGTTGGACTTGATGGCTTTATAGGCCCCTTCTAACTTCACTATTCTTTGATATTATTATTCTATTTAATCATCTCTGTGATCTTTTTGGGTGCGGAACACAAAAGTTTGCTACACCTGCTGTGAAATTCCGCTTTCAAATCTCTCTTTTTGCTCCTTGTTGCTATCTGTCGGGAATCCCCCATCACTGGCATTTTTTTTGCACTCAATTTATTCAAAATTGCTTAACTTTGAACCCTATGAATGTTTTCTCATAACAGATTGAGGATACTCTATATTTAGTCTGCAGTTAAAGATATTTTCATCAGCTCTTTGGAACCCACACTGTATTCTATAACATGTGTGATTTGTTGTATGAGAAGCAACACACGCAATTTATGTATAGATAACTTAAATTTCAATTATTTATTTACAGGATTTACAGGCTGCCTTTTGGGGGAGGACGCTCCCTAGGCTCTGTACAAAATTAAAACCAATAAAATACAGTAAAACAATGGTAAAACAATAATAAAACATGAAAATCGTACAACTGAAATAACAAAATTGAACATTTATATAAGGATACCAAAAAGGATTAATCTAGCTGTAGGACAAAGTAAGTCTTCGGGGCTAATGTGGAGGCTTATAATGATGGGATGGATGTCAAGTGGAAGGGAGTTCCACAGGTGGGGAGCCAGTGCCGAGAAAGCTCAGTCCCTTGTGTCCAGTACTTGGTCCTTCGGGGGGGGGGCAACCCCATCTAGGACTCTTGCAAGCCTAAGCTAGTCAATTCTGCCCACTTAGGCTAATCAATATCCTCTACCTACAATCCCTCCAAATTGTCTGGATTATTTTAGTTTATTCACCTTTATCCATCCCATCATTGCTTCTAGCCACAGGTTCAGAGGTTTGGTTGCAAGACAAATGTTAAAAATAGCTGCATAGTTTTAATACAAGATATTCTAGCAATGACACAATAATGACACGATTCCTATGACTGTATGCTCACGCAAGTGTATGACCTGTATATGCTAGACTAGCAATGCACTCCTGCAACATTCTGTGACTGACCATCTGGAGATGATCTTTCTTTGCTTGCTGTTGAAATTGGCAGCCTCTTCATATAATGCTTGCAGTAGCTGGAAACTAATTCCTATTAATTGCTTTAACAGGCTTCCTGCTGGCAGAAGCTAAATCAAAGGTACAGAAAGGGCATTGTTCTGAACCCCAGTAACAGTGTGATGTTGCTACGCTGTACGAAATCACACTATAAAATCCTAACCCATAGTGCTGCGCTGCTGAGCGAATCCTTGCATGTCTTGATCTTATTCTATGCCTTTTCTACCACCACAGAGTATGATTGCTGGAAGAGAGACCTTTCTCTCTTGTTTTCTTGCAAAAAAGAAAAAAGAAGACTGGGGGCGGGGGCGGTTTGATAGCACTTTTCAAATACTTGAAAGGTAGTCATACAGAAGCGGGGCAGGATCTGTTCTCTGTTATCTCCAGCATGCAAGACACGTAATCATGGGCTCAATTTACAGGAAGCCAGATTTCGGTTGAGTATCAGGAAAAACTTCCTAACTGTTAGAGCAGTACAACAATGGAATCAATTAACTCGGGAGATGGTGAGTGCTCCAACACTGGAGGCATTCAAGAGAAATTTTGACAGCTACCAGGCAGATATCCTTTGATTTGGATTCCTGCCTTGAGCAGGGGGTTGGACTTGATGGTCTCAAAGGCCCCTTCCAACTCCATTCGTCTATGATTCGATAATAATATATCTTAGGAGCGAATGGGCCCTTCTTTCTGTTCCTTGTATTTGTTTGATTTTGTTTCTCAGCTGCTCTCTAGCAGATGTTTTCCATCAGAAGGAAAATCCACGGAGGACAGCTCAGAGTGCAGAAGAGGGACGGGAAAGACGAGCCTCTTGAACAAAACATCAATTTCCCAGTTGCTCAGTAGCTGCAACTGGATGAAAAAAAATTGCAGGAAGCTGCCACGAGTCTGGAATTTCATCTATGAATTACTTGGTGCCCAAGCAGAAAACGCTAGAGACACGAGCTGTAATAACATGGCAACTTGAAGAGCTTAGACGCCTTTGCTTTGTGGAACTGCAGTTCCCATCATTCCCCAGCTGTTTCTAGCCACTATAGCTGTTCTTCATTCTCATCGCTGTCCTCTTGGTTGCACTCTCCCATCGAGATGTTGTTGTTGTTTAGTCGTTAACTTGTGTCCGACTCTTCGTGACTCCATGGACCAGAGCACGCCAGAGGACAGCTAGAAGCACGCCCTGCCACCTCCTCTTTACTCAGTTAATCCCCTTTTATGTACCAACAGGCCCGAGAGGTATTTCTAGAATAGACAAGTGCTGTTCTTAGCTGAGAACTCAGAAAAATCTTTGCCTGGATGAGAAAGTGGATCTTGAGGCACCCTGAAAGATATTGGCAAGTCTTTAGGGTGCTGTGATATTTTGTCCTTTGCTTTTCCTGTTTTTTTTTTGTTTTTTTTTTTAAACCAGCAAAATTCTTTCAAGCTCTGGACTACCTGGAATCTGCAGGTTTGGACAGCTGTCAGGAGAAATTATTACAGTTAGGGGAAAACGGGGAAAGGAAAGGAATCCACAGCTCAGAAGTGAGCAAGAAGAAAAGAACCCGAAGCATGAACTTGAGATTAGCCCTCGACTGAGCCCCCAGATACAACCGAAAAGGGCTACAGATACAGCCTATGTACTGATAAATAAAGGGAAACAAGATCATATTGAGTCCCATGGCAAAAAGCGGAGTGGAGAACGAATCACAACGGCTGTGCGTCACCTTGGGCGTCAGAGGCGTTGTACTGTATATCACTTGCTGAGCAAGGGAGATGGCTTTACAGCCGTGTCTGACTCATAGGTTTCCCAGTGGCAACGTCAGGCTCTTCCAAAGGTCCTTGTGGAAATACTGAGTTCCACACCGGTTTTATTGGCATTTTTCCTGCTGTCCGTAGTACAACTAAGTCTTCTCTTGTTCCTTTCTGTGCAACTCTAAAAAAGGTGTTCCATGCTTTTTTTTTGGGGGGGGGGTGTTCCTCCTTTCGGTGTGTTTTAGTTTTAGTTTCATTTTGTCCCAGGCTTTGAGTTTCACACTCAGAAGCCCTCCAGGTCAGAAGGTCTTAGAAGCACTTTTCAAAGAAGTGTTGCTTAAAAGGAAGGTTTGGATCTGATTGCCAGCCCTACACACGCTCCTTTGTGACCACCGGGGAGGTGGGACTTTGTTGCCCTGTCAGAAGAAGCCCTGATGGGCTACCGTGTGAGGAGAATGCTAGGCGAGGCAGACTTTTTAGTCTGATCCAAGAAGGTTATTCTTAGGTTCCCAAACTGTGGCCTTCCAGAGGCATGGGGAAGGTCACACCTTTGCCTCTTACAAGCTGAAGCAAGTGGTGTCTATTTTGTTTTACTTACAGCCTATCTTTACGGATTGACCCCCTAAAGGAAGCCAGAGAATCGAGTCTGCAAGAGCTGAGCAGGGCTGTTGAAGACAAGGACATTTTGGAGAGCAATCATTCATAGGGTTGCCATGAATTAGAGGCAAGAAGAAGAAGAAGAAGAAGAAGAAGAAGAAGAAGAAGAAGAAGAAGAAGAAGAAGAAGAAGAAGAAGAAGAAGAAGAAGAAGAACAACTTCTCAATAGGAGATCCCCAATAACACTGATTCAAGCATGGGTAGTCTCAAGTCCCCTGGACTGCAAGGAGTTCCAACCTGTCCATTTTGAAGGAAATCAACCCTGAGTGCTCACTGGAAGGACAGATCCTGAAGATGAGGCTCCAATACTTTGGCCATCTCATGAGAAGAAAAGACTCCCTGGAAAAGACCCTGATGTTGGGAAAGTGTGATGGCAAGAGGAGAAGGGGACGACCAAGGATGAGATGGCTGGACAGTGTCTGCGAAGCAACCAACATGACTTTGACACAACTCCGGGAGGCAGTGGAAGATAGGAGGGCCTGGCGTGCTCTGGTCCATGGGGTCATGAAGAGTCGGACACAACTTAATGACTAAACAACAACAACAGTCTCAAGGATTGAGTGTCACAATGCTCTGTATGTGGGGCTGCCCTTGAAGGCAGTTCGGAAGTTGCAGCAAAGTGCAAAACACAGCGGCCGGGTTGGTCACAGATACACTGAAATGTGACCATATATATTCCCTGTGCTGGCGTTTTTGCAACAGCTTCCAGTATGCTTCCAGGCCAAATTCAAGGTGCTGATGTTCTCTTATAAAGTCCTTTATGGTTTGGGACCTTGTTAACTGATAGAGCATCTTTCTCTGAGGTTGACTTCCTGTCTCTCCAGCCTTTGATGTTTAGGGTGGCCACTCCAAGAGAGGCCTGGAAATTGTCAACTAGAAACAGGACCGTTTCAGTAGTGGCCGCCTGATTTTGGAATTCACTTTCCACCGAGGTGTGTGCCAGGCCCCGACCCTCCTTAGCTTTTGGGAAACAAATCAAAACCTGGCTTTTACCCAGGTCTTTGAAAGCCTCCCCCCTTTAAAATGTTATTTTCTTCGTATTTTTGTGATGCCCCTACATTGATTGCTACATGTTTAATCAACTGTTTTGTTTCTGTTCATTTTGTAACTTAGGCATTGTTAATTAGGTTTGTTGGGGTAGTATTTTTCATAGGATTATTGCTTTAATTTGTTTCTTGTGCTTGAATTTGTGTATCGACCCAGACTCGTGGCTTATCACTAGTTGGGTAGGGTATAATTTGACTAAATAAATGATTAAATAAATTAACGGCAGCCAGCCTTAACTGATGAGCTTAATTTTGTTCAGGTCTGGAACCTGTTTCTAGAACTGGGGCTCTCTCTTAGACAAACTGACCTCTTACGAGTTTTCAGGCATTATAATAACGTCAATATCATCCATCAGTGGGGCTTCAAATCAAGTGGAGCGTATACACTCAAGCGGAGCTGGACTTTTGTATGCGAAATCTAAATCAGTGAGTCTTCATGCGAACACCGTAGATTAACTGGACTGGATCTATAGGTAGCTATATCAGCAGACCATAAAGTGCAAAACATGATAATCATCATTCAGATAATCCATTCATTTCAGGGTATCTGCTTTAAGTATGGATCCAGCCCAGTCACATTCTCCCAGACTGTCTTTCTAAGTGACTGGCATGCAGGTTCTTAAACCGACCTGATTGAAAACCTGGCCACATCTTATAAAAAATGTTTCAAAGGCAGATCCAGCTGAATCTCCTCCAGCTGGTCATTCTGGATCTAAACCAGAGGAGGGCCATCTCCATAAGTTTGAGAATCACACAGGCCCATCTTTGGAGCTTAGAGGGTAAAGTTCACTCCCATGTTTTTATTTTTATTTTTTAAAAATCCTGTTTTTATTTTTATTTTTTTTTAAAAATCCAGTTGTGCTCCCCCAGTGGCCCATTTTGGCCTCTGGTGGGCACAGACAGCCAACCTGTTGCTCACCCCTCGGTTCACTCCACAAGCTTCATGCACCTTTCCGAAGGAACTGGAACTAGACATTGTGCTAGCTTCTGACTGAACTATTGAGCGACTTTCAACGCTATCTGAAACCCAGTGAAGGTACGTATTTACAATGTAAAATGGACAAAAAAAATGCCCAGTGAACATCGGCCAGAATGGATCCCACCCCCCTTCTGTTTCACAGTCTTCCTCGTCCCTAGGAAATGCCAAGATGGCTTCTCTAGCATGGTGAGAAAAGAGGTGCTCGTGATTTAATCTCTTACACATCACAAGTGGATTTGGAGCACTGTTCCTTTCTGGTCAAGTAATAGGTCCGGTTAGCTTCTGGATAAGTAACTTTGGAGAGAGGCAGCCTGTAGATGGCCTCGTTGGTGGTGGTTAGAAGCAGGAAGGTGAGCGAAGACAGACAGAATGGCCAGGTTCCCAGCGGCATGCCAAACTGCAAGAGGAGAGAACAGACCATGTCTTAGTTGAATTAGTAGAGCAGGTCGCCCATATCTGCGGGGAATTGGTTCTAAGCCCACCCTTCCCCTATGGATGCTGAAAAACGTAGATGATAGGAAACACTCTTTTTAATATCAAACGCTATACATGGCATGGTCTCTGCCCCCCTCTAGTGGCCAGTTCTGATAATGACCAGGTTGAAATATATTTCTCTACCAAATGCTACACATAGTATGGCGTCTGGGTCCCAATAGTGGCCAGTTCTAGAAATGTCATCTATGGAAATATATATTTCTAGGATTTTTCTTTTAATATTTTTAGACCTTGGATAAATGAATCAGTGGAGACTGTTCCTGTGGATAAGGGGAGTCCTACTGTACATTCAGCTGGCTGTAAGTGGTGAAAGTAGAGGAAAAGAGAAGGACGGAAAAGTTATCTTTTAATTTCTTCCGTCCGGTTCATTTATTTTCTGTGGTGACATTCGTCTCCTTCTGGTTCATCTGAGAGGCTTGCTTGACTTGGAAACACCCCGTCTCATGGGTTCTTGGAAGCTGAACCAGTCAGGTTTATCTCCTCCTCAGAGGAACGACCACCAGGGGTATTCGGCGTGTGCAGGTAGAAGGCCCAGTGATGTCAAAGCTAGTTTTGAACTCGAGCCTGGACTACACAAGAACCCTAGACTCAGTGAAAATTCCCATTTGGCTCCCTGGTATTCCAGCTGGTTTAGATTAGTCTGGATTACATCTGTGATTCCTATTTGACCTTTTTCTTTTCTTTCTTTTCTTTTAGTGAGATCATCCAGACTCATAGCCAAGATAAACACAAGAATTTTCCTTCCATTTTTTCCCCAATGCATCCATTTCCCTATTGGCCTTTTATAGCGTTCTGAAAGGTGACGGCCAACATTTTGGCAAGAAAGCTTCTTGAGAAATTCAATCCCTCTTCTACCTCTTTGCTAGCGTTGCCAGCCAGGCACTACCATGTTCCCTGAAATTTCAGGACCCAAACCAAAGAATGGGTGGCTGGGGTTGAGATTTTTGATGCCACAGGCTGGATCCCAATGAGGGATAGTTTGGGAAGGGCAAATTTCCACTCCCCCAGGCTTTGCACTACTACTGACAGCACTTGTGAAAGAAGAAAGCATGTGAGATTTGCTGTGTTTCCACTCCCTGCCTTAATGTTGGAGGGTCTTTTTGGGTTGTTTTTTCCCCAACCTCGCATGCTGCCTTTAGTAGGTTTGGCTAGGAGGGACCCCTCTGGGTCCCTGTCCAGCACTAGTCAGCCATTCCCTCCTGCCTCTGAATCCCACCGCTCCGCTCAGTGCTTTCTTTCTCTTGAGAGTCTGTTGCTGAAAGCAGTCACGTTTGTCAGTTTGATGTTTGATCTGTTCAACTGTAAGTAATGAAACCTTTTATTCTTTCTCCTATGAAGGTCTCAGAGTGAGCTATTGAGACCATAAGCGCCAGTTGATGAGAAAACGGGTGGACTAATCTGGGGATCTTGAAGCTATTCTGTTCTGTGAATCTCCTGCTCTTCTGTTGTGCGGCTAAAGAAATTTAACCAGAAATTCAAAACTCTGCAGCACAATCAGTGTCCCAGTGTGTTCAAAAGCTACAAGTGACAAGGTCAGATGGTCAGACATCTTCACAGCCCTGTATTTCACTCGACTGGAACAGGGCCTCTCCATTCAGGGCTTATTGGTGGTGCCCTTTTTTTTGCACAAGCAAAATATGCCTAAAACCACCTCTCAAAACTGAGCCATGGATCTGTGGTGCCAACAGGCATGGACCGAGTGGGGCACCCAAGCATTAAAGCCACCACATGCACAGAAAAACCAGACTTTCTCGATCATCCCAGAGTGCAGGACATACAACAATGGCCTCAAGTTAAAGGGAGCCAGATTTTGGTTGAATATCAGGAAAAACTTCCGAAATGTTAGAGCAATACGACAATGGAATCAATTACCCTGAGAGGTACTGAGTGCTCCAATGCTGAAGGCATTCAAAAGAAACTTAGACAACCACCTGACAGATATCCTTCAATTTGTATTCCTGCCTTGAGCAGTGGGTTGGACTGCATGGCCTTGGATGCCCCTTCCAACTTGACTATTCTCTGATTCTCCTTCTTCACGGCTACTTAAATTTTCCCCTCCCTTGGAGACAAAGCGAAACAGAACGATTCCCTAAGACTTTGGCCTGCTTCCCCAAGACGTGGTGACTCCAACCCTTAAAATCAGCAAAACTTACCACAGAAAACATATTTCCCAGTGTTTCTCCCACATAGGCAGTAAACAGGCCTGTGAAAACAGGAAAGGCCATTAAAACATTGCATAATTTAAGGTGGGAGATTTGGGTATAGAGCAAAATTGTATAAAGCGTGGGCCACGGTCTGCGTGTATCTCCTACCCCATTAGTCCATCTTGCCCACACACCTAATTTTATTGCTCAGAAATTCCATGTGTGTCCTCTAAGGCAGGGCCCCCACAACCCAGACCGTGGCGACAGATCTCCCGCCCCCATGCGCACCCCCCATGCACACCTGCATGCACGCACGGCCTGTCCACCCACACAAACAGGTGCCCCGCCCACCCGTGCATGAGCGCAAGCGCCCCCACCCACCCGTGAGCATGGGGGGCACCTTCTCATGTGGACCCCGCTCTCCCAACCAGTCCACGGTTTAGGAAAAGTTGGGGACCACTGCTCTAAGGGGGTGTGTGGGACAATTCTGCCATGCCCTGGGCTCTGAAGCACCTTTCGCTCCCCCCAAAGCCCCAATAAAAAGAATTTTTAAAATTGTCATCAGAATGGATGAGGGGAACATTTTCAGTTATTTTTAAAAAACCTACATTGAACTATTAATTTAGTTCATAACAACTGTCATTCTTATTACTTTTGTTAAAGTTTTATGTTTAATTATAATGCAAGGGTGCAACGTATTTTAACTTTTGGGGGATTTTTTAACTGAAATCCTATTGGAATTTCCCCCTTCCCTCTTTGTCATTGTGATCCTTTATTACGTTGTTTTCCACAGCTTGCGTGACAAAGCAATAAAACAGATGATGGCAATGATGACTGATGTTTATGTGGTTTTTAAGAAGGTTTTTTCCCCCTCCCGAATCATTCAGTCTGCTCATTCGCCAGTCAACTGCTTCAGAAAATAATAAAATCATGAGGTATGATGTAGTTAAAGATCAACACTTTAAAGTCCAGTTTGATTTCGGAAGGAATGATTTTCACACATGTGACAAACACAGCCAACTCCAACTTCGCCTCGCCTGAAGTGGACCTATTTAATCAGGGAACTTATATAAATCTTTCCAGGCCCTCATCAATCAAATGGCTCTAGTCTACGTATTTGGGCTTAAGAATTAGAGTCAGGTCCATGAGACCTAAGAAGAGCTGAGCTAGGGTCCATAGCCTAGAAGAGATTATGATTATTTTTTATTTCATGGAGAAGGTGAATTGGCTCTTTTCTTTTGTCTGAAATTCCCTGGAGCTAACCAAGGTGCTGAAGTGTATCCCCCCCCCCAAAAAAAAATCATTTCAGCACATTGGTTAGCTTCTTCAAAGTTTGGATCAAAATGCAGAGTGGACACATCAGTCCCATGAAACTGCCATCATCTGCTGTCACTGTGGGATGATACCGAAAGAAGTCACACTGGTGGTGCAACGAAAATCTCTCCCCCTTCCTCCCCATAGCCCTCGGTGTTGCCTGATACATGGAGCCGAGGAGTTTCACAGCCCTCCCAAACAGATTTTTGACCTGTGTGGGAAGCTATAGGCTGGCAACAGACGATTTAACACTTAACAACCTTGAGATATGGAAAGCTTCCTTGACGCTCACCTGTGTAGGGGAAGGGAGAAGAAGTTTTGCATTTCTTCTAGTGTTAAAAAGCTCTTTCAGTGCATCGCCGAGGCTTTGTGTTAGTTAGCAGCAATGACAAAGATACGGAAAGCTTCCAATTTCTCAAGCTTGTTAGGAGGCTTAGGCAAAGCATGGAGGAGGAGACAGGAGGAGACATTTCCATCCCTCTAGATGTTGCTAAACATCGCCACTTGAGGTGTGATGTGGTTGGTCCTTTCATGGTGATGGAAGGATCACCCTGCATCTGAAAGCAACCCTGTTTAGCACACTCTAGACTTATCTAGGAAGGAATAATTGGGACATCTATGGTTGCTATGTGCCGTCAAGTCCCCTCCAACTCCTGGCGACCCTAGGAAACAGTGAACTTCACAAGATCCTCTCTTCAACTGCTCTCTTCAGCTCTTGCAAGCTCAAGCCTGTGGCTTCCTTTAGAGCAGGGGTCCCCAAACCCTGGTCTGCAGCCCAGTGCCAGTCTGTGGGCTTGCCGGAACTGGGTCACAGAGACGTAACCCTGCCCCATGCACACACGGTGGGCGTGTCACACTTGCGGAGGGGTGTGTCATGCTCGTGGAGGGGCGTGTCACACTTGAGGTCCCAAAAAGGTTGGGGACCGCTGTTTTAGAGAGTCAGCCCATCTTGTATTCGGCTTTCCTCTTCTCCTGCTGCCTTCCACCTTTCCTAGCATTATTGTCTTTTCCAGGGAATCCTGCCTTCTCATGATGTGCCCAAAGTAATACAGCCTCAGTTTCACTTTTTTTTCTTTTTTTCTTTTGCCTCCAGACACAGTTCAGGCTTGATTTGATCTAAGACCCACTTGTTCAGCTTTCTGGCCATCCAGAGTATCCCCAAAGATCTCCTCCAGCACCACATTTCAAACCAATCCATTTTTTTTCCTGACAGTTTTCTTCACTGTTCAGCTTTCACACCCATATATGGGCCATGTAGGCGCACCCTGTCTCTATCTGGGTATAAAATGCTTAGTCAGTAAAAGTCCGCAGAACAAGACGAGTCCCTGATAAAGGCTATAAAGCAGTTTATAGGCTGATTAAGTGTTAAAAATGTAAATGATTCCTTTTTGCTCTGTTTATTGGGCTCTGCGGAGAACTCTGTCAAGTTGAAGAACGGGAAAGGCAGAAGGGAAAGCCGAGAACAGAATTTAGAATGAAGGCTTCTCTTCCGGAATGCAGGGCTGGTGACTCCACCATTGTGGAATGCTCCTCCACCAGAGGTCACCAGGCCCTCTTCCTCTATATTTTAAGAAAATCTGTTAAGACGGAACTCTACAAAGAAGCCTTTAAAAACATGCTATCTCTGAGGAAAGAGTTATGGACCTGTATCCAGATGTGGCTAGATCATTTCTTTCTGTTTTTGTATTGTGGTCCTAAATTCATCTTGCCGCTCACAGGATTCTCTGCATTGGCACCCCCCCCTTCGGAATGCCCTCCTGCTGGAAATAGGCCAGGTGCCCCCCCCCCCCCGCTGAACCTTTAAGAAGCCCCTAAAACTAGGACTCTTGAGAGAAGCATTTGGGGAGGCCCCCCCTCAGGCAATGGGAGAGGGGAGGGAAGAAGGAAAAGGAAGAAGAATTAAAATGCCTTGTTGTCAATAGACTGTGGCTTGTTCTGCTGAGTAGTAGTTATAGTTATTTATAGCACTCGTTTGTAGCCGGTTGATTGTGTAACTATTTCCCCTAGGTATACTGCTGCAAACTGCTCAGAGTAGCTGGTTTGCTATAAAAATCTAACAAACAAAAACGCAGACAGACAGACAGACAGACAGACGGACGGACGGACGGACGGACGGACGGATGTGGTTTTATCTTCTCCCTTCCTTGTTCACCACTCAGAGTAGTGGCTTGCCACTAAGTGGGGTGGTATATGACTGTATGACTACCTTTCAAATACTTGAGAGGTAGTCATCCAGAGAAGGGGCAGGATCTCTTCTCTACCATTCCAGAGTGCAGGACACACGACAATGGGCTCAAGTTACAGGAAGCCAGATTTTGGCTGAACATAAGGAAAAACTTCCTAACTGTTAGAGCAGTATGACAATGGAATCAATTACCCTGAGAGTTACTGAGCACTCCAGTGCTGGAGGCATTCAAGAGAAACGGGGTCCACCGTCTGTCAGATCTGCTTTGATTTGGATTCCTGC